>NW_009952711.1:49557-55677 GCF_000747805.2 Chaetura pelagica | reverse complement strand
GCAGGTATTTCTGAGAGGTGCCTGCTGTGCTGCAGGTAACACCTTGCTTGAGCTGAGCCCTCTCCACGTCCTTCCCTGCAGGCCAGACTGCAGCTGGGCCAGGAGGAGGTGATGCTGCAGTCCCCAGAAGAGCTGCAGCTCAATAACCTGGTCAAGCACGAAGTGGAGCTGCTGGTGGAGGATGGCAGGATGACGTTGACCATTGATGGCCTTTTCAACAGCTCCGTGGACATTCCAGGGCCTGTACAAGAGCTGGACATCAAGTATGGCCGCCCCCCCCCTGCCATACCTCACTGAGGCCAGCCCACCCTTCAGAGGTTGCCTCCACTTGGTGACTTTCAATGGCCTGGATGTTCTCTCCCCTCTGTCCTCTGATGGCAGCTCCAAGGTTTTCCACCGAGTCCAGGAAGGGTGCAGCACACAGTTCCTTGCAGAGCCTGAGGACCCCTTTGGGTTCCTGGGGCCTCACTCCTACATTGCGTTTCCCACGTGGGATGCAAGGGAGGAAGCAACCATCGAGTTCGTGATAACCACAAGCATCACCCAGGCCCCTCTCATCTACCACGCGGGGCTGGAGAATGACTTCTTCTACCTGGAGATCTCCAACGGGCGCCTCAGAGGGTTTGTTGAGAAGGGCAATGGCATCATTGTCCTGCACAACAACGTCTTCATCAGCGACGAGCAGCAGCATTACGTCAAAGTCTACACAGACATCCACAAGTTTGAGATCCTGATCGATTACTACGCTTCGTCCACCTCCAACCGGGGCATCAACAACCACCTGGACCTCCAGGGAAACCTCTTCATTGGAGGTATGAATGACAAAGCTTTGCAGAGGCTAAAGGAGCATCACCTTGCTTTCATCTCAGTGTGGACCATGACCAACAACTCGTTTGTTGGCTGCTTGGAGGACCTGCGGATAAACCTGCAGAGGAGAAGCCTGCAAGATGCCGTGATCACCAGGGACATCACAGCAGGCTGTGGAAAGCAGGAGCACTACTGGGACTATGAAGAGGTGTATGAGCAGGATGAGGCACCCACCTCCCCACCTCCAGATGTCCGGGCAGGAGCACCAGGCCTGGTGGTGGAACCATGCCAGCCAGACAGCAGCTTCCCACCAGCCTTTGCCAACATCAGCAGGCTGCTGCACGTCAGCCCCCTCATTGTCTCTGAAGGGGGCATGGCCTATCTGGAGTGGAAACATGCCCAGCCAACAGTCGACTTGAGTCTTGCAAACATCCGGCAGTCCCAGATCCTCTTCAGCATCACCAACGACCCCAGGCACGGCCAGCTGGAGCTGGACATCCCTGGCTCCAGGAGCAGAAGGAAGTTCACCCTGTTGGATATCGTGAATCGGAAAGTCAGATACATCCACGATGGCTCCGAGGGGCCCATGGACCAGCTGATGCTGGAGGTGACAGTCACTGCCCAGCAAGGGGTCCCCGAATGCTTGCGGCAGGGCCAGATGTACCTGCTGCCCATCATGATCAGCCCCACCAACGATGCCCCGCAGGTCATCTTTCCCCATGGGAACCACATGACAATCCTGAAGCACACACGGAAGCACCTGACCACGGATATCCTGCAGGTCCTAGATGATGACACACCCTGCGACGACCTCGAATTCCAGCTGCACGGTGGCCAGCAGATGGAGGAGGGTTACGTGGAGTACGACTTCCAGCCTGGAGTGCCCATCGAAGAGTTCTCCTGCAGGGACCTGGAAGCAGGCAACGTAGTCTATGTGCACCAGAGTGGGACAGACTTACAGCTCACCTTGCAGGTGAGTGATGGCATGTTCCCAAGCTCCGTGGCCACCCTAAGGATCCTTGCCATCGACCCTGACATCCACCTCCAGAACAACACTGGCCTCTCCATCTCCCAGGGAGGGGCTGGGCGCATTACCATGGCCAACCTCTCAGTGGAGACAAACGCTGTGAATCAACGGGTCACCATCCTGTATGTCCTCACAGAGCCCCTAAAGTACGGTGAGGTCCAGAAGCAAGGCAGCATGGGAGGGGAATGGAAAAAAGTCGAGTCCTTCCACCAGCAAGACCTGGAGCAAGGGCGCATCCAGTATTTCAGCACAGACTCGGAGCACAGGCTGGAAGATACCACAGAGAAGCTGAGATTCGAAGTCCAGGTGGGGCAGAAGGTCTTGCACAACAACACGTTCCTCATAAGGATTAAAAGAGCCACCATTAAGATGAAGACCATGGTCCCCCTCCAGATGAAGAACAAGCGGCACAGAAATATCACCAGTAAGGAGCTGGAGGCGATGTTGGAAGATGCCAACTCTGCCCCAGTCCCCTTCCACTACGTGATAATCCAGGCTCCCAAAAAGGGGAACCTGGAGCTGCTCGGCAACAGGCTGACTGAAGGCTTTGGGTTTACCCAGGATGACCTGCAGAGAAACCACCTGAGCTACAGCGTGACCATCAGGAACTCTCAGCAAGCTGAGGACACCTTCCAGTTCCGTGTCCGAGCTGGTGAGCAGCACTCTCCTGTCTACACTTACACAATCAGCATCGGTGGGGACCCCGACGCGCCAGCCCTGACCAACGTCCTCCTGACCGTGCCGGAAGGGGGACAGGCTGTCATCTCCAAAGACCACCTGTTTGTACAGAGCATGAACAGCATGGACTACGTCTACGAAGTGATCGAGGGGCCAGCACATGGGAGGCTGGCCTGGGCTGCTTCCCACGGCTGGGCCTCCAGAGAGGAGATCATGGAGTTCACCAACGATGACATCCTCCAGCGCCGGCTCCTGTACCAGCACGATGACTCGGAGACACTGGAGGACGACATCCCCTTCGTAGCCACCCGGCAGGGCGAAGGCAGCAGTGAGCCCGAGGCAGAGGAGGTGAGAGGCGTTTTCAGGGTCTCCATCCAACCTGTCAATGACCACGTCCCCGTCCAAGTGGTGAACAAGGTCTTCCACGTGGTGCGCAACGGGCAGCACCTGCTGACCACAGACGACATCGCCTTCGCCGACGAGGACTCCGGCTTCTCCGACTCGCAGCTGGTGCTGGCCAGGAAGGACATCCTGTTTGGCAGCATCGTGTCCGTCGATGACCGAAGCCGCCAGCTCTATCGCTTCACACAGGATGACCTGAGGAAGAAGAAGATCCTTTTTGTCCATTCGGGGGCCGACCGAGGCTGGATCCAGCTGCAGGTCTCCGATGGCCTCCACCAAACCACGGCCCTCCTGGAGGTTCAGGCGTCAGACCCCTACATCAAAATTGTGAACAACACCGGGCTAGTCATCCACCAGGGGAGCAGAGGGAACATCGACTCTTCTGTCCTCAGCCTGGAGACCAACATGGACATCAGGTCAGATGAAGAGATACGGTTCCTGATAACAACCCCCCCAAGGTGGGGGACGGTGCTGAGAGGGGAACAGCCAGTCATGGCCTTCTCCCTGAGAGACCTGCTAGCAGGAGAGATCTCCTACCACCACAACGGGAGCAGGAACACCCGGGATGAGCTCCAGTTCACTGTAGAAGCAAACGAGGTAGCAGTGGAGGACACGATGGCCATCAGCGTGTTCCTGGACACCCATCCCAGCCCCCTGCACATAGTCAACCACAAGGAGATGCATGTCTTCCAGGGAGAAGCAGCTGGGATCAAGGAGGAATACCTACTGGTGAGTATCCCCTTCTCTGACCATTCCCCAAGCCGGCATCACTTTCCTGGCCACCAAACCAGGACAGCTACTGGGGGGCTCCATTTGACACCCACCTGCCCAGAGCAAAGGACTCACACCCATGTCAGGCTTTGCCCAGAGGCAGGGGGGTGGCTCAGGCATGGCCTCGGCCAGGAGGTGACTCCTGCAGCTCACCCCACTGCAAATCCTTGGGAGAACACACAGCAGTGCACTGCGGGACAGCCCAGCCTCGCAGGCACCAGTCATGCCTTGTCTCCCCCACATTCCTAGGTCACCCATGAAGAGATCCCCCCCCAGGACATTGTCTACCTGGTGAGCAGCCCCCCAGCCTCCGGCTTCCTGGCGATGCTTCAGCACAGCGGAGACTCAAACGAGCAGCCCAGCCTAGACCCCATCCAGTCCTTCACTCAGGAGGACATCAACAATGGCAGAGTCCTCTACTTGCACTCCAGGCCAGAGGAAGAGCACGACCAGTTTGTGGTGGACATCACAGCCCAGGGTGCAGACCCACTGGAAGGGGTGGTGGTCGGCCTGGCAGTGCTCCCCATCACCGTCCCCCTGGATGTCCACAACATCACAGTGCCAGCAGGTGGTTCTGCTACCCTCTCCACGGGCATCCTCAACATCCCCAACACCTACTACACGGCTCTGGGCGTGGAGTTCAGGGTGCTGGAGCCCCCCCGTTTCGGCACCCTCCTGAACAGCCAGCGGCCCGAGGATGGTGGGCTGCACAGCTTCACCTGGAGCCAGGTACAGCACCCAAGGGTGCCCAGTTGCCCACCACTCTGCTTTCTCAGGGGAGCTGGGAAGAACCTGGGGGTGGGCTTCAGCCCCCAGTAACACTGGGAGGTCACCATCAGAGAGCTCTGCCCTTGGGATGGAAGGGCTGGAGGTGACACCCCTGAGATGTGCTTAAAGGCCTGGGGGGTACAGGTGGGGATGCAGGCAGAGCACCCACACTGGGCTCCAGGGCTGCTTCCCAAGGGGATCCACCCCACAGGGATGCCCCAGGCACACCAACCTCCTAGGCTGGTGCACGGGTGGGAGCTGGTGGCCTGTGTCCTCCCGGAAGGGTCACCCAGCCCCTGCCCTGCAGGTGGAGGACCAGCAGATCCAGTACAGGCAGGACGGTTCCCGGGCCCGGACCGACAGCTTCACCCTCTTGGCCAACGCCACCGAGGTGGCCCGGCAGAGCCAGCCCAGGACCCTCCTCATCACCATCCTGCCCCGCAGCTCCAGGGGACCCCGCCTGAGGGTCAACGCCGGCCTGCAGGTAGGAGCGGGATGCCACGGGGATGGGCAGCCATCCCCAGGGAACAGGGGGGGGGTCGGGCACCCGGGGGAGGGGGCGGCCAACCCAGTCTGGGGTCTCTAGGTGACCCTCTCTCAGCCTGGTGTCCCCCCCACCCCAAGAACTCGAGGGGCGCAGACCAGAGGCAGGGCGATGGGCTCCGGGGATAGGAGGCGGATTCCCGGTGGGACGAAGCTTTGCAGGAGGCGGAGACCGGGCTGTCCTTTCCCCCACCCCACCCCCCCAATTCTCCTCCCCCTTCCATCCCGTTCCTCTCCCCGCCGCCGATGCCGGAGCCGTCCGCGAGGTGGGAGCATCGCCCCGCGCGGCGGGGACATCATCGCGCCGTGCCACGGAGGCACGGGAGGGTCCCTCGGCTCCCCCCTGCCGAGGGCGAGGCAGCCTGCTCACCCTTCTCCAAGGCCCGGGATCATCCCCGGGGAGCAGCTTTGCCCACGTTTCATCAGGGCAAGTTTCACACCTTTCCCCGTGCCCGTCTCACAAGTCCCACCTTCCGTGGTACACACCTCCCTGCCTCGTTCCAGGGTCACTCCTGGAAAGCTGCAGCACAGGAATCATCAGAAAACATGCAGCTGAGCAGGAGGGCACACACCACCCCCTCCACCTCCCCAGGATACCCTTACCCATTCCAGGATTTCCCAGGCTGGCAGCAGGGAAAGCAGCTCCTTCTGACAGAATCATGGTGGGGACTCTGGGGAGGTGTTTGGGCTCTGGATGAGATGCCCAAAGGAAAGGGGATGGTTTGGGGACCATCCAGGCAGCCCCAGGGGCAGGGAGAGGGGTCAGGGGTGCTCAGGAAGCTTTGGAAGGCAGGCCCCCCATCCACAGCTCTGTCTCTGGGCCTGCCTGCAGGCCTGCCCCCCCGCCCACCGCTCTTTCTGGGCCCCTGCCTCGGCTACCCCTCCAGCCCAGGAAGCCCAGCCCCTTCCCAGCAAGCCCCTTTCAGCAGGTGGTGCCTCCCAGATCCCCCACAGCTGTGCCAGAATCCCACATTCCCAAGAGAACGGTTACACCTTGGCTGCTGGGCCCACGACAGCCCCTCGGCCCCCTGCCAGGGGCTGCTCCCTGCTGGCTCTTGCGGGGTGGGCTCAGGGCAGGGAGCAGGCAGGGCAGGCAGGGAGCAGGCAAACAGGGAGCAGGCAGG
>NW_009952711.1:47711-48126 GCF_000747805.2 Chaetura pelagica | reverse complement strand
CTCTCCCCCCCCCCCCCCCTCTCCAAAGCTGTGTTTTCCAGCCTTGCCTCCCCGCAGGGACTTGCCGAGGGATTTAATTTCACTGTCGGCACCCACACCCACTCAAGAAATGTTTCGGGTCAGGCCAGCTGCAAACGGCAGAGCAGAGCTGGGCCAGAGCAGCTCCTCCAGCCGGGGTGCGGGATGGCCAGGCACGCCTGTCCCATGGGATGCGGCACATCCCGGGAAGGCTCGGTCCGTGCACCCCGGGGCATCCTGAGGGCAAAAGGCAGCTCCGGGGAGCATGGGCAGAACCCTGGGCATCCCTGGGGCCCGGGGAGGGGGGAAGGTGGCCCTGGGAAGCCGCGGGGTGACCCTGAGCTCGGTCACATACTTGTCATTCCTGGCGGGTTTGCTGGGGCGGGGGGGCCCGGGC
>NW_009952711.1:37335-47474 GCF_000747805.2 Chaetura pelagica | reverse complement strand
CAGGGGTGACGCGGGGCTGGGGAGAAGCCAGAGGATGGAGGCATCACCCAGCGCCGGGACAAAGCTCCCTTGTTGGGCTGGGACGTGCCGAGACACCCCGCGGAGCAGGTCTGAGCAGGGAGCTGGGGAAGAGGTGCTGGAGGGGATCCCAGGTTGGGAATTACAGCCTCTCCCTGTCCCCCAGCTGCGGGAAGGCACCACGGCTGCCATCAGCCCCCACCTCCTGAGCGCTGAGGATGAGGACTCCCCGGCAGAGGAGGTGACCTACTCCATCCAGCCCCCTGCCAACGGGAAGGTTGTGCTCAGGACAGCACCCAGCGCTGAGCTCCAGCAATTCACCCAGGCCCAGATCAACAGCGGCCTCGTCCTCTTCGTGCATCAAGGTAGGGCAGGGCTGAGGTGCTGCTGTCCCCCCTGGTGCTACCCCCAGCCCAAGGGAGGGGACACCAGCAGAGGGGAGCGCTGTGCCACCGAGGTGGACACTGATCCCATCATACAGCCCCCCTGGTGCAAGCTGTGCCAAGTTAGGGGGTGGGGCTGCAGCCATGAATGCCCAGCTCCATGCTTTCTGCAGGGCCCCTGGATGGAGGCTTTGCCTTTGACCTGTGGGATGGTGAGAACCTGTCTCCTGGACACTTTTTCCTCGTCAGGGCTCAGAGGGAGCCCCTCATCAGCCTGGCCAAGAAGCAGAGCCTCACTGTCTGCCCAGGTGGGTACAGACACACACTGCCCAAACCCTCAATTGGGTGGCAAACAGGGCCCTTTGGACTCTGCTCTCACCCTCTGCCTGCACCTGGGGGTTGTCATGAGATGCCCATGGCAGAGGCAAGGCTACTGGTTGAAGCCCATACTGGATGTGTTCTGCAGGTGGCCTCCAGCCCATCACCAGCCAGAACCTGCAGGCAGTGACCAACAGCCCCACCAGCTCCAGCACCCTGTACTACAGCATCGAGCAAGCCCCACGCCTGGGCAGGCTCAGCACCTCCCAGGGAGAGGAGATCAGGAACTTCACCCAAGCCCAGGTGAGCTGTTGCATCACCAGTCCCCCAGGATCCTGAGGTCTCTCCACCTGAGCACACTGCCACCATGGGCAGAGGGCCTGGTCCCTGGTTACAGCCACACTGACTTTCCCAGCCCTGTCAACAGCTGCTAAAAAGGATTACAGGCCACTACCCTGGCCACTAGCCTTGGATTTAGCACTGGAGGAGGCTCAGGGAGCTCTAATCCCCTTTTCTTGAGGTGACCTCCCTGCTGCAGGCCCAGCCATACCCACTGCTCCCAGCAGGTCCTTCCTACCATGCTACTCCTCCACAGCCAGGCTTTTGGAGAGCACAGCAAGGGGCTTATTTCTGACCCTCCCTCAGAAGCACAAAGGTTTGCCCCACCACATGCTCCCCTTGTGCTGTGCTCACCCTCAGGAGATGCTGAGCAAGACAAACCTCCTGGCAGAGCTCTCAGTGGTGGCTACCATGCCATGGGTGGTGATGACCCTATTTCTTACCTAATTAAGGCTTGGCTGCTCCTTCCTGGAGCCAAGGAAGAGCCCAGGATGGACACACTGACTCTAGCAAAGCATCACCAGAGGTGCCTCTGGTGCTAAAGTGCCCATCACACCAGAGAGGAGACATGGTAATCACCCACTCCAGGTTATTTTACCATTTAGCTGACCTCCTTGAGATTCTCTTTTTTTATTTTTAGGTGGACAGTGGGTTAATTTTCTACCAGCACGAGATGCCAGAGAAGCCCTTCTGGCTTGCCCAAGATGCCATCCGCTTCCGTGTGGTTGCTCCCACCACCATCTCTGACTCCTTCATCCTCCTTGTGCTGATCTCCTTCGAGGCCAGGTGTCCCCAGCTCTCAACTCAGCTGTGGAGAAATGCAGGTAAAGGAGGGGAGAAGCAAGGGACAGCAAGCTCTCCTGAAGGGAGCTTGTTTGTCCAATGAAGACATGACCATGTATTAAGTCCAAGTGGATTTTCTTCCCTCTCTTTCTTTGCAGTCCTCCTTTTCCTGCTGTATCTTGCTTGCCTGGGTCTGCCCTCTTCCCCAGCAGGTGCTACCTTTTCCCCAAGGATGACAGGCCTTTTGGGTCTTCTCTTTTCTCCCCAGGTCTCCAGCTGGCAAGGTCTCAACAGGCAGAGATCAGCACCTCAGTGCTGGATGCCTCCAACCTCCTGAGCCAAGTCCCAGTCCCTGAGAGGGCTGCACATGATGTTGTCTTCCTGGTGACAGGGCTGCCATCTCATGGGCAGCTCCTGGTGGCTGGTGTGTCCCTGGAGCAGTCACGGCCGTTCTTCCTGCAGTCAGACCTGGCTGCAGGGCACCTGGCTTATGCCCACAGTGGGGACAGCATCTCTGCAGACCATTTCAGCTTCAAGGCTTGGCTCCGACCCCAGGCACAGCAGTCCATCCGTCCTCCACAGGAAGGGGTGATCATCTCTGAAGCTTTCAACATAACTGTGACCAGCAGCAACAAGGCACCACGTGTGGTGAAGAGGCAAGAGGTGCTGCGGGTCTTGCCAGGCTCCGTGGTGACCTTGTCCCAGGAGTACCTGGACGTGGCAGACCCCTCAGGCTCCCCAGAAGAGATGGTGTACAGAGTCCTCCAGAGACCTCTCACTGGCCATCTGGCCCATGCACACAACCCACGGGAGCCCATCAGCCACTTCACCCAAGCAGATGTCAATGCAGGCCACGTGGTGTTTGTTGCCACCAGGAGCCGTGGCGCCCCAGGGTCCTTAGCCCTCAGCCTCTCTGATGGGCACCACTTGCCCACCTTGACCTCACTGGAGATCGAGGTGCTGCCTGTGGTGAGCACCACTGCCAGCCCAGCGCTGCTGGAGGTGCCCCAAGACCTGAACAGGGCCACCATGTCCCACCGTCACCTCCTGGGAGCCACACAGCCACGGGCAGGCAATACCCTGTACAGGATCACCAGAAACCCAAGGTTTGGTCAAGTGCTGCTCAACCAAAAGCCAGCACGGGGCTTCTCACAGAAGCAGCTGGACCGTGGGGAGGTGACGTTCACCTTCACCGACCTCACCTCTCCCGAGGACAGCTTCCAGTTCCTTGCCACGTCCCAGGCAGCCAACAGGACCGGGGTGGTGAACGTGACTGTCCGTGCCTTGGTGAAGGCTCAGGCAGGCAGCGTGTGGCCCAGGGGCACCACAGCCCTCCTGGACACCCGTGTCCTGGACGCCAGCGAGCTGGCCAACCGCACCAAGAGCCTCCCAGTCTTCAAGATCCGCAGGGCGCCCCGTGCCAGCCGCCTCGTCAGGGTCTCCAGGGACCCGGGGCAACCCACCACCCCCATTGAGACCTTCAGCCAGGGCGAGCTGGAGCAAGGGCTGGTGGGGCTGGAGGTGCTGGATGCTGGGGAAACCGAGGAGCCCCTGCAGAGTGACAGCTTCGTCTTTGAGCTGGTGGCCGCTGGGGTGCCACCAGGGCTGGCGTCCCTGGGGTACAGCACCGAGCCCTATAACTCCTCCAAGGCCTACGGGGTCACCCTGCTCACAGCCCCCCTGGCACCCTCAGCCCCACTGCCCCGGGGCACAGCACGGAGCAGCCCCAATGCCAGCGAGCTGGGCATGGCCCCCACTGCCTGGCCAGGCAGCAGTGCCACCACCAGCCCCGCGGAAGGGGGCACCTTCCTCAGTTTCATCGAAGCCAACATGTTCAGTATCATCATCCCCATCTGCCTCATCTTCCTCTTGCTGGCCCTCATCCTGCCCCTGCTTTTCTACCTGCACAAGCGCAACAAGACAGGGAAGCACCATGTCCAGGGCACCCCCTCTTCCAAGGCCAAGAACGGGGCTGTGCCAGACCAGGAGACCTTCCGGAGGACGGACCCCAACCAAGGCATCCCCCTAACAACTGTCAACACCCTGGAGGGCAAGGGCACAGGTCCCCAACCTCAGGGCACGGGACCCGGGGCACCACCAGACCCTGAGCTCCTCCAGTACTGCCGGACTTCCAACCCCCCCTTGAAAAACAACCAGTACTGGGTGTGACGGGCTCAGGCACAGGGACATGAGCCCAACTGGGGATCCAGACCCTCCTGGAGCAACCACCGGCCACTTCCTCCCGGCTCTCCTCCTTCTCCCTGGGAGCTGGCATCCCACTTGTGCAGGGAGAGCCCTGAGGATCCAGGGGCTGCTGGTCCAGTCCACCCAGGAGCCCCAAATCTCCAGGTGGCTTTGGGCCAGGGAGGGGGACACTGCCCAGTCAGTTGGGGGCAGGCAAAACGCCTGAGCAACTCTGGGGAAAACACTGACTTGGGATGCTCACTGGGGCCACGGTGCTGGAGGGGACCTGGTGGCACTGGTTCCCAGCAAGCCATCAGTGCCTTCTCCATGGGCAGCACCGTTCTTCCCACAGCTTTCCATGCAAAAAAAGGAGGATGAGGAGCAGCTTGTGCTGAGTCAGGCTGGGGGATGAAGCTGCCTAAATCCCCCCCCGGGGCTAAGTGGGCTGAGCCACTGGAGCAGAGGCTTGGAAAAAAAAAACAAACCAACAACCAAACCTCTGTGGCCAACACCAGGGGAATGTCCCCACCCACTTGGAAAAAAAAACCCGCCTTGTTCTTTCTCTGCGTGCTTGCCATGTGTTTCATAAAGCTGATTGCACCAGGCCCCGGGGGGGTTGCACAACAGGTAGGATGTCCTGGTGGGGAGGGATGGATGAATGGATGGCAGGAGAGCTCACCTGGGCACCGTGAAACCAGAGAGGAGAACAGAGAACTGGAGCCAGCGCTGTTTTTCCACTGGATCCTCCAGTAGGGCAGAAGGAAACAGAATAAAGGGCCTCTTCTGAGGTGCATCACTCTTCTCCTGAGCCACCTCCCTTGTGTCACCACTTTCTGCCAGGCCTGGTCCAAGCCCAGCCAGCTGCCCCAGTGCCATTTGGAGGTAATGGACCAAATTCTGGGCTCTTGCTCATTTTTTCCCCAGCCTGGAGTCCTAAAAAACTTAAATAGAAATGATCTTGAGGAAAAGCAGAGGAAAAACTGAGCTCTGAGCTCAGGATGGGACCCAACAATAACAACCAGCATTGCTACAGCTGGGAAGTCCATCACAGGGCCCATCCCACTCCATGGGAAGCAGAACTGAGCCCCCAGGACTGCAGGGGCTGTGTCACACTTTGCAGCCCCTCACCCAGGGTAAAGCCCATCCCCAGTGTCACGGCACCAGTTCTCCCAGACCAGCCCCTGGGGCAGTCCCACCTCGAGGCTCTGGGATGTTTGCTTGGACCACACCAGCAGCTTTTCCAGCTGCATTTATGGTGCCAAATGTTTGCCGAGCAGCAAACCACACCTGCCTGTGGGTGCCAGCATGTCCCACCCAGCACCCACAACCCTCAGGGTGCAGGTAGCCCTGTCCTTCCCTGTTGCTCTGTGTGTGCCCCAGCCCCGACCTGCCCCACAGCACTGGTGAGACAGGGCCCAGCAGCTGCAGCACCTCCAAGCCCTTGGGCAGCCAAGTGGCCAAAACCCACACCCCGCCACCTCTAAAACCCTCCTCCTGCTCCAACCAGAGGGGAAAGATGATGTAAAATGGGGACAGTGTGATCCACACTGACACGGAGGATATTTCCAGGGCGGTGCTGCTCCCAAAAGGCTGGGACAACCTCTCCCTGCCAGGCACAGGGAGTGCCACCACCTCCCTCCCTCTGCCAGATTAACCCAGCTCTGTGCCTTCCTCCCCCTCACCTTCAGCCCAGCAGCTTCAGTGCTGCCTTTGCTCGGCATGTACCCCCTGGTGAGGGATGGCAGGTTTGCAGGGCAGCCCGTGCCATCCACCCAGAGCCCCCTTGGAAGCCTCTGCCATGTTTTCCTTCCCAGCCACTCCTGCCTTGTGCCCAGGGATTAAGTAGAAGGAACGTGGCCTATTTCGTAAGGAGCACTGAAAGAGAAGCAGGTTATTTTTAAGGCTTGCAGTTGTATCCCTGCTGCTGGGAAACATCCACTTCCCAGGGTCAGGGGAGGACAGGCAGTAACCTGGAAAACGCCAGCACAGATCCTGGTTTTCCAGGGCCAAGTTCTCCTGCTGGCAGGGTTTAAATCCTGAACAAAGCTGCTGGCTCCACTTGGGTTACTGGGGGTGTTGGGGCAGGACCAGCCCTCCACCAGCACCCCCTGGGGAAGGGCTGAGGGTCTCAAGACAAACCACAGCTTAAAGCAGCTTGAAAGTTTCCTGGCTGGTCCCTCTTGGCTTCTCAGTGTGGGGAACTAGGGCTGTGAGCTCTGCACCCGGTCAGGACACAGCACAGAGCTCCCTTCTCACCCCAGTTTGGGCCAGAACCTTTCTGATCTGGGTGGTCTTGGGGGTGACAGGCACCAGGCTGCACCCTGCCCTGCTGAGCTGGGGATAAAGCTTGCAGAGGTTTAAGGAAGGGGAAGCTGAAGAGGTTTAGCTGCTCTGCCAGATGCGTTGCCCCCCCCTCCCAAGGCGGGACAGATGTGCACAGCTGGCTGACAAGAGCCAGCCGTGCTCATGAACTCACATGGCCTAATCCTAGGGAGCCAGGGCTGGGTGGCAGAAAGCAGGGTGGGAGCCAGAAGACACCCAGAGACACTGACAAAGGAGAGTGAGCAAGTCTCAGTGAGTCAGGGAGGCATGACAGGATGGAGCTGACAGCCCCAACCTGCCACCACCTCCCAAATGGCAGGAAAAGGCCTATCAAAAGCAAGGCCATCACCAAGCTGATTTACCCAGGAGGTGCAGGGAGCTGAGTTCAGATCAGTCAGACACGAGCAGCACTGTTGTATGGCCAAAGGAGACTGCAGCCCTGCTGCTCCAACACCTCTCCTGAGTCAATAACCACACCAGAATCGTTGTACCAGTTCCAGGAGGAGCCCAAGACACCAAGGATTGTAGGTGGGAATGGACACAGGGCAGGAGGAGAGTCCAACACTGCTCAGGAACCAGTTTCCAGGCACCTATTAAAATACAAACAAATAGGCCAAACAGGTTTCTTCGGGCATCCACCCAGGGCAGATCAGATCACCTGGCTTTGAAACCCTCCCCTCAGCTCTCACCATGCAACGCTGGCGTTCAACAAAGGAGGGGCTTGACTCCCAGCCAGGCTCCAGGCCAGCACAGCCCAGCCTGGCAAAGGGGACTGGGACCCATCATGCTCCCAGCTTCCCAAATCCTCCACTGCTGTGGACCACCACAGCCTACAGGATCTTGTGACAGCACTGCCCACACTGCTCCCAGGGACAGCAGCACACCAAGTGCCTGAACCTTCCTCAGTTCACATAGGCAGACCTGCTGTGTTTTGGGGAAGGCCAAGCGTGATGTCAGGGCTCCTCATGCCCATCCCAAAACTTCACCAGCCCCTGAAGATGTTCTGGATTCCTCTGGGAGCCAGAAGAAGCTCGCTGGGGTCCCCTCAGGGGACACAGGTCACATACCTGAGAAGAGGTCTCCAGGAGTCCCTGCCTGAGGGAACAAGAACTCATTTATTCCAAGGGTGGCCAGGTCCTCCTAAGAGCTTCCCAAATGAGAAGCTCTGGGCCAGACTTTAGGCTAGCTGGTAATTGAGAAACAAGGCTGAGGGACTCTGTGCCAAGCCCCAGGATGCCAGGAGCCTTCCCTCCCTGGTAGGTGCCTGCTGGATTTCAGCATGTCCTGCCCAGCTGGCAGCAAGCCTGGCACCCTGGGTGAGAGCTGGCTGCAGGCATGGCCTCCTGGGAGCACCTGGGGGGAGGTGGAGATAACCAGCCCATGCAGGAACAAGGCTGTCCCCAGAAGTCTGACATCCCCCCACCACCTGAGCTTCCCAGGCCCTGGTGAGCAAAAGGAAGGATGGGGAGAAAAGGACTTGGACACCAGAAAGCATCCCCCAGGCAGCTGCTGCTCTCCAGCCTGGCTGCTGCTGTAAACTGAAGCCAGATTGAGCCCAACCTCCCTTTCCACACCCAGCAACTCCAAGACAATGATGGAGGGACAACCACATCCCAGAGCCCAGCCTCTCCACCCCTCCTCCAAAAACAACACACCCAGAGACACAGCTCCCCAGCAGTGTGGGGAGCTCGGGGAGAGGATCTATCCTGGCACAGGGAGCTGGGACAAGGGCTGCCCCAACAGCACCCTGGGTTGGGGGCCTAGCCTCTGGCAGGGCAGCAGCTGAAGGAGATTCCCAGCACATTTCCCTGGCACAGGCACTGCCAATCCCCCAGCAGTGCCCTGGGCTGGGAGCAGGAGGGAGCATTTATAGTCCCAGCCAAAGGAACCAGCTGGGGCTCGTTGTCTGGCCTGGAAACAGGGTCAGGCTTCGGGAATGTGTGAATTCAGTGATGAAAAGATGTGAGCTGGCAGCCTGAGCTCTGCCCCTGTTTGCTCCCTCCCCTGTGGATCTGCCCAGCACAGCGTGCCCAGCAGGCCCCATCCTGCCCGGGAGCAGCACCCGCGCTCCCCTCGGCCCTGGGAGGAGCTGGCTCAGGCCTCTGGGCTGCTTTGCCATCTCATCCCCGTTTCCTTGTGCTGGGGGAGGCGTCCGTGTGGATCCCTGATGAGCCTGCGCTCATCATGGGGCACCCAGCGCCTTCCCGCCCTTCCCGCAGCACCCTGGCTGCTTCCCACTTGGGAAAGGGGGGTCTTCCCAACCCCAGAGCACCCAGTCCCAGGATGGCAGGGCGATGGGGGCCATGGAGGTGGCTGATCCCACCGGCAGGGCCGGTGCCTGGGCCTTGGCTTTCCCAGGCGCGCGGCCTTGGGAAGCGGGAGGAGGAAGCAGGACCTGCCCCGTGTTCCCAGCGTTTCCTCTCGGCCCTGGGGGTTTATTTTTCCTGCCGTCAACCTGAGCGGGAGCAGGGAACAGCCTGTGCCCTGGGGAAGGGCAGTAACTGAAGCCGCTGGGGCACGTGGAGCCCCCTCCCCACCATCACCCCCCACCCAGCGGTGGGAGCACCGGGGCAGCCACAGGGATCATCCTCCAAACCTCAGTGCTTTTCCAGGATGCCTCTGGAGATGCAGGGGGCAGCAGGAAGATGCTGGAGTCCCCCAGACTGCTGAGACAGAGCCTTAAACTCCTGCCTGTGGGCAAAGAGGGCCCCAGTCACCTGCTGCCCGGTGGCAGGAATGTTAATGGGAAGCTGGTTTTTCCCATGGGTTTGCCATGCTGAGCCAGCCCTAGGGGCACGGTGCAGATGTAGGGGTACACAGTGGGGGTGGCTGGTGGGGCAGGGAGACCTTTGTGGGTGCTGAAGGACCACAGAGAGCACAGGTCTACCCCCAGGGAAACTGAGGCACAGCATCTGGAGGGGTTGTACACAGCATGTAGGGTCCCAGTCCTGTCCCTGTCCCCATGCTGGGGTGCTGGGGTGGTGGATGAGCTCCTGCAGCCCTGGGACATCTCCCTGCTCTGGAGCAGAGGCAGCTCTTTGCAGTTCAGCCTTCACCCAGGATGTGACCAGCCTGGGGTTTGTGGCCCAAATCTGCAAGTGTTTTATCAGGGTGGCTCCGAGGAGGATTAGCTCCTTCACCAGGGCTGCACCCACCCTCCCGACACCACCAGCACCTCTCCCACCCTCCCAGGTCCTCATCCCTCTTCCCGCATCCTGATCCTCCAAAATCTCTCTCTGGGATATCCCATGGACCATGGGGAACCCCAGGCAGGGCACCCCCCTGCCAAGGTGGGTGTGGAGCAGCTGGGATGCTGCAGCCTGCCTGCCTGGGGACAGCAGTGCCCGTTGTGGGAGACCAGGCAGCAGTGGGGCTGCAGGGGGGAAGGATGTGCCACCCCCCAAGGCATCTCTCCCCAGCATGGGGCCAAGTCACCCAGAGCACTGGGACATGAGGCCTTAACCCCTGTGGGGTTAGCACAGGGCTTGGTCTTTTCCCATGGCTGCTGCTGCTGCTGGAGGGGCTGGGGCAGGGTGGGAATGGCATGGGATGGGGTTGGGATGGAGCCAAGGTGGGATGGAGCCAAGCCAGGATACCACAAGTGTGGGATGAGGCTGGAGTGGCATGGGGCTGGGGCGGGATGGAGCCAAGGCAGGATGTGGCCAGTGTGGGATGAGGTGGGATGGGGCTGGGGTGGGATGGAGTTGGGATAGGGGGTGATGGAACCAGAGTAGGATGGGGCCAGGGTGGGATGGGGATGGGGATGGGGGGAGATGGAGCCAGGGTGGGATG
>NW_009952711.1:36192-36847 GCF_000747805.2 Chaetura pelagica | reverse complement strand
GCGAAGCAGGGCAGGATTTGCCCCTCGGTGGGTTGTTTGGAGGGTAGGAGGGTGGCCAGCACTGGGGGATACCCCCCCCCAGGCACTCAGCCCCCTGCTACCCATGGCACGGGGATGTTCAGAAGCTGGCTGGAAGCCTGGGGATGCTCGGATGCTCCCTGGGATCCTGGAGCAGTTCCATTTTCCACAGACATCTCTGGGAAGGAGGTGGGTGTTTTTTTTTCTACCAACAATTTTATTGAAAAGGCTGTGGGGCTTTTTTTTTTTTTTTTCCCTTTTTGTTGTTTTTTTTTTTCCTCCCTTTTCCCAGGCAGCAGCTGGTGCTGGAGAAAAGAGATTTCCCTTCGCCTCGGTGTGTCTATTTAAAAACTTGACTGGTAAAAATGCTGCAGAAAACGTTTGCGAAAAATCGAAAAGATCTTGTGACAAAAAAAAAGAACAAAACCAAAAAGTCATCCTCTTCCAAAGAAAGATCTTCTTCTTCTTCTCCTTTTTCCATCAGAAAAGCTTCTAGTGTGCAAAATGTCGACCGCTTTGATTTCTTCTCCCAGTGGGGGGTTTGGGATGGACCCACCTCTCTGCTGCAGGAGGATGGGTTGTCAGAAAGCTAAAGATCCCTGGGCAGAGCCAGTGGCCCCGTCCCCTCCCTGCCACC
>NW_009952711.1:35842-36168 GCF_000747805.2 Chaetura pelagica | reverse complement strand
CCCCCGCCCCCGCCAGCCCCGGGGCAGGGTGGGAGGTCCCCAGGGACAGAGGTGGCACGGCCGGCCCGGGGGTGAGCCCTTTCCCCTCAGTCCCGCAGCCCGGGAGAGGGGGAAGAAAGCTCCAAGTTATTTGGTCACTAGCGTGATGAGTTCCCGTCCGTTCTCAGCCGGTCAGGATCAGAGGCGGCGGGGAGAGCAGGGCAGGGTTTCGGCGGGGCAGCGAGCGGAGAGGCCTTAGAGGTTGTCGTACATGCGGAGCGTCTTCTCCAGCTGCTGGCTGACCCGCTGGTAGAAGACGATCTGCTGCTTCCGGGTAGACTGCATCC
>NW_009952711.1:34484-35054 GCF_000747805.2 Chaetura pelagica | reverse complement strand
GGGCAAAGCCCACCACCCGGCAGCGCTTGCGGATCCCGTCCGCCTCCTCCTGGTCCATCCGGCCCTCGTCGCTCATCCGCTGGCTCTCCTTCACCTTGGCGAAGGCGCCTGGCGAGGCAGGGGGAGAGGAGGGTGGATCTGGGTGCCCTTCAAACCCTCCCCTTCCCGGGCAGCCCCGCTGGGTCCCGGCAGGAGAACGGCCAAAGAATCCCACCACTGAGGGAGGGATCCGTGTGCTCCCGGGCTGCCACCTCCCCATGCCCATCGACCCCTACCCCTCTTCTCCAGGCAAGGAAAGACCGGGAGCCTTTTCCGTCCAGCCTCTGACCTCCCCAAATTCCTTTTCCACCCCGTCCCTGGGCAGTCAGCCTTCTAATTAGCAGGAGGTTTGGGGCTCTGAGATGCTGGAGGGCTGTGAGTCAAGGCGGTGGATCGGGATGTGGGAAGGACAGAGTGCCGGCTGGAGCTCAGCTGGGAAAGCATCCCTCTGACACCAGATTTTCCCCTCCTTCCAGTTATTTTTACAGCTCGGTTTCGAAAGAATCCTGCCTGGCTCCAGCCCTGCATTCC
>NW_009952711.1:32033-34346 GCF_000747805.2 Chaetura pelagica | reverse complement strand
TGCCCCCTCGCTAGCAGAGAGGCTGTTTGCCTGCAAACAGGATCCGGCCTGCAGCTCGCCGGGCTTTTTCCCTTCTCCCTGTCCCTTCCTGGGAATGTTGGGCCTGGGGTGACAGTTGTCTCACTGTGCCAGGAGAGGAGAGGAGGAGGAAGAAGCAAAGGTTGGAGGCCAAATCCTGCCTTGCACCCTGCCCACGCAGCCTAATTTCCGGATGGGATCCAGCTCCTCTGCTCCTGCTGCAGTAAACAACGCGGGGAGGGAAAGGCGAGGACACGGCTGGGCCTGGATCCCATCCTGCCCTTCGCCTTCCCAGCTTCCCCAGGACACAGAGCAAGGCACGGACACCCCCGGATGCCAGCACATTGGACAGCCTGGGGAAAACAGACCTAGTCCCCAAAATCCAGGGACGCTGGCACGGGCAGCCAGGCCGGGAGGAGCGCGTGGACTTTGGCCCCGCTCCCCGGCTGTGTCACACCCGCTGCCCAGGTGCAAAGGGACACCGAGTCCTGCCTTGTCCTCTCTCCTCTTCCTCACCCCCCAAACACCCAGCCAGCACAAGGGGACAAAGGGGACGCAGGGAGCCCCGCTGCCCTTGGGTGTGAAACCTGGCTCAGAAGGCAGGGACAGTGTACTCTTGATTGGCCCTGGTTGTCTCCAAGAGATCCAGTGTGTCCCCTGCCTGGCCAGGGGAGTGCTGTGAGGCTGGTCCACGTGTCCACATCCCACCAGCCCTGCACCCAGGGACACGTCCAGCTGTGTCCTGCCAGAGCATCCCTGTTGGCCACCCCACCACGGCCTGGGCCAGGAGGGAGGATGAGGGTGATGGGGGTGGATGTGACACAGGCCTTCACTCACGAGGTGCTGGGCAGGTCACCCTGGAGCCAACAGCTCAAGGCTTGTGGGGAGCGATGCCTGTGCTGATCACCCCAGTGTCAGCAGCAGTTCTGGAGCCCAGGGCACCCTGTGGGACAGAACCTGGGCCTGGACCCAACAGTCCCAGCAGCCTCTCCAGGGCTGAGGTGACAGCAGAGCTGTAACAGTGGGGACCACTCTGCTTCCCTGGGAGCCACAGACAATGGTCCCCAACCCTATGCTCATTCCCATCACTGCACAGTGCCAGATTTCCCCGTTGCATCTCCATCCCACTCCCCATGCTTATCCCCTCCCTCCATGGGGCCACCATGTTGGAGAGCTCGTAAGTAGGGGACAAGAAGCCACCCTTACCTTTCTGGAGGTGGATGATGTCTGGGAAGTTGGAGAGGAGCCCTTGGTACAAAGAGAGAGTGTCCAGCATGAGGAACAGGTCGTTCTTGGGCTGCTCAGCAAACATCTCCCCCACGGTCTCATAGGTCTTGCCCGTGTGGGAGATGGCATTGTTGAGGGCATCTGAGCTGTAAGGGGGGTCCATGTGGAAGGAGTGGCTGATGGCTTGGAAGGCATTGCCCAGCTTCTGGAACTCCTTCCGGAAGCCCCCCACGTGTTTGCGCACCAGCTCCGAGGCCACGTTGGTCAGCTGCAGGACACTGTCATCCATCTTCTTGCTGAAGGCCTTGAAGGCATCCACGCGGTCCTCCACGTCCTGCAAGTCCTGGTGCTCCGTGGGGATCTGGATGGTGAGGAGGAAGCTGGCGCCCACCATCTCGTCCTTCTCCGCCCGGCGTTTGCCCAGCTTCCACTGCTTCTCGTCGCGGCAGCAGAGGAAGTGCTGGAAGCCCTCGTACTGGGAGAGGACGGGGTGGCTGGTCATATGGTCCATCCAGAGGATGAGCCGCCGCTTGCGCTTCTCGATGAAGTCCTCCTCGAAGCGCCCCGTGGCCTGCTTCTCGGGCAGGTGGGGCACCGAGATGACGGTGAACTTGTGCAGGAGGCGGTTGTAGAGCCAGTCGAAGTGCTTGTAGCGCCGGTAGACGGGCGAGTTGATGTTGCTGGGGGTCAGCTTGTAGGAGATGTAGCTCTTGATGCCCTTGAACTTGGTTTGCTTGGTGGGGTCCTCCACGGAGCAGATGAAGGGGTGGGGGTTGGCCCTCCACTGGGGCCCTTTGGAGCCCATCTCGATGCAGTAGGCCTCAGCGATCTTGGACATCAGGGGCACGTCGCCCAGGATGAAGGCCTCCACCCCCGAGCGGACGAAGCAGGAGAAGCGGTTGAGGTTCCTCCCCACCACGCTGCCCCTCTTGGAGGAGCTCATGCTGTCCTGCCTTTCCAGGGCCGGCTTGGGACGGTAACCGGCGTGCTGGTGGTGGCCGTAGGCCGGCGGGGACTGCAGGCTGGGGGGAGGGGGCCCCTTGGTGCCCCGGGGGGCCCCGGGGAGCC
>NW_009952711.1:31439-31814 GCF_000747805.2 Chaetura pelagica | reverse complement strand
TGCTGCTGTTCTGGCCCTGTAACCAGCCATCCAGGGAGTTCTCGCTGAAGATGACGAGCTCCTCGTTCTCCTGGATGCTGATCTCCTCTTTGTTTTCACTCTGGAAGTTGTAAAGCGCTCGGGCTTTCAACGCCATGGCCGGGGCGACGGGACACCCGGGACACCCGGGACACACGGGGCGTGGGGGCAATTCCCGCAGCTGGAAGAAGCACCGAGACCCCCCCGGCGATCCCAGGAGCTCACCGGGCACCGGGAGCGGGCTGTGGGAAAAGCCTCGGCTGCTTTTCAGGGTGATTCAAAAGAAAAGGTGGAGAAGAAATCCCAGAGGAGGTGCCGCCGGGGG
Organism: Chaetura pelagica; assembly: GCF_000747805.2. Taxonomy (NCBI): domain Eukaryota; kingdom Metazoa; phylum Chordata; class Aves; order Apodiformes; family Apodidae; genus Chaetura; species Chaetura pelagica. The sequence continues at coordinate 31,471 of NW_009952711.1, read as the reverse complement.
CCGCCCGGCCAAGGAACCCCCCGATCCCAGCG
>NW_009952711.1:20111-29586 GCF_000747805.2 Chaetura pelagica | reverse complement strand
TGGGCTGTGTGTGGGGACCTTGGGTATGGAGGGGTGTGAGGGTCTGGGGGGCCCTGGACTGTGTGGCAGGCCCTGGGTGTGGAGGGGTGTGAGGGTCTTGGGGTGTCACGGGCTGTGTGAGGGCTTAGGGTGCCCTGGGTCTGTGGGGGGCTTGAGGGGACCCTGGGCTGTGTGTGGGGACCTTGGGTATGGAGGGGTGTGAGGGTCTGGGGGGCCCTGGACTGTGTGGCAGGCCCTGGGTGTGGAGGGGTGTGAGGGTCTTGGGGTGTCACGGGCTGTGTGAGGGCTTAGGGTGCCCTGGGTCTGTGGGGGGCTTGAGGGGACCCTGGGCTGTGTGTGGGGACCTTGGGTATGGAGGGGTGTGAGGGTCTGGGGGGGCCTGGCGTGTGGACCTTGGTTGTGGAGGAGTGTGAGGGTCTGGGGGGGCTCTGGGCTGTGAAGAGAATGGGCTGTTTGAGGGTTTAGGGTGCCCTGGGTGTGTGTGGGGCTGTAGGGGACCCTGGGCTGTGTGTGGGGACGTTGGGTGTGTAGGGGTGTGAGGGCCTGGGGGGCACACGAGGGCAAGGGAGACTTGGGTGTGGAGGGGTGTGAGCGTCTTGGGGTGTCACAGGCTTTGTGAGGGTTTAGGGTGCTCTAGGGCTGATGGGGACATTGGGCTGTGTGTGTGGACCTTGGTTGTGGAGGAGTGTGAGGGTCTGGGGGGGCTCTGGGCTGTGAAGGGACCCTGGCATGGGGGGACTTAGGGTGCCCTGGGTGTGTGTGGGGCTGTAGGGGACCCTGGGCTGTGTGTGGGGACCTTGGGCATGGAGGGGTGTGAGGGTCTGGGGGGCCCTTGGGCTGTGGGGGGCTTAGGGTGCCCTGGGTCTGTGGGGGGCTTGAGGGGACCCTGGTCTGTGTGTGGGGACCTTGGGCATGGAGGGGTGTGATGGCCTGCCTGGCACAAGAGGGCAAGACAGTCTGGTTCCTCCACCCCAGGAGGCGGCTGGACTACGTGAACCATGCCAGGAGGCTGGCAGAGGATGACTGGACAGGGGCAGAGAGCGAGGGTGAGGAGAAGGAAGGGGAAGATGCAGAGGAAGAGGAGATGGAGGTGGATGCTGGCAAGAAGCTGCCCAAGCGCTACGCCAATCAGGTGAGGAGCTGCTGGGCAGGGTGAGGGCCACGAGGTGGGCAGGCTGGGCATAGTGGGTGGCCATGGGGCTGGGAATAACATGTCTTGTCTGGGAATAACATGTCCTGGCTGTGTTGGTGCTCAGTGAGGACCATGCCTCAGTTCTCCCACCCCTCAGACATGCTGTGCTCAAATGGAGGGCAGGTGGAGATGGGTTCTCTGGGTGTTTTTTGGGAGGCAGCATTCAGTTACTTAAGTTTCATTGTCTCCCCATGTTTGGGACACTGGGAAGGAAGGGAAACCTTCAGCCTGGTGGGTTTTAGCCACCTTGGTCCTAAAAGACACACAGGTGGTTGCAGCCAGGCAACCTCTGAAGAGGTCAACTTCTCTGAGCTCTTCACTCCAAATATTTAGGGCTCTCTAAGCTCTGCCATGTATTTACAAACAAACAAAGTGTTCAAGTGAGGCTGTTGTGGGGACCAGGGTGCCCAAGTGAGGACTGGGAGCCCTGTGCTGTGCTCTGAAGCTCAGTCAGCAGCTGGGAAGCAAGAGAAAGACCTGGGGGGAGAGTCTGTTGTGCAGGTTGGTCTGAGGGAGGAGGGAAATGCAAGCTGCAGTGCAAGCTGCCTCTGAAGGATCCAGTGTAGCAGGAGAAGCCAAGTCAACACCTTCTTGCTGGGACTTTTCTATAACTTCCAGGAAGCTGTGCCTGACTGCTTTGTTGAGGTTGGGTTTTTTCTGGATTTCTCCATAGCTGATGCTGTCTGAATGGCTGGTGGATGTCCCCTTGGATCTGGAGCAGGAGTGGGTTGTCGTGGTGTGTCCCGTTGGAAAAAGGGCACTGGTGGTGGCATCCAGGGTAGGTGGCAGTGGTGGGGGGTGTCTCACCTCCTGCTGAAGGACCCGTCTCCTAAGCCTGGCCTGTGTGTTGGGCTTCACTTGTCTTGTTTCCCCCTCTCCTTGCAGGGCACAACAGCAGCTTACACCAAGAGTGGCTTCTGTGTCAACAGGTTCCCCTCCCTGCTGCCGGGGGGGAACCGGCACAACTCGGCAGGCGAGAAAGGTACAGGGCTGGGGAGGGACTTGGGGTGGAGAGAGGGGAACTTCCTGCTGCTGCCCCAGCTCCTGGGTCCTTTTGCCTGCCCTGAGCAGGGGTTGTGTCTGCCAGGTGGCACGTTCTGAAACCTGCCTGTGCAGCCTGGCTGGGCTCCAGGCTGAAGGTCTTTTGTGGTTGCAGCTCCTGTTAGGAGCAGGGGATCCCTCTGCACCTCTCAGCCCTGCATCAGGGCAGGCTTAAAGGCAGGAGAGGTTGGGTCTGGTGATGAGCTGTTGGGTTGGGTGGTCTCTGGAGCATGTCTGGAGCTCCCTGTGTCTGTGTGCAGTGTACTGCATCTTGGACTGCATCTACAACGAGGCAAAGCAGACCTACTACATCCTGGATGTGATGTGCTGGAGAGGACACCCTGTTTATGACTGCCAGGTACTGCATCTCCCCCTCTGCCCTCCCTCCCTTTTGTTCCTGCTCCATCAGCTGCTCTGTAGCCACCACACGACACAGCCCACCATGCTCCAGGGTGGGCATTTCATCTCATGGGCTGGTGGAACAATTGGGTGCATCTTTTGGAGGGACGTAGCAGAGCTGGGGATGCTGGCTGGTTGAGGCTGAGCTTGTGAATCTCCCAGAGGGGTGGAGACACTCAGCAGGAGATGGGGAGTGGATAGTCATTGAGTTTCTGCCTCCTTTCACAGACTGACTTCAGGTTCTTCTGGCTCTCCTCAAAGATCCAAGAAGAGGAAGGGCTGGGAGAGAAAAGCAGGATTAATCCAGTAAGTTCTTTTGTAATGGGAGGAGGAGGATGTGGGGAAGCTCTCCTGTTCAGCAAGCTTCAGCACTTTCTTTTACAAGCTTTTTTCTTCCACTACCCCTCCAGATGAGGCTTCAAAGTGTACTCCTGATGAAATGGGATTCCATGTTCAGGATGTAAATAGAACCACTGAGCTTTGCAAACAAGTGTAGATGGGTTCTTTGGTGTTGTTGTTTTTTCCCAGGCAAAGTGCTGAGAGAGAGATCAGACTGCAGGCTATCAGCTAACTTCCATGCTGCTTTTAGCTTTCCCTTGAAACAGAATGGAAATCCAGTGTGGTTTCTCCAGGTGTAGTTCCTGTGGACTGGCAAGGCCAGGGCAAAGGCTGGCAAAGCTCTAGTCACCCTCCTGCCTAACCTAGTCACTGAAGTTGTCAGGCTGGTTACAGGTTTGCCACCCCAAGTCCTTGCTGAGCAAGGATAAAACTTTGAAGACATCCACATGGAGGTCCTAGCCCTAGGAGCTTGGAAGGTGATTTTTGGGGATGGATGTAAGAGATTGGGCAGCCTGGCTCCTGGAGCAGTGTGTGTGCTGAGGCAGAGCCAAGCTGAGCAGTTCAGTAAGTGGGGATAACAGCTCCACTGCCAGCAGCAGAGCAGTGTGTTTGAAGAGCATCCTGTGGGAACATCCAGAAGACAACCACTGAAGGAGGGGAGGGGTTCAGCTTCCATTTACTTGGTGGAAAGATGTGCTTGGCTGAGCCAGCAGCCTGGAGCAGACATCTGTCTGCTTTGCATCCTGCCTGGAAGTCAGTGCTTTCTGTTGAGGTGAAAAGAGCATCTCGGGGCTCAGCTCTCCTGAAAAGTCCTTCCTGAAGTCTTAGCTGCTTGGAGAAAAGGTCTCAGGAGTGTGTGGGAGCTGGGTGCTGAGTCTCTGCCATCCACAGCTCTTGTGACATGGCTGTGGAGAGGGGATCATTTGGAACTGGGATATCATTCTGGTGGTTTCTGTAGGTTTTCATGAGGGCATTCGTGGTTGCTCTAGGGGGATCTGATGGACAGCTTGGTCCTGTCATTTTCTTTAGGCCCAGGGTTTGCTTAGGAGTTAGTGTTCTGAATGGGCTGTCCTGTAGTGGTCACAGAGATCAGTTGTCATGGAAGGAGTAAGGAATTGAGGATACCTGTCATGTTCCCTGTGACTTTATCAGCCAGTGGTTGTACCTGGGCCATGGAGTTAGCGGCCACCAGGACCTGACTTTCAGGAGCTGGTCTGGTTCTCTTCTGAGGCTGTTCTTGCTTTTGGGCCCCCAGCACCCTGTGGCAGGAAGGCCAGCAGTCCAACGACCTGCTCCCTGCTCGGGATCTCCTCTTCCCTCTGGTGACTTCCTCTGAGCCTGTCCCTCACCCTGTCTCTCTCATGCTGGATCTCACACTGGTGAAAGTCCTTCCTCTAGCTGTCTCCACCCCAGGGCTCGATGCAGTGATTTGTTCTGCTTTAGGCTGTGCAGTTGTCCCTTCTAACCTTCTCTTACTCTTCCAGTTCAAATTTGTGAGCCTGCAGAACTTCCCCTGCTCCTCGGACAGCCTGTGTGAGGTGCTGGCCATGGACTTCCCCTTCGAGGTGAGAGACCTGGGCTGCCTGGTCTAAAGAAGCCCAAGAGGGGATCTTATTCTTGCTTACAAATATCTGAAGGGTGGGTGTCAGGAAGGAGGGGACAGTCTCTCTTCAGTGGTGCCCTGTGATAGGATGAGTGGCAGTGGGCACAAGCTGGAGCATGTGAGGTTCAAGTTAAACATCATGAAGAACTCCTTTCCTGTGAAGGTGGCAGAGCCCTGGGACAGGCTGCCCAGAGAGGCTGTGCAGTCTCCTTCTCTGGAGACTTTCAAGGCCTGCCTGGGCATGTTTCTGTGTGATCTGCCCTGGGTGATCCTGCTCTGGCAGGGGGTCTGGACTTGATCTCCAGAGCTCCCTTCCAACCCCAACTATTCTATGACTGTCTGAGAGAGCCCTCAGGAGGAGGATTCCATGTTCAGGATGTAAATAGAACCACTGAGCTTTGCAAACAAGTGTAGATGGGTTCTTTGGTGTTGTTGTTTTTTCCCAGGCAAAGTGCTGAGAGAGAGATCAGACTGCAGGCTATCAGCTAACTTCCATGCTGCTTTTAGCTTTCCCTTGAAACAGAATGGAAATCCAGTGTGGTTTCTCCAGGTGTAGTTCCTGTGGACTGGCAAGGCCAGGGCAAAGGCTGGCAAAGCTCTAGTCACCCTCCTGCCTAACCTAGTCACTGAAGTTGTCAGGCTGGTTACAGGTTTGCCACCCCAAGTCCTTGCTGAGCAAGGATAAAACTTTGAAGACATCCACATGGAGGTCCTAGCCCTAGGAGCTTGGAAGGTGATTTTTGGGGATGGATGTAAGAGATTGGGCAGCCTGGCTCCTGGAGCAGTGTGTGTGCTGAGGCAGAGCCAAGCTGAGCAGTTCAGTAAGTGGGGATAACAGCTCCACTGCCAGCAGCAGAGCAGTGTGTTTGAAGAGCATCCTGTGGGAACATCCAGAAGACAACCACTGAAGGAGGGGAGGGGTTCAGCTTCCATTTACTTGGTGGAAAGATGTGCTTGGCTGAGCCAGCAGCCTGGAGCAGACATCTGTCTGCTTTGCATCCTGCCTGGAAGTCAGTGCTTTCTGTTGAGGTGAAAAGAGCATCTCGGGGCTCAGCTCTCCTGAAAAGTCCTTCCTGAAGTCTTAGCTGCTTGGAGAAAAGGTCTCAGGAGTGTGTGGGAGCTGGGTGCTGAGTCTCTGCCATCCACAGCTCTTGTGACATGGCTGTGGAGAGGGGATCATTTGGAACTGGGATATCATTCTGGTGGTTTCTGTAGGTTTTCATGAGGGCATTCGTGGTTGCTCTAGGGGGATCTGATGGACAGCTTGGTCCTGTCATTTTCTTTAGGCCCAGGGTTTGCTTAGGAGTTAGTGTTCTGAATGGGCTGTCCTGTAGTGGTCACAGAGATCAGTTGTCATGGAAGGAGTAAGGAATTGAGGATACCTGTCATGTTCCCTGTGACTTTATCAGCCAGTGGTTGTACCTGGGCCGTGGAGTTAGCGGCCACCAGGACCTGACTTTCAGGAGCTGGTCTGGTTCTCTTCTGAGGCTGTTCTTGCTTTTGGGCCCCCAGCACCCTGTGGCAGGAAGGCCAGCAGTCCAATGACCTGCTCCCTGCTCGGGATCTCCTCTTCCCTCTGGTGACTTCCTCTGAGCCTGTCCCTCACCCTGTCTCTCTCATGCTGGATCTCACACTGGTGAAAGTCCTTCCTCTAGCTGTCTCCACCCCAGGGCTCGATGCAGTGATTTGTTCTGCTTTAGGCTGTGCAGTTGTCCCTTCTAACCTTCTCTTACTCTTCCAGTTCAAATTTGTGAGCCTGCAGAACTTCCATCTCCCGCCCCTCCTCCCGCCCCCTCACCTCCCGCACCTCCCGCCCGCATCCGATCGGTGCGTGGGTCTCCGCGTAGGTCGCGGGACGCACGAAGCTCCGGGATCGCCCGGGAATAACACGGAGCGGGTGACTGCGGCCTGGCCGCGGCCGAGGGCTCTGAGCTTGGGGTCCTCCGGGCTTTGCAGGCAGCGCAGTGGTGCAAAATGGAGCAGATTCAAGTTAAACACCAGAAAACACTTCTTTCCTGTGAGAGTGACACTGGGACAGGCTGCCCAGAGAGGCTGTGCAGTCTCCTTCTCTGGAGACTTTCAAGGCCTGCCTGGGCATGTTTCTGTGTGATCTGCCCTGGGTGATCCTGCTCTGGCAGGGGGTCTGGACTTGATCTCCAGAGCTCCCTTCCAACCCCAACTATTCTATGACTGTCTGAGAGAGCCCTCAGGAGGAGGGGATTGGTGCCACCACCCAGACTGCCTCCAGAAGCAGCACAGCTCACCACCACCTGGCAGTGTGACTAGCACTGACCATTTTAGGGCCAAAGCTGGCACTGCCTGCTGCCCCAGTGGGTTCATGTGGGTGCATCTTCTCTCTGTGGAAGGCACCCTGGTGTCTTGTGGGGAGGAAGGAGAAGGTGGTAGGTCTGCTTCTGTGGGGTTCAGGTGTTAGTGATGTGTGCTTGAGATGTCCTGGAGCCAGGGTCAGATGGCTGTAGGGGTTCAGGTGATCTGTCCTCCTGCTACTGGACCTTGCAGGGGGGATAGTGTGAGCTCTGCTTTTGCTGTGGTACAGAACTAGCAGCTCCTGCTGCTCTTGGCTCTCTTGAGGTGGCTGTTCCCCCAGCAAGGGGGGCTGAACAGGACACTTGGTTGTGCCAGTGGCTCTACAAGTCAGTGCTGTGGTGCTGCCCAGGCCTGTCTGCTGGCCTGCAGGAGAGAGGGGCAGGGTGGGCAGCTCAGTGCCACCCAGCTCAGCTCTGGGTGTTTGTGGGCTCTCCTGAAACAGCTCAGGCTGCTTCTGGTGGTTATCCTGGCTGCCTTGGCACTGAAGCAGGGTGGAGGAGGCAATGGCATTCCAGCAGTGTTAGTGACCAACATCTGGGAGCCAGAAGCTCCTCTGGTGGTTGCAGCCCTTGCTGTGGAGTGTCCAGGCTCAGCCCAAGAGCAGGAACAGCCTCTGCAGAGGTTGTTTGTCCTGCTAAGCCAAAAGCCACCTTAGTTTGACTCTGTCTCTTGTGCTCTCCTGGCCCAAGTTAGTGATTAACATAAGTGCAGGTTTAAATTTAAGGGACACTAATTAGGCAGTGAGGGCTGACTCTGCCTTCTGCTTGTCAGAGCCAGGACATCAGAGAGAGTGTCCCAGCCTCTGTGGGTCTTGCCAGACTGAACGTGGACTGGGGAGTGCTGAGCAGGCACCTCAGGGCTCCCACAGCTGGCTGGCTCAGTTGCCCAGGCTCCGAGTAGAAACAATCATTCCCATTTTTGCTGAGGGAAGCTTCATTCCTTCCTGAGGCGACTGCTCCCAGGGGAAAAGGCCTGAGCAGCATTGCCCCACTGTGGTCAAAGCTGAAACATTTCTGGGTTGCAAAACGCGGCAGGGGGGAGGTGGGAGGTGCTCAGGCTCTCCCTGGCAACCCAGCTGTGTTTGGCCTCCCTAGGGTTCTCTGGTCGGTACATCCCGACAAGTGAAACGTGGTGAAACGTAACCCCACGGACACCCAGGTGCCACTTCCAGGGAGGAAGGTGGGTCTCTGGGCGATGGGCCACAAGAGGGAGCCCAAGAAATCCCTTGTCAATCTCTTCCACCCACAGCACATCAAGAAGGAAACTTTGCAGGAGGCAAACCCGGTGGAATAGAGGCCTCCTTGTGCCTGGACCCAGCACCTCTGAAAGGATCTCGTGTGTCTGGTGGCAATAGATGTGCTCAGTGCCTTCAGGTCTGGGTCTCCAGAGTAGATCTGTAGCCTTTGAGTTAGGACCTGATCCACTACATTTAGTGGGAAGTCTTTTTTTTTTTTCCCACTGAATTCTGTGGATTTTGGATCAGTTGACAAGTGCTGAATTGGAAGTGGTTTGTGGAGTGGATCTGAAGAGCTACTGTCCTTGCAGATCCAAGGAAGACAAGGCTCAGGTTTTCATGAAGGCAGGGTGAACCAAAGCCTCTGAGGAACCCTGCTGTGAGGGAATGGCCATCATGTTAAGCACCTCAAATCTGAAAAGCTGGGCTGTGAAATGTGAAGTCCTGCTAGGCCAGTTTCTCACCAGGGTTGGTCGCTGAGGGACAGTGTCAGCCCCTGGTGTCAGTGCAGCGACTCAGGGTACAGACCTGGCCAACAGATTAAATGAACTGGAAGGAATATGGGAGTTGCAGCAACTTAGGAGAAATCAGGGGAAGGAAGAACATAACTCTTCACTAGGCTGAACTCCTTTGGATTTTCCAGCTTGGGGAAGATCTTTGGAGCAGTTTGGAAGGCAGAAGCCTTTCCAGATTCTGCTTTTACCAAAACATTCCTGTGGGTGCTGGCAAATCCCTGTTGCTCCCCAAGTGCCATGAACCCACAAGAATAGGCTGGATGTGCAGGAGCTGTGCTGCAGAATCTTCCCAAGTCTTCCCAGGAGGCAGGGGGAAGGAGAAGCTTTGTACTTTAGATATCCAGAGGGTTGCACAAACTCATTGTGATGTTTACTGTTCTGGTTTCATGTTTTCCTAGCACAGGGAATCCCCCTTTTTCCGGGATTCTTTTGCAAGATCTTAACAGTGACTGAAAATGATGGACAGAGTAGTGCAAGAAGCTCTGCCTGCTCTGCTGGAAGTTAGGGATCCATGGAGTGGGGATGGGAGGTTAGCCATGGAATAGGGATGGATGGATGCTGCTCTTGGCTCAGCATGGCAGCAGCAATCCCCTTGATCTGTTGGCTCCCTGCCCTTCTAGGTGTTATGCCCTACATATTCCAGGGGCTGTGGGCTTGGGGAGCAGCCTGGGAGCAGCTCAGCCCCAGGTGGTCTCTTTTTCTCATCTCCTTTGCCCACCCAGCCACTCTTACTCGTAGGCAAATGGCCTTTTAAAGAGCTTGCCAGGCTGAGCCTGGAGGAGAATCACCTCCAGGCACGGTCACCCTGACAGCAGGATCTAACC
>NW_009952711.1:16522-20100 GCF_000747805.2 Chaetura pelagica | reverse complement strand
GAAGAGGGGGGTGGCAATTCCAGAGCGTAGCAGGGACACAGGGAGAATATTGACCAGCTGCAGCCTTGCAGAGCTTGGAAACAGCAGCACAAGAGCTGGGGCCTAAACCTTCAAAGTCCAGAGTGCCCTTAACTGTCATTGATTGCGGGAGGAGCTCTCCCTTGGGAAACATGAGGAATTTCTTAGGCATGAGCCAGCTGAAAGAGCTGCAGCAGCCTTAGGAACCCGGGCTCCTTGGCGTCACGCGCTCCCACTAATTACTCTCCAAATGTATTCTTGAAAATAACCTTAATCCAGGCAAGTGGCCTTTTCTGTCAGCTGCTTTATTCAGAAACCTGGTGGCTTTTCCACAGAACAGGACGGTCGGTGCTGACAAGGGGCTGGAATTGTTGGCCTTTGATTTAAAGCTCCTCCAGGGCAGGAGCTCGGCAGGTTTCTCCTTTCCTTTCCGCTCTTTATTGCACTGCTGGAGGAAAAATGATCCAGCTGGTAGTTTTGGCCTGTCCACAAGGAGCTGGGCTGTCAGCTGGCACTTTGTCATCCACCTGCAGAAAGCCCTCAGCTTTTTCATTCATCTTCTTGCCTCTTTCCAGGTCGATGGACTGCTCTTCTACCACAAGCAAACCCACTACACCCCCGGCAGCACCCCGCTGGTGGGCTGGCTCCGACCTTACATGGTGTCCCAAATCCTGGGGTTGGCTGTACCCACCACCCCCCTCACTGCCAAACCAGACTACGCCGGGCATCAGCTCCAGCAGATCATCGAGAGCAAGAAGAGGAAAAAGCTGGCAGGGGAAAAGGGTCACCTGGCTGCAAGGAATGGACATTACGAGTTGGAACACTTGTCTACCCCTCAGCCAGGAAGCTCTCCAGAAGGCCAGGATGGAGCAGGGAGCCAGATGGACAGTTAGGCTGCTGGGAAAGGAGGAGAAAGGAAAAGGTTCCCTGCTTCTTACTGTCCCTTGTGCTCCCTGAGTGGGGGTGTAGGGGGCAAAGGTTATCATAGGATTTTTGTTTGAGAGGCACAAAAGCGGAATATTGTGCTGCTGGATTATTTTTGTAATTATTTTTGTATTATTGTTATTTTTATTTTTTTGGCCAAGGTTTCTGGAAGGCCTTAAGAGGATTGTCTGGTGCTTTGCTGAGGGAGTTCGTGCGTTGAGAAACGAAATGATCTGTCCCCACACTGCAGGGTTCCTGGTTCAGCCCCTGACCCTGCTCCTGTGAAAGCCTCTGGCAAAGCTCCAGGGTCGGAGCAGTGCTCAGACCTCCGAGGTGCAGCTGCTGCTCCTAAACCCAGCCCCGGAAATCAGGGCACTTCAGCCTTTGATCCAGCTGTTTACTGAGGCCTTCTCAATGAAACTTTTGTGGTCAGTCGGCTTCTAGTAACAAAAAAAAAAAAAAAGTTTGCAGCAGGCTGCTGTAAATCCCAGGGCTGGGCTTTCCACACCCACGTGTTGCTGAGAAGAACTGAAATTTCAACGGGCCCTGCCTGTGAGCACAGCTTTGTGTGGCAGGAGCCCGGGACTCCGGGCTTTTCTCAGTGGGGGGAGGAAGGAATGGTTTAGCTCTGGATTTAAAAAAGCTAGCTAGGCTTTGAGTGTGCCAAATAAAAGGTTTCTCAGAAAGACAAATTCTTGAGCTTCTTCCTGCTACCTAAGGGTGGGTGCGTGCTGTGCCTCCCAAGCAGGGAGGGAAGAATCGGTGGCGGCGTTAACTGGAGCGGAGGAAATGCTGCTGGGGGGGCTGGTCCTGCCGGCTCCCCCGAGGGGCTTCACTCCCTGCCCCTCTCCCCCGGCCCCAAGCTGCTTTGTGAGCACCCCCTGCTGCCTCTCCCCGGTTTATTAGCGGGGGTGAAACGCTCCTACTCACCGTCCCGGGGTTGTTTTCCGGAGGGAGATGAAAAGGGCAGAGCCAGAGCTCTGTGGCCGCGGGGAACTACCCGGCTGGGGAGTCCTGCCCTCTCTTCAAATGCCCCCCGAGGGAGAGCGCGTATCCAAGAGGAGATAGCACAGAGTGGGAACGGCTGCTTGCAGATAGCGGGGGTGCTTGTATCCTGCCCTCACCCCCCCTTTTTTTTTTCCCAGAAAAGAACCTCTTTTCTGTGCCAAGCGCGTGGGCTGCGTGTGATCACCTGCCTGTGCTGCGGGTGATACTGGGGCTGTGGGAGGGGGCTGGAGGGGAGCAGACCCCAGCCTTCGGATGCAGCTGAGCATGCTGCAGGCTTCTTCTAACAGCTTCTTATTTTATTATTAATATATATGTGTTTTTAGCATGGGGAGCAACTGGCTGCGGGGAAGAGTTGGAGCACCCTGGACTGCCCCGTCTGCCCCATCCCACAAAGGCTCCGGGCAGCTCTGGCTGGCAAAGAGACCTCAGGGAGAGCCCTGGCCGGGAAACTGCTTCCAGCCTTCTATCAGTGTAGTTTTCCTTCCGTCAGGCAATTAAACCCGGAGGTGGGCAGCTGGATGGAAGATTTGTGCATCCCTCGGGGCAGAGAAAGCTGCGGCTCAGGTTACCGCCTCCGGCCGCCCTCCAGCAACCTCCCAAGGTCCTCCAGCAACTTTCCAAGGTCCTCCAGGCGAGGGAGGGAGAGAAAACGCAGCCCAAGAGGGGCTGCCTTGGAGCTGCTCACTCCAACCGACGGAGGAGAGCAAGAAGGGAAGCCAGCGCAGCTTTCCGCCGGCTCCAGATGATGCCGCATAGTTTCCCTTTTAAAAAGCATGAGCTGGGCTGGAGGAGTAAATATTTGCGTTGCAATTCCTGTTGGGAACCAAAGGCTGTGTTTGGAGAGAGGGTGTTAAACGGAAGTCAACCAGGGCCAGCGCAGTTTGTTGCTGTGACTGTTTGATTTCGCTGGGTGCGATCCCACTCCCAGCTGGTCCCTGCCCTGCTCCCAACTGGAACAGGCAGTGCTTGAGGAGGGGTCACCCCCCCCACCCTGAGGAGGGGGCTTAAATTTGGTCTGGGGCTGGAGAGCTGAGCTCAGATGTACCTGGGGCTGCGGGGGGCAGAAGGACGGACACAGCCCCGCATCCTGCTCGGGGCTCAGCCTCTTCCCTCTGCTCTTCCTTCCATTTTCTCCCAGTTTAGGTGCAAAGGCTCTGGCTGCGGGCGTGTTGCCAGCACAGTCCTCCTCGGCTGAACAAAATGTCCCCCCTTAGTCCCGGGCCTTTTTTTGGTTGGTTGGGTTTGGAAATTTGTTGGTGGGTCCCTGCACCCCGGGGTCCCCAACAACCCCTCCGGAGGGAGCACCGGGGGGGTCTCCCATCGGGGCTGCCCACACCTGTGTCCAGCTGGGGAAGGCCGAGGAGGGAAGAGCGAGGAAAGGGCTTGGGAATGCCGGGCTGGAGGGCAGAGCACACGGGCACGGGTGGGTTCTGCAGGGGTGGGAGGGGGGGCTGCCGTCCGGGGGTCGCTCCTCGCGCCGTTTGGGGGTAAGAGCACAGAGCCGGGATGTACTGGGTTATTTTTAAAGCCTGATTTCGGACCCCGGAGCAGCTCTGCCTGGCGATGGGCTCTCACCGACGCCTTCAGGGTTCCTCCAGGCTCCCTCACGTCGCCAAGGCAGGCAGAGC
>NW_009952711.1:12745-14964 GCF_000747805.2 Chaetura pelagica | reverse complement strand
ATGTTGTTGGGGCTCGGGGAGCCGGTCCCCCCCGGGGAGGGCTGCTGAGAGCAGCCTCGGGCTCATCCCTCCTTCCTTCCTCCTTCCCAGGGATGCCCACCGAGGGTTGCATCCCGCTGGGAAGCGGAGCTGGGCTCCCCGCGTTGCCCACGGGTGATGATGATGATGATGATGATGATGATGATGATGCTCGGGGCTGGCCCAAGGGCAGGGTGTCACACCGGCCACCCCGCCGGCCTCGGGGGCTGCAGGGTGATGGCAAAAAAGGGTGGTCGGGGGTCTGGGTGGGTCGGTTTTCTTCTTTAGAACGGCCTTCCATTTCCACGGGGAGGCTCGGGTGGGTTGGCACGGAGCCCTCTCGGGGGTCCCACGGACCCCCGTGTGCCCCACAGGGAGCGCTGGGCTGGAGCTGGAGGAGTCTGAAAGGCAGCACTCCCAGCTTTCTCCTCCACCACACCTCCCTCTTACCGGCGCCGCTCCCACCTCCAGGGCCATAAAATCTCCAGGGGCTGTTTGTGCCCCCTGTCCCCACGGGTGCTTTGTGTTTTCCCCCCCGTGTCACAGAAGAGGCACAGCATCCTGCCAGCAGGGTTTTACAGACCCTGCTTGTGGGGCTTGCCTTGCCGTGGGTGGGCTCCCCAGCCCTGGGAAAGGGGGGTCCAAGGTGTGGGAATCTTGTCTGGAGAAGATAAGGGATCATTTGCAATCAGGGCTCCAGGTTTGGATGATCAGGCTATGGGGGGGAGGCTGCCCTTGGTGCTGCCCTCCGTGGCTTGGCAGCCAAAACCATGGAAGTGTCTTGCTTGTCATGGGGAAGAAGTGCTGGTTGGAGCTGGGATGTCCCCCTCGGGGCACTCAGGGTTTGCTCTTCTTGCTCTGCTCTCCCCCATTGCTGACAGCAAGCCAGGGGGGGAATTTGCCCTTCTTCTCTCTCCCTGCCAGTCTCGGGGTGTCTCCTGCTCCCTGGGATCTCTGCAGTTCCCTCCCCAGCCTGTCCCAGAGGGACCAGAGGAGCCCATTTTCAGCCCAGCTGCAGTTCTCACAGGATGTGTTTCCCCCTCTGGGGCTGAAGAAGGAGGCTGGGTTTGCTGCTTGTGCAGCCCAGAGGAGGAGGGCTTGAAGAGCCCCTGTGTCCCTGTGGTGGTGGCTTTGTCACCACCCTGCCCTGGCGCGGTGAGGCAGGGACCTCGGTGACGCCAGCACTGCCAAAGACCAGCATTGTTCCCGGCCCTCTGGCTCCCAGCACTGCCACCCCCTGCAGAAACGGGGCTTCTCCCTCTGCCTCCGGGTCGTGGGCTTCGTTTCCAGCCTCTGGAGGGATCCCTGTAGGTAAATCTGTGGAGGATTTGAGGCCAGAAGTGATGGTGAGACCTGGGGGCGCAGAGCTGTGGCTGGTAACAAGGCCCAGCTTGGCAACTCCTGGCTCCTCTGCTGCTGGATGTCAGCACTGGTAAGTTAGGGGTTTCGTTTTGTTCCTGGAGGAAGCAGGAGAAAGCTGGGATTCCTGGCTGAGCTGCCCTGCCAAGCCAGTGCTGGCTCTCGTGGGTCTTCCCTGTTGCATCGTGTCCCTCACGGTGGGCACTGGAAGTGGGTGGAAAACACACGTGGGTGGAGGCTGGAGGTGGTTTCCATCTTGCCACGTTTGTTTTCCCATCCCTGATCAATAGAGGAGGAATCATTAGAAAACTGGGCCGTGCAAGAGTTGCTTTTGTTTTGGGCAAGTGGAGGTTGTTGGAGACGAAGCTGTGGGGATAAAGGCATCCTGTGGGTACAGCTCCCAGGAAAAGCTGCCAGCAGGGAGGTGGGGATGTGGGGCAGGGGGGTGTATCCCACCCCGGCTCCTCTGCTCCCTCTGGACCTGCTCCCCTCCAGCCCCTTGTCCCCAGCATTTGCAGGGATGGGGGAGCCTGATGTGACTGACCGCAGCTCTGCTGGGAGGGCCTGTGATGCTGGAAGGGGATTTCTGCGAGGGCTGGGAGCTGGGCTCTCCAGACCTGCTTTCGCGTTCCTCCTGGCGCTGTTGGTGGCAGATCCAGCCCAATTCCAGGAGTTCCCTCTGGCTGCTGCTTGCGTGGTCCCTCCCTGGGACCCGACACTGACTTAGGGAAGCTCCTCACTGCCTTGTGCTGGGGGTCTGGGCTGGCCCGTAGCCACTTCCAGCAGCCAGGTAGCCCTCCCAAAGCCACCGTGTGCCCAGCCAGGCGGGCGGCCCCGGCACC
>NW_009952711.1:10684-12667 GCF_000747805.2 Chaetura pelagica | reverse complement strand
CCGGCCCCCCCCCCGCCGATAAACCCGGGCCCTTGGCTTCCTCCCTGGGAAGTCATTAAGGCCTCCAAGCTCTGCTGGCTGAAGAGCTCCCTGCAGCTCCGCCGAGACATCCCACACCACTGCCTGCTTGGAAACCGGGTGCTCACCCCCTCCTCCTGCTCTCAGCGCCCTCCTCTGCTCTCCTGAGGGTGGAAAACCCCCATTGGAGGCTGTGCCTGGGTGGGGTTTCTTGGGGACCTGCTCCATCCTTGCCTGCAGCCTTTGTGTAAGGTGGGATCATGCCCCTCGAGGTGTCTGTGGGACAGCAGAAAGCAAAGCTGCTTCCCATAGCACAGGCATTCAGAAGCCCCCGAGCCCACACAGTTTGTCAAAATAGAACATTTTGGGGGTTTATTTGCTCACCTTCAGGGCTTTAAGCCTGCTGGGAGCTGGCAGGTTGGCTTTCGTGACTCTTTTCCAGCAGCACTAGAGTTGAAAAAGTTTCCTCCTTGGTTTCTCATGGTTTTGGGTGCGTGTGGTGCTGGTGCTTTGGGAGGGGAGTGCTCTCAGGTGGGGTGTGCCCAGCATGTTCCGGAACTCTGGGAAGCAGTGGAAGCATCCTGGGATGCTCCTGGACTGAGCCCTTCTTGCCTGGTCCTCTGCAGCCCGGTGAAACTGGCCTCACTGGGTGAACTGGGCCATGTCCTGTAGTGTCCTTTCTCAGGACTGCTGTGGAGCTTCACCCCGAGGAGCCGCTGGGTTTGCTGAGACCTGCCCTGCCCGTGCGCTGAGCACTGTGGAGCTCCCCCTCCTCCCCATCTCACTGCACACCCCTTGTCTCTCCCGCAGGCAACCAAGCAGTTCCTGGAGGAGATCAACAAGTGGACGGGGCAGTACAATGTGTCCCCGCTCTCCTGGAACGTGGCTGTCAAGTTCCTCATGGCCCGTAAGTTCGATGTCCTACGGGCCATTGAGCTCTTCCACTCCTACCGGGTAAGTGAGTGGGGCCAGGTCCCTCCCCCATCCCTCTGGGAGAGATCTCTGGTCCCAGGGAAGACCCTCCCCTTGCTGGTTTGGTTGGGTTTTTCCTCCCCCACCACCTCCCTCATGGGTTTTTATCCAGCTGGAAAATCCTTTTTTCAGCCCAGACGAGTCACCATGGAGATCTCACTGACCCCAATCCCCCCCCAGCCTCTTTGCTGAGAGCAGTGTGTGTGCCCTCCTGGCTGCCCTGGGGTGTCTGCAGAGCATCTCCCTGTCTAGAAATGCATATATACCTGGCCTGGAACCCCCTGCTGGGAAATGGGGCTGTGGAGCAGAGGTTTCCCCACTGGGGCTTCCCTTGGAGGGCTGGGGCCCCATATGGACATGAAGCTGATGAAAGGGATGATGATGAGGAGCTGAGGGAGCTGGGGCTGTTTAGGCTGTTTAGGAGAGAAGGAGGGGAGACCTTATTGGTCTGAACAAGCACCTGAAAGGAGGTCGTGAAGAGGGAAGGGCAGGTCTCTTCTCACAAGTAACAAGCGTTTGGAGGAGGGGAAACAGCCTCAGGTTGTACCAAGGGAGGTTCAGTCTGGATATTAGGAGAAGTTTCTTCACTAAAAGGGTTGTCAAGCACTTGGCACTGGCTGCCCAGGGAAGTGGTGGAGTCCCCTTCCCTGCTTGGCTTTAAAAGCCATGTAGATCCAGTTCTTAGGGATGTGTGTTAGCAGTGGGCTTGGCAGAGTTGGGTTAATGGTTGGACTTGATGATCTTCAAGGTCTTTTCCAACCAAAACGTTTTTATGATTCTGTTCTGTGACGCCCCTCGGGGACATGATGGTGGGTGGAGGGCTGGGGTGCCCGTGCTGGCCATCCCACCAGCTCCCTGTGCACAGGAGACACGGCTGAAGGAGGGCATTGTGAAGCTGAAGCCTCACGAGGAGCCGCTGCGCTCGGAGCTGCTCAGTGGCAAGTTCACCATTCTGGTAGGTGTGTGGGGTGTGTGTGTGGGGGGGGGGGGGGG
>NW_009952711.1:4608-9452 GCF_000747805.2 Chaetura pelagica | reverse complement strand
CCTCCCACCGGCCGGGTGCCCCCCCCAAAGCCACCGTGTGCCCAGCCAGGCGGGCTGCCCGGGCACCCCTGGGACAAGCCAGGCTCCTTCAGCTGGTCCCACGAGAGGGGCTGGTGGCCCCGCCGAGCCTCGCGCCGCCGATAAACCCGGGCCCTTGGCTTCCTCCCTCGGAAGTCATTAAGGCCTCCAAGCTCTGCTGGCTGAAGAGCTCCCTGCAGCTCCGCCGAGACATCCCACACCACTGCCTGCTTGGAAACCGGGTGCTCACCCCCTCCTCCTGCTCTCAGCGCCCTCCTCTGCTCTCCTGAGGGTGGAAAACCCCCATTGGAGGCTGTGCCTGGGTGGGGTTTCTTGGGGACCTGCTCCATCCTTGCCTGCAGCCTTTGTGTAAGGTGGGATCATGCCCCTCGAGGTGTCTGTGGGACAGCAGAAAGCAAAGCTGCTTCCCATAGCACAGGCATTCAGAAGCCCCCGAGCCCACACAGTTTGTCAAAATAGAACATTTTGGGGGTTTATTTGCTCACCTTCAGGGCTTTAAGCCTGCTGGGAGCTGGCAGGTTGGCTTTCGTGACTCTTTTCCAGCAGCACTAGAGTTGAAAAAGTTTCCTCCTTGGTTTCTCATGGTTTTGGGTGCGTGTGGTGCTGGTGCTTTGGGAGGGGAGTGCTCTCAGGTGGGGTGTGCCCAGCATGTTCCGGAACTCTGGGAAGCAGTGGAAGCATCCTGGGATGCTCCTGGACTGAGCCCTTCTTGCCTGGTCCTCTGCAGCCCGGTGAAACTGGCCTCACTGGGTGAACTGGGCCATGTCCTGTAGTGTCCTTTCTCAGGACTGCTGTGGAGCTTCACCCCGAGGAGCCGCTGGGTTTGCTGAGACCTGCCCTGCCCGTGCGCTGAGCACTGTGGAGCTCCCCCTCCTCCCCATCTCACTGCACACCCCTTGTCTCTCCCGCAGGCAACCAAGCAGTTCCTGGAGGAGATCAACAAGTGGACGGGGCAGTACAATGTGTCCCCGCTCTCCTGGAACGTGGCTGTCAAGTTCCTCATGGCCCGTAAGTTCGATGTCCTACGGGCCATTGAGCTCTTCCACTCCTACCGGGTAAGTGAGTGGGGCCAGGTCCCTCCCCCATCCCTCTGGGAGAGATCTCTGGTCCCAGGGAAGACCCTCCCCTTGCTGGTTTGGTTGGGTTTTTCCTCCCCCACCACCTCCCTCATGGGTTTTTATCCAGCTGGAAAATCCTTTTTTCAGCCCAGACGAGTCACCATGGAGATCTCACTGACCCCAATCCCCCCCCAGCCTCTTTGCTGAGAGCAGTGTGTGTGCCCTCCTGGCTGCCCTGGGGTGTCTGCAGAGCATCTCCCTGTCTAGAAATGCATATATACCTGGCCTGGAACCCCCTGCTGGGAAATGGGGCTGTGGAGCAGAGGTTTTCCCACTGGGGCTTCCCTTGGAGGGCTGGGGCCCCATATGGACATGAAGCTGATGAAAGGGATGATGATGAGGAGCTGAGGGAGCTGGGGCTGTTTAGGCTGTTTAGGAGAGAAGGAGGGGAGACCTTATTGGTCTGAACAAGCACCTGAAAGGAGGTCGTGAAGAGGGAAGGGCAGGTCTCTTCTCACAAGTAACAAGCGTTTGGAGGAGGGGAAACAGCCTCAGGTTGTACCAAGGGAGGTTCAGTCTGGATATTAGGAGAAGTTTCTTCACTAAAAGGGTTGTCAAGCACTTGGCACTGGCTGCCCAGGGAAGTGGTGGAGTCCCCTTCCCTGCTTGGCTTTAAAAGCCATGTAGATCCAGTTCTTAGGGATGTGTGTTAGCAGTGGGCTTGGCAGAGTTGGGTTAATGGTTGGACTTGATGATCTTCAAGGTCTTTTCCAACCAAAACGTTTTTATGATTCTGTTCTGTGACGCCCCTCGGGGACATGATGGTGGGTGGAGGGCTGGGGTGCCCGTGCTGGCCATCCCACCAGCTCCCTGTGCACAGGAGACACGGCTGAAGGAGGGCATTGTGAAGCTGAAGCCTCACGAGGAGCCGCTGCGCTCGGAGCTGCTCAGTGGCAAGTTCACCATTCTGGTAGGTGTGTGGGGGGTGTGGGGGGGGGGGGGTGTGTGTCCCTGGGTTATCCCAACCAGGTGGCTTGTCCCAGCTCTGCTCTGGGTGGGTGTTCTCAGGGGTCGTGGGAGCCTGACCCTGTTCTCTCACCAGAGTGTGCGGGACCCCTCGGGAGCCTCCATCGCCCTGTTCACAGCCAAGCTGCATCACCCCAGCAAGAGTGTGCAGCACGTGGTGCTCCAGGCCCTCTTCTACCTGCTGGACCGAGCGGTGGAGAGGTGAGCCTGCCTCTGCTGAGGTACCCTGTCCAGCTGGGTCCCCCGGGCTGCCCCTTCCCTCTCCCAGGGGCGAGGGGACGTGGTTGCTGCCTGCTGCGGTTTTGGTGAAGTCCCTCTGAAAAGCTTCACAGGGAAATGTGAATTCCTGGAGGTGAAATTGTGGCGGGGTCTGTCTCTGTGCCCCCTGGTGTCCCAGCTGGAGTTAGGGGAGAGAAGGGATCACAGCTCCCTGGGGCTTGAAACCCCCTGTGGGAACTGGAGCCAGTTGTCCCTGTGTTCTCAGCAGGGGAAACAAATCCCCTGAGCCCTGGACTGGGCTCTTCACAGCCTTTCCCTGCCCACGTCCTGGTTTCAGTTTAGCAAAGCCCCTGATCCCTGCAGGCTTCAGCTGGGGAGGAGGCAGGAGTAAAGTGAACCCCGCCAAAAATACAAAGCTGGGACCTCCCCTTCTTTTTTTTTTTCCCTCTCTGAACTCACCCGTCGCAGGTGGTGCAGCTGAGGCAGGACCAAGACCCGAGCCAGGCTTAACTAAGGGTTGTAGGGAGAGGTGGTGGAGCAGCTGGGAAATGCAGAAGTGAGCTTTGGGTCCTGGAAGCACAGGAGGGGTTTTTTTGGGACCAGCAAGGTGAGGTGAGCGTGGGGCAGGTTTGCTCCTGCAGGAGCTGAGGCGTTGGATGTTGCACAGCGTGGATGTTGCTCTTTCCCCTCTCAGCTTTGAAACCCAGAGGAATGGGCTGGTGTTCATCTACGACATGGCAGGCTCCCAGTACACCAACTTTGAGCTGGACCTCAGCAAGAAGATCCTCAACCTGCTGAAGGTAACTGGCTGGGGGTGACCTGGTGCCCGGCCATGTCACACAGGCCACTCACTCACCAACTCCATGAAATCCTGTGGTTTTGTGTGTAATTTTTCACACCAGACCATGCTGACCACATCCCAGCCAAGGGCCCTGGGAAGGTGTTGGGAGCCTGCTGTGCTGGACCCAGCCAGGGCTGTGTTGCCCCATGGGTGGGAGAGGATCAGCTGTCCCCATCCCCATCCCAGATTCCTTTGACAGCTGCTGGGAAAACAGATGCAAATTGTTGGGTTTTTTTAAAATCGTGCTGGCATTTGGTGCCTCCTCCCTTCCCTGGAAAAAGAAATAACAGTAAATTTTGGCCAGGGTGTGTTCTCTGCTCCAATCCCAGGACCCAGGCTTCACCTCTCCCCCGCAGAGCCAAACCCTCTGCCTGCCTAATTCCAAGGAAATCAGTAGTTTCCATACTGGAGTATAAAAAGGCAGCGTGGCTGGGTGAGAAGCACACTGTGGATGTGGCATTGCCACCTCGGGGTCCCTTTGCTGGTTGTCACCTCTGCTGGGACGTGTCCCCCCCCTCCTCCAGCACAGGGGCTGGTTCCCTCCCCACGCACCCCAGGAGCATGGATCTGAGGCCTCCTTCCCACAGGGTGCTTTCCCAGCTCGGCTCAAGAAGGTTTTCATCGTGGGAGCACCCATGTGGTTCCGTGTGCCCTACTCCATCATCAGCCTGCTGCTGAAGGAGAAGCTGCGGGAGAGGGTGAGCGCGGGTGCCCCCCTGGCACGGGACCCTCAGCAGGGAGGGCTTGGGGGGGCTGTTTTCCCTCTGGGACAGGATGGTGGAGGCAGCTTGTGCCCCTCAGCCCCAGCTGCTGGAAGCTGCTGAGTCCCAAGTCCTTGGGAACTCGAGGGCTTTCTCAGCCTGTTGCAGAGGGGTCGGCCCGTCTGGTATTTTTCATCTTAAACCCCTTCTGAAATCCCCTTCCTCTGCAGTGGGGCTGCCAGCAGCTGCAAGAGGAGGTGATGGTAGATGATTCAAGGGAATGGAAACCTCTTCTGAGCAGGCAGGAGAGAAGAGAAACTCAAACCCCTGTGCTCAGGCCCTGTCTGGCAAAGCCCAGAATACCTAAACCAGTGTGCTCAGCACCAGCAGTGCTGCTGGCAGAGCCCTTTTCCACCCCATGTCTCCCTGGCCTGGGCTGTGTCCCTTTTGCTTTTGAGAGGAGCTTGGAGCCACTTGCAAATTTAGAGCTGAGTGTTGATGTGGGCTGCCGTGGGGTTCGTGCTGGGGGCAGCCCCTGACCCACCATTCTCCTCCTCAGTGCCCTCCCAGGGCAGGGAGAAGAGCCCAGTGCTGTGGGAGGAAAGCTCCAGGCTCCATCAGGACCATGCCAGGCTGTTGGCATCCCTGTCCCCATGCCCAGCAAACCCTCTCCATCCTTCTGGGAAGTCACCCCTGCTCTTCTTCCTCTTCCTCCTGCAGGTGCAGATGGTGAAGATGTCAGAGCTGAAGGAGCACCTGCCCCGGGAGTGCCTCCCCGAGTACCTGGGGGGGTCCCTCAAACTGGACCCTCTGAGCTGGAACTGCCGGTTCCTGCCGCAGCAGAACGGGCACCCCGACCCCCTGGACGAGCTCATCCTGGTGCCACTGGTGGCTCCCAAAGACAACGGCTCCGTCCACCTCCCCGGGCCCAAGTCTGTCACCCTGCAGGAGCTGCTTGAA
>NW_009952711.1:2645-4562 GCF_000747805.2 Chaetura pelagica | reverse complement strand
GGGGAGGGTGGGGGTCCCTCTCTTGCCCCAGGAAAGCTGGGCTCCTCCCCCCTGCTTCTGCTGCTGGGTGCTGGCCCACCTGCCACCCTGGGCTGTGGTGCTTTGGGTCAGCAATGGACCAGCCCGGCGATGCTTGGCAGCTCCTGCAGCCCCCGGGGGTGTGAGGGGAGCTGAGGAGGGGACAGTGGGGACAAGGACCTGGCTGGGACTCTCTTCCCGAGGCTTTGGCCAGGTGATGGCAGCAGAGCCCAGGCTCCGGGCGCCAGAGTCTTGTGCAGGGGGAGGAGGAATGCTGCCTTGTCCTTCCCGCCTGGAAAACATCCCAACTTCCTTCTCCCCTGCCTCCCAGGGCACCCTACAACCAGGAGAAGAACCGGTACGGGGACGTGCCCTGCCTGGACCAGACCCGGGTCAAGCTGGCAAAGCCTTACAGCCGCCCCGAGGTGAGCCAGTCCAGGGGGGAAACTGGGGGTCCCTTTGCGGGGAGCGGGGGGGACACTGTGGCCACCCTAACCAGGGAGTCCAGAGGGCTCAGGCTGTGCCTGCTTCCCCCCCACAGCTGACTGACTACATCAACGCCAGCTTCATGGATGGCTACAAGCAGAGGAACGCCTACATCGGGACTCAGGGTACAGCCCCAGCCTCCGAGGGGGCTTTGTTTTTTGGCTCCTGATGCATGAAGGGGCTTCATCTCCCTGCCCAGCAAGTCCCACTCCTCTCTGGGAGTGTTGGCTCCCCTCCCAGTTGCCAGCCAGGGGAGACCAGAGCTTCTCCTGGAAAAGGGCAGTCGGTGGCAGCTCCATGTGGGGCTGGTGGCTCCTCACTGGGGTGGGTCCCCATGGGAAGGGGCTGTGACCCACTCCCCTCCCAGGGAGGCTGGAGGAGGCTGCTGGGTGAAGGGGCTTTTATCCAGACCCGTCAGGTTTTGGGCTGATGTGCAGGATGTCCCCGCAGGGCCTCTGGAAAACACCTATGGTGACTTCTGGCGTATGGTGTGGGAGCAAAACGTCCTGGTGATCGTGATGACAACGCGGTGAGTGCCCAGGAGCAGGGCACAGCCCTGTGTTCCCTTACAAAACGTTGGATGAGCAGCACTGCAGTGACCCTGCAGCCATGGTGCCAGCCAGAGCCCGTGGGGTGGGAACACCACGCCAGGGACAGGCTGTTTGTCCCTGTGGGATCCCCAAGGGACCAAGGCCAGGTGGCGTGGGCCATGTCATCACCAGCTTGTCCTTCTCCTGCTCCCAGGTTGGAGGAGGGTGGCAGGAGAAAGTGCGGCCAGTACTGGCCTCTGGAGAAGGATTTCCAGGTGTGCTTTGGGGCCCTGACCATCACCAACCTGGGCGTGGAGAACCTCAACCATTACAAGAAAACCATCCTGGAGATCCACAGCTCGGAGGTGTGTGGGTGCAGGAACCTGGTAGAGGATGGCACAGGGGTGAGACCCTGCTGTGGCCAGGAGCAGAGGAGGGGAGAGGGTCTAACCCCCCTGCTCTCCCCCCCCCCAGACCAAGGAGCGGCGGCTGGTGTCCCACTTCCAGTACCTGAGCTGGCCAGACTACGGTGTCCCCTCCTCTGCAGCCACCCTCATCGACTTTCTGGGGGCTGTGAAGCAGCAGCAGAGGGTGGCAGTCAGTGCCCTGGGCCCCCGCTTCAAGGGGCACCCGGGGGGACCCCCGGTCGTGGTGCACTGCAGCGCTGGCATCGGCAGGACAGGTAACGGGGTAGACCTGCTGGGTGCTCGTGGTGGTGGCAAGGCAGGGACCCAGCGTGTGTGTTTGCAGGCTGGTCGACCAGGGATACGCATCCCTGAGACTTTCCTACAGCCTAGGGCATCCCTGCCTTGCTTCTCCTGATGCCCACGACCTCGCGTGGGACGTTCAGGAGGGGCGAGCCCACGGCTGCCCCTCTCCGCTT
>NW_009952711.1:0-2521 GCF_000747805.2 Chaetura pelagica | reverse complement strand
TGGCCTCAGAGCCTAAAACCTTGGCCCTACATATTCTAATGGAGCCCCAGAACAGCCGGGCTGCCCAGGAGAGGAGCTCGCTGGGACCCTGAGACAACCTGCTGCCTCCCCGCTGGGAACCCCCTTTCCTTCCCCCGGGGCTGCCAGAGCCCCCTCCGTGTCCTGGAGCTGCCCATTCCTCACGTCTGGAACTGTGCCTTATTCACACCGACCGGCGGCCCTCGCTCCCCCCGGGGGGGTGGAGGACAAAGAGGCCCAGTGCTGGGGGGGTTGGGTTGTTTTGGGGAGGTGGTTTTTCTTCTCTTCAAGTCTGGGGTGCTTTGTTTTTTTGGTTTGGTTTAGTTTGGGGTTGTTTGGGGTTTTTTTTTTGGGGGGGGACCATCTTAAAATGTATCCAGAAGGGGGGGGCTTTGCAAAGCCCCCGGGGATTGTGTTTCCAGTTGTGCCCTGGTCTGAGGCTTTGGAAGAGGCACCTACTTCAGTCTTACCTGCCCCCCTGCCCGTCTGCCTGTCTGTGTGTATATAATACATCCTCTCTGTGCCCACCCCAGCTGCTCTATAGATACATACGTACCAGCCCCTTGCAGCAGCTCCTCTGGGTCCCCCCTGTCCTGCCATCTCACTGCTGTGATCCCGGGAGCGGTGAGTTTGGTCCTGGCTCTGTCTTGTCTTCTTTCCTCCCTCTTTTTTTTGTTCCTCGCGGGCAGCGTTGGGACCCGCTCCCGTGTCTGTCCCACGGGATGGCACAGGGATGCTCGGCAGCATTCCCCCCCCCCTTTTTCCTTATCTTGTCTTCCCCATCCTCACCTCTGGGAGGGGGCAACTCTGCTCACAGGAGGAAGATCTGGAGGACTTTGGTTGGGGGGACAAGAAGGTCCCCGTGTCCCCTGCCCCACAGGTGTCACTAGGTACGAGGTGATGGGGACTGACCAGCACTTCCAGGTTGCTCAGCTTTCCCTGCCTGGCAGTGGGAACCTGTAGCCTGGAAAAGTGCTGAGCAAAAAAGCCCAAGCCCTGGGGGGGGCAGCAAGCCCACCTGGGGGGGGACAGCAGCCCCTGTCCCCTGCCACCGTTCCAGCCCCTGCCCCTCTGTGCTGCCCGGGGAGCTGGGACCAGCAGAGCCTGGGCCTCAGTAACTTTATACTGTAATAAGCTCTTTGAATGTGTATATTCTTATTTTTTTATAATCTTGGGGGAGGAGGGGGGGGGGTGTTGTTTTGTTGTTTTTTTGTTGTTGTTCTTTTTTGTATTTAACATTAACTTGGTCCAAGCTAGAGCCAGAAGTGTTTGTAAATGTTCCTGTTTTGCTCTCCTCCCTTCAGAGAAACATTTTTGTTGTTGTTACTTTTTTGGGTTTGGTTCTGGTTGGGTTTTTTTTGTTTGTTTTTATTTGTATCAACAATATAAATGTACTACCAGCGACCAGTCCTCTTTGCTCTGGTGCTGGAGTTGGGCAGGAGAAGAGAGGGAGGGAGTTGAGGGCCCCACAGTCGCCCCAAAAACAAGCTGGCCCCATCCCTGGGGACACAAGCACTTTGGGGGGCACCAAACTGCATCTCTAGGGCTGTGCTGGGGGTTAAGACTTGCCCAGGGCTCCTGGGGGAGGACTGGGGAGAGATAACCAGGCTGCAGGCAGCTCCCCTGGGCAGGCAGGATAAAGGACAGGGAGCCACCCTGCCTGGAGCCCCAAAGCATCACCCTCCTGCCCTCCTCCAGCCTCTTGGGAACCTCTTCCCATTTCACTGCTGGATTTGGGGGGGGGGGTGAGGGTGTCACTTGTGTGCTGCTGGGCCTGCTCCAAGCAGGTGTGTAAGGCACAAACCCAGGCAGGGCCCTGGTGCTGCCAGTCCTGGAGCAGCAGCCCCAAGCTGAGGAATCGGGGTGAGGGGGGGAAAAGAGGCAGCTGGGGCAAATGCAGCCCTAGAGGCAGGGGGAGAGGACGTGTCCCAGAGCAGGGCAGCCAGCCAGCCTGGCTCCTGGCTGAGAGGGACGAGCAGCACCTGTGTTTGCTCACCTGGAGCCTGAAGGACCAAGGCAGGGCTTGGAGGGACATGGGAGGGGGATCGGTCACCATCGGCGACATTCACAGTGTGATCCTGGAGTGAAACCAGCTCAGGGGTGAAGCCCAAAGCGCTGGGTGAGGCTGGGGAGATAAAAGGCAGTGCAGGGAAACCCCAAAGTGGCGATGCCAGGCCTGTGCCCACCTGTCCCATCTGGCATCTGGGTGTCTTGGCTCATGCCCATTACTTGAGTGCCTGTAACGGGTTTGGAAGCAGCCTGGCTCTGCAGTGCTTCACTGCTCAGCCCCCTGCTTCCCAGGCTGCATTCCTGGGACACAGCAGGTTGAACCATCCCGGGCCAGGGAGCTTTTTGGGAGCTAAACCCAGGCAAAGAGGGGAGATCCCGGCCTCCTGGGGGCTGAGAAATGCAAAAAGGAGCTGGAAAGAATCAAAAACACCCGAGGTTTGGATCTCGTCAGAGCGAAGCTGCTCCAAACCCCTGTTTTAGTAGAAGTTCAGAG
>NW_009952710.1:45958-53252 GCF_000747805.2 Chaetura pelagica | reverse complement strand
AGGGGATCGAGAGCATTGTTTTCGGACCCGAGTCAAACGGTGACAGATTTTAAGTGCAAATAAATCTAATCAAAGAGAGAGGATAGGATCAGAGCAGTTAAAAGGCATGGTGGCATCTTTGTAGCTTTTGCAGGCAACATGCAGTGCATTTACACAAGGCTATTTATCCACTGATCTTCACCGACATCTTCATCACAGAATTTCAGGGTAGCTTGTTCTCCCTGTTTAAGGATAATTTCAGCAGCATTTTTCTCAGGGAAGTGTCCAATTCATTTCAAGGGAAGACCTGATGAAGAATTCAGACAGAACTGCACAATTTGGCCACCACTCAGCACAAAAGCTTGCTTTAGATTTGGGTTAGCTTGGTTATTTCAGTCTGTTCTGAAATGGCTAATTTGTTAATGTTACAAACAAAAATAGGGGGATTAGGTAGGAGGAATATTCTTTAAACTAAAATATAATTCATCTGAAGGAGGAGATGAGCAAGATGTAGAAAAATGTATTTATAGGCCTCTGGCATGATCCTGGAGTGGAAACAGGCACAGCCAAGAATAACCTGATATTGCAAATGTCACTTCTGCTCAACATGAGGAAGAACTTCTTTCCTGGGAGAGTGACAGAGCCCTGGGACAGGCTACCCAGAGAGGCTGTGGTGTCTCCTTCTCTGGAGACTTTCCAGACCCATCTGGACACGTTCCTGTGTGACCTGCCCTGGGTGTTCCTGCTGCAGCAGGGGCGTTGGACTTGATGACCTTCAGAGGTCTCTTCCAACCCCTAACATTCTGTGTTTCTACAACCTGTCAAAATACAAGACCTACTGCTGTGTAGTATTTGACAAGGACATTCTCCACACATCATTAGTACCATAACATTTCTGCCCCACATACTGACCACTGCACAGTGGGTGCTGGTGCCCTGACCAACTGTAGCACGAGTAGACACTGCAGTTACCCACCTTGAGTTCCCAGGTGCTACACTGTAACTTGAAGAACATGGTACTAAGATATGTTCACTGATGAAAAGGGAAAGAAAAATTGATGCCCATAACTTAAACAAGGCAACAAACACCACCACAAAGTGATTTCCAAAGGAGTTTCAAGATGATCATCCAACAAGATTCGACCTTTTAGGTGGAACAAGACACATATCAATGGATCACAGGAGAGTGAGGCGGTTCAAGTTGTTTCTTGTACTTCTTTCCAGTAACTAGTCACCAGCTATTTATGAAAATATGCAAACAATACCTCAAAATTCACACACCATATGAAGACCTTTATCTAGATGCAGATTTTATTTCCACTGTAAATACTTCATTATATTCATTATATGAGGTTTATCATGCTTGGAATTGAAGAACAGTAAAATAATACCAAGCTCTGGGAAATGAGAAGACAGCAAGGATGACTCAGGACAACCTAGATTTTTAAAAAGCATGTTCAAAGGTAGTGTAAAGTGTGTAAAACTTGAGCAAAGTAGTAATACCTCTGTGCAAACCTCATTATAACTAGGCATGCTCTGGTTTTAGAAGAATAAAAAAAAATTCAAGAAAGCAAGTTTGTATTATGAAAATACAAACAAAACAATTTCCTATTTTTTTCTGCTCACCTTAATAAGATCAAAGACAGCAGCATTTTATTACACTCCCTTAATTATCTCCTATAGCTAAGTATAAAAGATTTAGGAAGGCATTAACTTTATTAACATACCCTATATATATACATATATAAAGAAATCCAGTATGAAGATTTGTTGGAAGCAAAACATGTGAGCACAGCACGTTCTGAAACTAAATGCTTTGCAGAGTCACAAGGACCATCTCCAACTGGGAACCCGAGTTGAAAGCAGATGGGAGAGCTGAGGAGTAGCTCAGTTCCTGCCTCCATCCCCAGCTCTCACCAGACCACCCATACAATTAACCTTCTTAATCAAGAACATCCAGAAATCTGCTCCAAGATAACTGCTAAGTACATTTGCCATCAATATGCAAAAAATTATCACTAATAAATGTCACTGAATTACAGCCAAGTGCTACTAGACATGGTATAAACATGGAGCTACCTTGGTGACAAGAATCACTTACAAACCATGCTGTGGGGAACTCCCAGCCTCAGGAATCAAGTTCATGAGGGTTCAAACTAACAAAAGGTTCCAGCCTTTACCTCCCCCTCCTCTATGCTAAACAGCACCACTGAAACACGAGGTGGGCAATGTTTTTAAACCAAATATAAAGCCATAGGCAGCCTGCAATGGTAGCTTGTTACAAAGGGGCTGTTACTTTATCCCAGCAGGATTCTGGGAGATGACTGCTCCCAGTTTAAATACACTAAACCATTGTAGAGGAGTTTTTAAAGGACAGTGGATATGGAAAATTACTAAAAGCCTATAACCTGGGCTTCGAGCTAACTGAAAACATTAAGGCAAACAACCCAGAGATAATTGGCTAGTGTCTATTTAAAGACATTAAAGAAAACAGCTAAGAGATAGTTGGCTAATGTTCAATGTCAACCACAGACAGATCGGGAACAATATCAGATAAGTATAAACTCCCTGGCACCACTTATATAACCCCTTGGCACCGCTTCAGCAACACCTGCACCACTTCAATAGCAAAGCAAAGCTTACGACACCGCGCGTGGACACAGGCTCATCACCAATCAACGATTTTATATGCCGCGTGAAACTCAGCATGTAACCAATCATAAATATTGTTTATCCGCGTGCACCTGATAAAGCATCCTATATAAGGAGCTGTAAGGGTTTGTCACAGTTTGACTCAGGTCCGACAACAACGCTCCCGATCCCCTCCCCCTCCCACCCAGGTAAGGAAGGAGAGAGAGAAAAAGAGAGAGACTTGGCTGGATTGAAAACTAAACTACACAGCTTTAATTAAAACACTAATGAATGATACAAGAAAATATATACAATTATATACAGATATGTTCAGGTATGGGCAAAAGCCTCTCGCCTCCCCCCACCCCAGCAACTCCCACAGCACTTCCCTGAACTGGGAAGAGTCCCGAGGAATCCTGGAGCTGCTGCAGAGAAGGGAAGAAGAAGAAGGAAGGAAGTTGTCTTCTGTGATCTCTGACCTTCCTTTGAGCTTACGTAGATATATGGAATGGAATATCTTTGGCCAATTTTGCTGTCTGTCTAACTCAGCCTCCTACGGGGGGGTCACAGATCTCCCCATAGTGTCTGAGCCGGCAGAGTGAAGGTGCGGCCTTGAAGCCTCCGTAGTTAGAAAAACATTCCACTGTCTTATCAGCCTAGCAGAACACACTGTTGCTAGTTACAAGAAAGCTTACTGAAGGAAAAAAAAAAAAATCCTTAAACAGAAAAATTGGCTTCATCCTGGCTCAAACCAGGACAGGGTTAATAAAGTCGGAACATTCACCTTAACTATGAGTATCATGTGTCTGTCTCTCGCCTCCCGGCAACAAACCATTTCAGCACAGAATCATAGAATGGTTCAGGTTGGAAGGGACCTCAAGCCTCATCAGGTTCCAACCTCCCTGCTATGAGCAGGAACACCTCCCACCAGACCAGGCTGCACAAATCTCATCCAACCTAGCCCTGAGCACTGCAAGGGATGGGGCATCAACAACATCCTTGGGCAATCTCTTCCAGAACCTTCCTACCCTCATGGTGAAGAATTTCTTCCTAATACCCAATCTAAATCTCCCCCTCATCCTCTCACTCCCTGCCCTTGTCCCAAGTCCCTCCCCAGCTTTCCTGGAGCCCCTTTAGGCACTGGAAGGTGCTCTAAGGTCTCCCTGGAACCTTCTCTTCTCCAGGCTGAACACCCCAACTCTCTCAGCCTGGCTCCAGAGCAGAGCTGTTCAAAACCTCTCTTCATCTTTGTGGGCCTTCTCTGGTCCCTCTCCAACAGCTCCATGTCTTTCCTGTGCTGAGGGCTCCAGCATTTCATCTTTCGGCACAAGTCCCCGGAGCAAGGGGCTTAAACAGATCTGAATGAGAAGTTTTCACTATTCACTGAGCAAGCAGCTATGATGCCATCTTCACATGTGGCCCTGCTGATCTGAGTGTTGAGGGAAAGCCACACTCAGGTAATTTTGTTTGTTCCCTCACAATCCACTCACTCTATTATTCTTCTACCATAAGAGGGAAGGCTGAGAGAGCTGGGGCTGTATGCTTAGAGAAAAGGAGGCTGAGAGAGTAACTCATCAATTTTTATAAATATCTATAGGGGGTATCAGGAGGATGGGGTCAGACTCTTCTCAGTGGTGGCAAGGGCAAAGGGCAATGGTCACAAACTGGTACCCAGGAGGTTTAACTTGAACATGAGAAAATGCTTCTTTACTGTGAGGGTAACAGAGCCCTGGGACAGGCTGCCCAGAGAGGTTGTGGAGTCTCCTTCACTGGAAACATTCCAAACCCACCTGGACACGTTCCTGTGTGATGTGCTCTAGGTGACCCTGCTCTGGCAGGGGGGTTGGACTAGATGATCTTTCCAGGTCCCTTCCAACCCCCAAGGCTCTGTGATTCTGGTATCAGTCCTTTCTGCCAGACCATTTCTGGCTTGATGCAATCAAGATGCAAATACAAACTCACTGGTATCTTCACAACACAGCAAAGGCAAGTCTCTTGTACCAGCACCATCCACCATGTGCTCTGCAAGAGCCTTTGATTTGGTACTACACACAGATTTGTGGCAACGTTATGACTTTTTCTTGTTATCAAACTGATTTTGAGTGCATTCACATTATCCACACTCAAAAAGGGCTGGACAGCAAAAAGAACATCTAGATTAATTGAACATCTTCCCTGCCATATTTCTTCTGTAATACATGCTCCAGCTCCTGACTTGCACTTCTTTTCTTATATTCTGCCTAAGTTCTTTGATTTTTCCTCTACTCCTGTATAAACCACTGCCCACTTTTAGGAGTTGCCTTTTCAATGGATAAATTGAACCACAGTTCTGCTCTCTTCCTTCACTGGAATCCTAAAAATCGCATTAATTGCACTCCCTAGCTGCTGCTGATTTATGAAACATCTGTGCAAGTAACACTAAACTGCACTAGTGGTTTGTGGTCAGCTCCACCCTAATCCTATCCTCCTCCAGATGACCATTAGCACCTTTCAAACTGCATGAAAATGACTAAAACTAAAGTAGGTCGACAGTATCACTTCTGAACAACTGTATTTTAAAAATGACAATTTAAGTTTGTAAATAAGCAATCATTGTCAGTTTAATCCATAACTTGAAAGAAAAAAATAAACCAAACAACTGAAACCCTGCTCTAGAAGAGGTCTATTTTGCTGTAAGAACTTGTAAAATGCCAAGTTTCATAGAATCATGGAATCCCAGACTGGTGTGAGCTGGAAGAGACCTTCAAGATCATCTAGTTTCAACCCCCCCTGCATAGGCAGGGACACCTCCCACCAGCCCAGGTTGCTCCAAGCCCCATCCAACCTGCCCTTCAACACTGCCAGGGATGGGGCAGCCACAGCTTCTCTGGACCACCTGGGCCAGGGTCTCACCACCCTCACAGTGAAAGAAAGGAGATTGAAGAAGAAAACGAAAGAAAAAACACTTTAATAAAAAGTGTTTCATTCTAGCAGAAGACAAGGGTCAAGATGTTATTAAAATGTCTCATCACAGTTTGAAGGTCTTCTCTTTCATGTGTATGAAACAAAGGAACATGGTTTACAGCAAATTACTTCAGACCCTGAAGGAAGCCAGTTTTACTACTGACTACATCCTTTCCACCTCACAGCCTCTCCCAAGCAGTAAACATGTTGTATGCAACCTCACCTGTAATTCATTTCTAGTTTTACAGCAAAATTTGGGATTCTTAGTCTAAATAAAACATAGAATCATAGAAATATTTAGGTTGGAAAGACCCTTAAGATGATCAAACCCAACCATTAACCTAACTGTGCCAAGTCCACCACTAAACCATGGCCCTCAGCACGACATCTACATACCCCAGAACTTTTTAGCTTCTTGTGGGACATTTGGTTCAGTAGGACTGGTGCACACCTACCATATGAGCCTGGTCCTTTCTCTTCATAAGTTAAGTGAAGCTGCAACTCCTCTTCTGACATCCGACTGATGAAGACCTTCAGCAAACAGCAAATAATGAACAGTGCATTGTGAGCCTGCCAGATGAAGAGGTGACTAGAAAAAGAAGCAAAACCAAACAAGAATCAGTAACACTCAAGCAACATTCAAGCTGTGAAGATGCATCCAAGTCCAAAAGAAAATAAATGTCAGAGACAATGGGTTCCTACTGCTGAACTAAGGAAAAGACAAAGGGTTCAATAAGAGAGTCTTCAGTTGATGCTACAGCAAACAAAACTGGAAATGCATTTAAAAGCAGTAATTTTCCTCTTTCGCCAAGAGAATATAACCTTATTCCTAAATTTGTATTCAGAGAAACATAGAATGGG
Source organism: Chaetura pelagica (assembly GCF_000747805.2). Taxonomy (NCBI): domain Eukaryota; kingdom Metazoa; phylum Chordata; class Aves; order Apodiformes; family Apodidae; genus Chaetura; species Chaetura pelagica. The sequence continues at coordinate 46,838 of NW_009952710.1, read as the reverse complement.
TTGGAAGGGACCTTAAAGATCATCATGTTCCAACCCCCCTGCCATGAGCAGGGACACCTCCCACCGGAACAGGCTGCACAAGTCTCATCCAATCTGGCTGTGAGGAACGGTCCGTCTTCTCTCCCCCCCCACAAGACTAAACAAAATGCCTTTCAAGCCAGCAAAGCAAGAGCGGCGCCTTTTTGCTGATTCAGCCAAGGACGGAATGAACAGGCCTCTTGCCCTACCAAGTAAGGCCACAGCAAGAAAACAGCATAAGGGTTATGATAACTGGCAGAAAAATAGACAATAGATTAAAAACTGCCTCTGACAGAGTATGGACCTGGCCAGTGCTAACTGGCTAATTTGGACAGTGGTACTTTCTCACGGGGACAAGCCCCTGCTGCAGTCCCGGACCCTGCCTGGAACGCCAGCCCTGCTGTCCGGAGGAGCCGAGGGGGAAGGGGGGGCTGCCCCGCGCCCGCTGCCCGGAGAAGTCGAGGGGGGCCGCCTGTGCCCGCTCCGCGGGGACCCTGCTTGCAAAGCCTGGACCGAACCGGACCGGAGTAGGAGCCTGCCCAGCCTGCGTTTGCCACCTACTTCGGGACTAGAGCAGTGCGTGCTGCTGCTGGGAGCGGCCACCCCGGTTACTGGGAAGCCGGCGACTCACGGATCTCCAGCCGAGCCTGCCAGTGCATCCCGGGAACCGCGCTACGGAAGGAGGGTAAAGGCGCGCACACACAGACACACTCTCACACACACGCTCTCTCTCTCTCTCACACACACTTTAACTTTCTTACCGGGCTCAACTCCTACCCTTTCACTCCATTGATTTACACCTCTCCCTCGGAGTGTGCCTTTTATAGACCATAGTGCCTTTGAATCCCTTTTCCGATATACA
>NW_009952710.1:38997-39332 GCF_000747805.2 Chaetura pelagica | reverse complement strand
TCACTCAAGGACAGAATGAACAGGCCTCTTGCCCTACCAGGTAAGTGCAGAGCAAAGAAGCAGCACAAGGGTTATAATAACTGGCAGAAAAATAGACAATAGGTTAAAAACTGCCTCTAACAGAATAGGTACCTGGCCAATGGTGATTGGCTAATTCAGACAGTGGTACTTTCTGGAACAATGATCTCTGATCTATAAGAAGAGAGTAAGATCTGCAGGGCTCTGCTCGCTCTCTCTGCCTGCTTGGGACAGACCCCGCTGCAGGACCTGAACCTGCCTGAACGCCACTGCTGCTGCCCGGAGGAACAGAGAGGGGGGGGGGCGCCGCCTGTGCC
>NW_009952710.1:29365-38887 GCF_000747805.2 Chaetura pelagica | reverse complement strand
CCCCCCTGCAGATCTCCAGCCGAGCCTGCCAGCACATTTCGAGAACTGCGCTACGCAAGGAAGGAGGGTAAATACACAGACACACACACTCTGTCACTCACTCTCTCTCACACACACACACTCACGCACGCTCTCAGACACTCACGCACGCTCTCAGACACCATCTCTCACACACTCAGACACTCACACACTCGCGCGCACACACCTGCTCACGCGCGCTCCCCCACACACACTGTCCTGGTTTGAGCCAAACCAAGACACACACATGATCACACACACACACCCATCTCTCACACACTCAGACACTCACACACTCGCGCGCACACACCTGCTCACGCGCGCTCCCCCACACACACTGTCCTGGTTTGAGCCAAACCAAGACACACACATGATCACAGTCACACGGACTCTCACACACAGTCACACGGACTCTCACACACTCACACGGACTCTCACACACTCACACACACACTAGCGCATACACTCTCTCACAGACACTCTCAGACACACACACTCAGACACTGTCACACAATCTTTCACACACTCAGACACACACACACTCACACGCACCCGCTCAAACGCACACGCACCCCCTCACACACCCACGCACCCCCTCACACACTCACTCTCTCTCACACAATCATAGAATCTTAGGGTTGGAATGGACCTCGAAAGATCATCTAGTCCAACCGCCCTGCCAGAGCAGGGTCACCTAGAGCACATCACACAGGAACGTGTCCAGGTGGGTTTGGAATGTCTCAAGTGAAGGAGACTCCACAACCTCCCTGGGCAGCCTGTTCCAGTGCTCTGTCACTCTCACAGTAAAAAAATTTTTTCGGAAATTTTTTTTTTTCGGATATTCACCTTGAACCTCCTATGCTCCAATTTACACCCATTTCCCCTTGTCCTATCACTGGTAATCACTGAGAAAAGCCTAACTCCGTCCCCCTGACATTCACCCCTTACATATTTGTAAACATTGATGAGGTCACCCCTCAGTCTCCTTTTCTCCAAGCTAAAGAGACCCAGCTCCCTCAGCCTTTCCTCATAAGGGAGATGTTCCACTCCCTTCATCATCTTCGTGGCTCTGCCCTGGACTCTTTCCAGCAGTTCCCTGTCCTTCTTGAACTGAGGGGCCCAGAACTGGACACAATACTCCAGATGTGGCCTCACCAAGGCAGAATAGAGGGGGAGGAGAACCTCTCTTGACCTACTAACCACACCCTTTCTAATGCACCCCAGGATGCCATTGGCCTTCTTGGCCACAAGGGCACATTGCTGGCTCATGGTCATCCTCCTGTCTACCAGGACCCCCAGGTCTCTTTCACCTACACTACTCTCCAGCAGTTCAGCCCCCAACCTGTACTGGGACATGGTGTTGTTCTTCCCCAAATGTAAAACTCTGCACTTCCCCTTGTTGAATTTCATCATGTTTCTCCCCGCCCAACTCTCCAACCTATCTAAGTCTCTCTGAATGGCAGCACAGCCTTCTGGTGTGTCAGCCACTCCTCCCAGCTTAGTGTCATCAGCAAACTTGCTGAGGGTACATTCTATACCCTCATCCAGGTCGTTGATGAAGATGTTGAACAACACCGGTCCCAGTACCGACCCCTGTGGGACTCCACTAGTCACACACCTCCAACCAGATTCTGCCCCATTGACTACAACTCTCTGACTCCTTCCTTTCAACCAGTTCCTAATCCACCTCACTACCTGATCACCAAACCCATACCTGATCAACTTATCTACAAGGATGCTGTGGGAGACGGTGTCAAATGCTTTACTGAAATCAAGATAAACCACATCTACCGCTCTACCATCATCTATCCACCTAGTAATTTCCTCATAGAAGGCTATGAGGTTAGTCAAACATGATTTACCCTTGATAAAACCATGTTGACTGCTCTTGATGACCCCCATGTCCTTGATGTGCCTGGAGATAGTGACAAGAACAAGTTGTTCCATCACCTTTCCAGGGATGGAGGTGAGGCTGACCGGTCTATAGTTACCCGGGTCCTCCTTCTTGCCCTTCTTGTAGACTGGAGTGACATTTGCTATCCTCCAGTCCTCAGGCACCTCACCTGTTGCCCATGACTTACTGAAGATGATGGAGAGTGGCCTAGCAATGACCTCCGCCAGCTCCCTCAGCACCCTTGGGTGCATTCCATCTGGACCCATTGATTTATGGATGTCCAGATTACTCAACTGATCCCTAACCCAATCCTCATCTACCATGTCAAACTCTTCCTCTATCTTGACTTCTTCTGGGGCTATATGAATCTGGGGCTCATAGGGAGACCCTGCAGGAGTGAAGACAGAGGCAAAGAAGGCATTCAGCACCTCTGCCTTCTTTATATCCTCTGTCACCAGGGCTCCCACCTCATTCCTCAATGGGCCAATATTGCCTCTAGTGCTAGTTTTGCTAGCTATGTATTTGAAAAAGCCCTTTCTATTATCCTTAACCTGACTTGCAAGGTTAAGTTCCAAGGAGGCCTTAGCTTTCCTAATTGCCTCCCTACATCCTCTGACAACAGTCCTATATTCCTCCCAAGTGACCAGCCCCTCCTTCCATGATCTGTAGATTTTCCTTTTCCACTTAAGTTTGCCCAGTAGTTCCTTCTTTAACCATGCAGGTCTCCTAGCACCCTTACTAGATTTCCTAACCATTGGGACACTCTGATCCTGTGCTTGCAAGAAGTGGTCCTTGAATGTTGACCAGCTATCTTGAGCTCCTTTATTTTCTAGCACCCTGTCCCATGGGATTTCCCTTAATAGATGATTGAGGAGACCAAAGTTTGCCCTGTGGAAGTCCAGGGTTCTGGTCCTGCTGGGTATTTTGTTCCTTCCACACAGGATATGTACTCATATAAAATCTGTTTTGTTGTGATTACATCAGCTCAGTTAAGATTTTATTAGCATTTAAATTCTATCACCATGCCTTACAAATTAGGTAGTTAATATTGTACAAACAAGGCAAACAAATAATTATCTTACTGTATTGCTTAATAATCTACCTGGTCTTCTGACATTTTTCAAAAAGAATTTTCAGCTTCAGTACAATACATTTTTTTTCTACTATGTTCTTGTTTGTTACACAGTTGTCAGGCTTTTCACTCTCAGTCTATCCTTCTTTCTCTCTTTCTTTACCTTTCTTCTTTTAGATTCTGTAGTATTGCTACATTAAAAGAGAAAGCAAGGAGACTTGCTATTAAGGGGAAGAAATTCAAAGTAGAGTGAAAAGTCATAGCAGTACTGTGAATAATTAGAATGCAATGATTCTTTGAAATATAAATATGTGTAATTTTGTAGGAGTGTAAAATGGTTTGGTTTTTTTGTCCCTTGTTTTTTCTTTCTGGGTTTCAGTGTTTAGGAGTAAGGTAGGACAGGTAACAGCTTCTGTTGTTCAAATTTAAAAAAATGGAAGAGAATATTTCAGATTATCCCATATTTTGTTTTATTTTTATTTTTCTATTATAACCACTTATTTATTTGTTTATTTGTTTTATCTAAATGTTGCATTTTAAAATGCTTTTAAATTCCCTCTTTCAGAGGTTTACCTTTTCTGAATTCACAGCTCAGCAAATCTGCAGGAATTCAAAACTGTTTCTCTACCACCACATTTGTTTTTATTATGTATGTCTTCAAAAAGAGGTTATTCTAAACATTACAGATTTACCTATGGATAAGAAATCATGAGTTATAATATTATCTTTTCCAATCCTTTCAGTTCTCAGTTTTCTCAGTCTAGCCTTCTCTTTGACTCAAAGATTCTTCCAAGTTTAGTCCACATTGAAACTTGTTCTGGTTCTTCTACTCCAGAACACTTTACCTATCTCTATTTTTTCCTGTATTTTCTTTATTTTAGAAATTCTCTATTCAGTCAAATCATATATTTGCTCTTCTTACAGCACTGCTTTTCTTTAGGTTCCACTGTAAAATCATTAAAATAAGAAGCTTTTAAAGGCCTTTCAATAGCCCTTGGAAAAGGTCCTATGTATATATTTTGGGGGAAAACCTCCCAAAATCTGCATGGAGTGTTTAGACCCTATGTAAAAAAAAAAAAGGAAAAAAAAAAAATAAGTCTTGAAGGCTGCTTTCTCTATTCTCTGTTCTAGAGAAGTAAAAGCATGGTCCTTTCTTTGGAAAAGAGAGGAGAAATTGATGAGAATTAAAAGGCCTGTTCTTAGCAAAATCTTAGCAGGTCTTCAAAAACAGCTCAAAGGGGAGTTTTTTTACTGATTTATGTAAATAGAAAGGCAAAGTTGTCAGAAGCCCAATACAAAATATGGAGTAAAGTTCTTAATCCCCACTCCTAGACATATTATTATTATTAAATCAGAGTAGTTAGGTTGGAAGGGATCTTAAATATCATATAGTTCCAACCTCCCTGCATGGGCAGGGACACCTCCCAGTAGACCAGGTTGATCAAAGTCCTGTCCAGCCTGGCCTTGAACACTTCAGGGATGGGGCATTCACAACTTTTCTGGGCAACTTGTTTCAGTGCCTCATGCCCCTCATGGTGAAGAATTTCTTCCTGATATACACCTGGCCAACCTCTCCTGAACCTTGATCCCTTAGTTTGTATTGTCCCTTAATAAACCGATGAATTCGCAAACTAAACATTGGTCTCAGTAACAATCTGTGAGCGTGGTGAGAGGGTACTCTGATCTACCCTCTGAGATACGGTCCCGCAGCGGCCGTTCCTCTGAGAGAGGCGAACGCCACGTGTGACCCTCGGGCTCATTCACAAATCTCTCCACACTGGGGGGGGGCAGTCGCGGAAACATCCTGACAGCCGGTAGCCCCCCGGTACCAGCCCGTGACACTGGCCTTGAACACCTCCAGGGATGGGGCAGCCACAGCTTCTCTGGGCAACCTGGGCCAGGGTCTCACCACCCTCACACCAAAGAATTTCCTCCTCATGTCTCACCTAAATCTCCCCTCTTGCAGTTTAAGGCCATTTCCTCTCATCCCATCCCTCCCTGCCCTTGTCCCAAGTCCCTCCCCAGCTTTCCTGGAGCCCCTCCAGGTACTGGAAGTTGCTCTAACGTCTCCTTAGAACCTTCTCTTTTCTAGAATAAGGTATTATTAACAACACCACAGTTGCCAGAAGTACCACTGATCCAAGAGCTCACCAGATAGCTCAGCATACTTTGAAGGTTTCTAGATACTGTATCCTCAAGCCTCACTGACATCTGAACATTTCCAACACTTTCAGAGACAAAAGCTACTCTGGGTGCCTAAACCTTAGCACTTTTCCCACTCCAAGAGCCTTCAGATCCCTGCAGGCACTTATGGACTTTATGAGCACAATATAGGAAGATGATTCTATGTGATACACACAAATATTGTCCAAGCTTTCTGAACTCCAGTGGAATTAGCATCACCACTTTTTTTTTTTTTTTTTGAGTCCCAAACAACAACTGCCAGAAAGCCCATACAACAGCAAACAATCAAGCTCTTGCTTGAAGCTGTATTTGCAAGGTATTTTGGGATTAAAGCAGCAGGAGCAATCCAGGCAGGAAAAATGTCTTTCTCCAGATATAAGGAAAAAGGTTGAAGGCAGTTCTGGGACCAAGGGGGCAATAAAAACAACGTCTCCCTTTTTTGAAACCCCAGATGTGATGGGAGTTGGACATTTTTCTGTGAGTGTGGAAGAACAATTACAGAAAGCTTCCTGGAAAAACTATCCATCCCTGAACCTCCTGGAGTTCTTTCCTACTGCTGAAAGGGACAAGCAAAACCAGTGGCAGTTATACTTGATTTGAAAATAGTGTCTTCATATAGAGGTTTGTGTTCAAATCTAATCCAATTCAAAGTATTCCCAAGATAAAACATTGGTTCATACATCCAAGATTTAGCTTAAAAGGTCAGGAGGTTTTTAAACAGCTCTAAACCAGTAGTAATTGTCAGTTCAATATATTTGCATCAAAACAGTGCATGTTACCCACAGGATGAACAAAACTATGTCTTTTCCCTCAGCAATCTATTTACCTAGTTCACTCAACCTTCTGTGTTTGGCAAAGTACTTACATATTTGTTCTGTTTCAAACAAGAGGATTCTAAGTTTTGTGATTATATTAAGTAGCAAAATAAAAAACTGAAGATCTGGCAACAAATGGAACATTTAAGAAGTGAAATGGCACGTGCAGCTTTTTCCTGGGTACTCACTTCTGACATTCTGCTGAGATTTTTAACTCTTTGGTTCTTGAAAGAAAGACTTTAATCAAGGACCCAAGGTTTCCTGTTCGAGGATTCTTCTCAACTAGAGGAGGAAAAGCAAGATATGATTATATAGCATGTGTAAGTTGGCAGTATTTGGTTCAAACAACATACAGAATTAAACTAAATTTCAACATCAAAGATTTCTACATCAACACGGCATGTCTGTTTTTCTGGACAACTCGTTGCTCTTTTTAAGATTCTCCACCACATTCTTTACTACCTGTTCTCTAAACATACTTTTCATCCTAGATTTGAAATATCCCAAATGTAGAGCTCATAGTACCTCCTTCTCAAGAACTGTCTGCAGCCCAACAGTCTCCTGGCAGAAAACTGGGCTGATTTTCCCAACTTGCTTTTACCTTCTTGAAACATCATTCATCACATTTATATTATCCCTTCATCCTCTGATTAATTATTTGCCCTTATTGATCAGCTTAGAGGGCAGAGTGAAAAAAGGAATAAGCAGGGATGGAATTTTGTGTTTTAAACCTTTTAGTCATTTCAAGTTCTAGAAAAGAGTTCATGATGAAAAAAAATGATATATATAATACACTCTTTACTTGAATCCTACCAGTGAATAATTAAACTGAACACAGGGATGTGCACATGAATGCTGTTTCTTCATTTTTCTGATCAAGCACAGGTCAAAAATGTGAAGATGTCACCATTTCTCACCTAAAGACTTGCAGACTGAGATTGTGGCTTCTTCCAGGAGCTTTAAGTCAGCACTAGGAGAGGAGGAAAAGAAAATCAAAATGGTTACAAAAGTAGTTAGATTCCTCCACTTGAAGTTAAAATTCATTACAAAACAGTAGTGAAATATTTCTACCCAGCACTTAGTTTTCCCAAGCCATTAGCTGGTTTATGCAGGTATCACAGAAGCACAGAAAGGTTAAGGTGAGAAGGGATGTTTGGAGGTCACCTTCTCTAACCTCCCTGCTCAAGCAGGGCCCCCTTGAGCCAGCTACCTGGGACCATATCCAGGTGGCTTTTGCATGTTTCCAAGGACAAGGACTTCACAAACTCTCTGAGCAACCCCTTCCAGTGCTTGCTCACTCTAGTACCAGGCAAGACAAAGAGCATTTGAAGTACAGTGGCAAGGAAACACCAAACTCATATTCAAAATTGTTTGTCAGTGTTGTCACTACATCATTTGTGTCACTACAACCTTTGTGGCTTCAATCCTGCCATGTTGCTTGATGCTACTGAAAATACACCTAGAACAGCAGCCTACAGAGAGAACTTAGTATTTTCAAGAACATCTAAGGATCAAGTTAAGAGTCCTCAACCTGACATTTAACCTCCAGCTAAGTACCACTACCCTGTGACTAATGTTATTATTGTAATGCAACAATTGCAACACCAAACTTCTCCTAACCCTATTAACTACCTGTTGGTGTCCTGGTGAAACCCACCAGCTGAGAAGGACAAGAAAGCATTAAAGCAAAACCTGTCAACAACCCCTGAAAGCAAACACCAGCTGCATCAAACACACAAAAAGGTCTTCATATACTTCTCTTACTACAAACCTACCAGGTACAGATTAACTGATCCCCCAAAACAAGACGACAAATAATAATCAGATATTGTGTCCAATAACACATTAAGCAATATGAAGGTGTCCCAATATTAACACCTAAAGGGCAGCCTGTTCCACTGCTTCCCCACACTCATCATAAAAAGGTTTTTCCTTATATCCAGTCTTAATCTCTCTTTATAGAATCACAGGGGTTGGAAGGGACCTGTGAAGGTCATCAAATCCAACCCCCCTGCTGCAGCAGGAACACCCAGGGCAGGTCACACAGGAACGTGTCCAGATGGGTCTGGAAAGTCTCCAGAGAAGGAGACTCCACAACCTCTCTGGGCAGCCTGTCCCAGGCTCTGTCACCATCCCAGGAAAGAAGTTTCTCCTCATGTTGAGGTAGAACTTCCTGTGTTGTCACTTGGTGCCGTTTCCCCAAGAAGGGAAGGTTCTACCTTCTAAAGATATTGATATTCTACCAAGGAGGTAGGGATATTGGTAGAAACAACAGCCAAAAGAATGATTCCCTAACTTTTCAATGGGAAGTGCTTCAAGACAGAGACATCAAACAAGTTAATTTTTAAAGATGGCTGCAAATTTTCCTATCAGACTCACAGTTACTGTGTAATGAACTGTCAGCAGAGCCAGCTCTTCACCTGCAGCAGAATATCCTAAAACAACTTCAGATTATGCAGATTGGCTTTTTTAATACATCAAATATCAGCATTTGTTCCTCTCTTATAAATTGCTTGGAAACCTAAGTTGCAGAAAGAACATTTTCATATACACTTGAAAACTATTAGACTTAGTCTCAAAGGTGTCCTCTTGTTCCAGCACTAGAAACATGCAGGGTAATTAAAAACAAATGGAATGAAGCCAGAAGACCCCACCAGCAACTACAGAAAACCACATTTTCTAGGTTGCTGTAAACCAAGGAATTTTTGCATTTTCTTTTTAAAAACTAAGTTCTAGATTTGTTCAGCTGGCTGCTTGTCATCAAGATGTATTCGTTCCTGAGAGATGACAGGCAAGGGGAATATTATCTTGGACATCAATTGACTAGAGAGTCCTTAGGTCCTCAATAATCACAATGTGACCCACCTCCCACTATGCTGGGGACTTAAACCATAAATGTAGACATGCAGCTTTTAATTATTGCTTCTTTTCCCCCTAATTTTTAAGCAGTGAGCTTTTTAAGTCTAGCATTTGCACAGGTTATTTTTTCCCCCTTCCCTATTTTTCCCCTTAAAACCACACAAAATCTTCAGACAAACTCCACACAGTTGCCTCATTTCTACAAGTTGCCAACACAAAAACCAGTGGCAAACCAAGCAAGACCTTCAGGTCTTCAGCAAAGTTTTTACACTTGAGTTGTGTTTTTACTACTGTCCTGGTTTGAGCCAGGATGAAGCCAATTTTTCTTTTTACTGATTTTTTTTCCTTCAGCAAGCTTTCTTTTAACTAGCAACAGTGTGTTCTGCTAGGCTGATAAGACACTGGAATGTTTTTCTAACTGCTGGGTCTCCAAGGTTGCACCTTCACTCTGCCAGCTCAGACACTATGGGGAGATCTGTGACCCCCCTGTAGGAGGCTGAGTTAGACAGACAGCAAAACTGGCCAGAGATATTCCATTCCATAGAGCTACGTAAGCTCAAAGGAAGGTCAGAGATCCCAGAAGACAACTTCCTTCCTGCTTCTCCTTCCCTTCTCTTCTGTCCATGGCCGGCGTCCAGGGAGGACTCTGTTCATCCATCACCGTCGACCCGCAGACTCGA
>NW_009952710.1:26333-29210 GCF_000747805.2 Chaetura pelagica | reverse complement strand
ATTCATCAGTGTTTAATTAAAGCTGTGTAGTTGAGTTTTCAATCCAGCCAAGTCTCTCTCTTTTTCTCTCTCTCCTTCCCTACCTGGGTGGGAGGGGGAGGGGATCGAGAGCATTGTTGTCGGACCTGAGTCAAACGGTGACAACTATCAAATGAAGTTTAGTGCTTAAAAATTAAGTACAACCCATTTTCCATTTTCTCTACCAAGAACTAGGAAAATAAAAATTAGGATCATAGAATCTTAGGAGTTGGAAGGAACCTCTGAAGATCAAGTCCAAACACCATGTTGCAGCAGGAACACCCAGGGCAGGTCACACAGGAACGTGTCCAGATGGGTCTGGAAAGTCTCCAGAGAAGGAGACTCCATAACATCTCTGGGCAGCCTGTCCCAGGCTCTGCCACCCTCACAGGAAAGAAATTTATCTTCATGTTGAGGTGGAACTTCCTGTGTTGTCACTTGGTGCAGTAATAGAATAAGGGGCAATTGTTTTAAACTGGAGGAGGGGAGATTTAGGTTAGACATCAGGAAAAAATTCCTCACCATGAGGGTAGTTAAGTGATGGAACAGGTTGCCCAGAGAAGCTGTGGCTGCCCCCTCCCTGAAGGTGTTCAAAGGCCAGGTTGGATGAGGCTTGTGCAGCCTGGTCTGGTGGGAGGTGTCCCTGCTCATAGCAGGGAGGTTGGAACCTGATGAGCTTTAAGGTCCCTTCCAACCTTCACCATTCTGTGATTCCATAAGAGGTTTCAATGTGGCAATGATTACTGCAAGAGAAATTATTTGCATATAGACTTACTTATCAACATTATAAGAATGACTCAAACCACAGAAGAAAACTACCCCCTTTAACAGAGAAAGAAAGAACAACAACAACAAACAAAAAAAAACAGCTTTCCTGACAGCTTTTTCCTCTAAGTAAATCTTTTTTCTTTGCCATCAAAGACAAACCAAAAGAATCAGCTCATTCAATAAATTCAAATGCTGACTTTAATCATAGAATCATAGAATCTTAGGGGCTGGAAGGGACCTCGAGAGATCATCTAGTCCAACCCCCCTGCCAGAGCAGGGTCACCTAGAGTACATCACACAGGAACTCATCCAGGTGGGTTTTGAATGTCTCCAGTGAGGGAGACTCCACAACCTCCCTGGGCAGTCTGTTCCAGTGCTCTGTCACTCTCACAGTAAAAAAATTTTTTCGGATATTCACCTTGAATCTCCTATGCTCCAATTTACACCCATTACCCCTTGTCCTATCACTGGTAATCACTGAGAAAAGCCTAAATCCGTCCCCCTGACATTCACCCCTTACATATTTGTAAACATTGATGAGGTCACCCCTCAGTCTCCTTTTCTCCAAGCTAAAGAGACCCAGCTCCCTCAGCCTTTCCTCATAAGGGAGATGTTCCACTCCCCTAATCATCTTCGTAGCTCTGCGCTGGACTCTTTCGAGCAGTTCCCTGTCCTTTTTGAACTGAGGGGCCCAGAACTGGACACAATATTCCAGATGTGGCCTCACCAATGCAGAATAGAGGGGGAGGAGAACCTCTCTTGACCTACTAACCACACCCTTTCTAATGCACCCCAGGATGCCATTGGCCTTCTTGGCCACAAGGGCACATTGCTGGCTCATGGTCATCCTCCTGTCTACCAGGACCCCCAGGTCTCTTTCACCTACACTACTCTCCAGCAGTTCAGCCCCCAACCTGTACTGGGACATGGTGTTGTTCTTCCCCAAATGTAAAACTCTGCACTTCCCCTTGTTGAATTTCATCATGTTTCTCCCCGCCCAACTCTCCAACCTATCTAAGTCTCTCTGAATGGCAGCACAGCCTTCTGGTGTGTCAGCCACTCCTCCCAGCTTAGTGTCATCAGCAAACTTGCTGAGGGTACATTCTATACCCTCATCCAGGTCGTTGATGAAGATGTTGAACAACACCGGTCCCAGTACCGACCCCTGTGGGACTCCACTAGTCACACACCTCCAACCAGATTCTGCCCCATTGACTACAACTCTCTGACTCCTTCCTTTCAACCAGTTCCTAATCCACCTCACTTCCTGATCACCAAACCCATACCTGATCAACTTTTCTACAAGGATGCTGTGGGAGACGGTGTCAAATGCTTTACTGAAATCAAGATAAACCACATCTACCGCTCTACCATCATCTATCCACCTAGTAATTTCCTCATAGAAGGCTATGAGGTTAGTCAAACATGATTTACCCTTGATAAAACCATGTTGACTGCTCTTGATGACCCCCATGTCCTTGATGTGCCTGGAGATAGTGACAAGAACAAGTTGTTCCATCACCTTTCCAGGGATGGAGGTGAGGCTGACCGGTCTATAGTTACCCGGGTCCTCCTTCTTGCCCTTCTTGTAGACTGGAGTGACATTTGCTATCCTCCAGTCCTCAGGCACCTCACCTGTTGCCCATGACTTACTGAAGATGATGGAGAGTGGCCTAGCAATGACCTCCGCCAGCTCCCTCAGCACCCTTGGGTGCATTCCATCTGGACCCATTGATTTATGGATGTCCAGATTACTCAACTGATCCCTAACCCAATCCTCGTCTACCATGTCAAACTCTTCCTCTATCTTGACTTCTTCTGGGGCCAGTTGGAGCAAAGACATCAAAGGATAAAAAGCTGCAGATAATTTATTGTCCCAATTAAAAAATGCACCATATTAAGGCAACATAAAAAGTTGCTGGCTTTTATGTATTCCCATTAGAGGCTCTTGCACACTAGTCTTGAACCAGCCACTCCTTAAAAACTCCAGGGAAGGAACGAAGAGGAACAGTAAATATTAAACACGATTTTCAACAAGTTGTGTGTTAGTTAACTTTGGTTTAAGTTTTCCAGCAGGGAAGAACTGTTAAC
>NW_009952710.1:11752-26305 GCF_000747805.2 Chaetura pelagica | reverse complement strand
GTAGCAGCTTGTAGGAGAGCCAGAGAAACACAAAGAGCTGCCTAAACCCAGAGCTAAAACCCCAAACTGAATTTCACAGCTCATGTTCAAAACAGTAACTTTCAAAAGTCATCCAGAAAAGCTGTATTTTATTTTTCCAATACCCCAACATTACTCAGATTGATCAGTCAGCTACTTGAAATGTAGGAAGTGGCAGATTCAAGGTTTTATATTCTTTTAATTCAGCTCCATTCTGTGCAACAAATAAGGATCTACAAAGGAAAAAAGAAGGTGCAGGAGTGTGAATTTAGGCCAAGTTTCCCCAGTTCCAGAGGAACAGGGATTTACTTGAGAGTCCAACAAAGGGCTATAAGGATAATGAAGGGACTGGAACATCTGTCTGATGAGGAAAGGCTGAGAGACCTGGGGCTGTTCAGTCTAGAGAGGAAAAGACTGAGGGGAGATCTAATTAATGTCTATCAATACATGAGGGCATCAAGCAGGCAGGGACAACCTCTTGTCACTTGTGCCCTGTGACAGGAGGAGGGGCAGTGGATTCAAACTTGAGCACAGGAAGTTCCACCTCAACATGAGGAAGAACTTCTTTCCTGGGAGGGTGACAGATCCCTGGGACAGGCTGCCCAGAGAGGTTGTAGAGTCTCCTTCTCTGGAGACTTTCCAGACCCATCTGGACACGTTCCTGTGTGACCTGCCCTGGGTGTTCCTGCTGCAGCAGGGGGGTTGGACTTGATGATCTGCAGAGGTCCCTTCCAACCCCAACCATTCTGTGATTCTGTGAAGTACTACTTAATGTCTGAAACCAGAAGTTTCTCAGCAGACACATCTGCAGCCCATAGGGATTTTGCCTGCTTAGCACCCATGACTTGTTTTACAGAAGAGATCACAACACACCTTTTCCAGTGAAAAGCATAAGGAAACCTAAAACTAAATTGCTGGCAGCTTTTCCTTTTACTCTCACTTATGCATATATTAATCATCTCCTACCACTCCTAAATTGTGTAGGGCCCCAGTGGTTTTACCTCCCAAATACCCCAGACTTGCTCTGTTACTATCACTCATGCCAGGGAGTCATGGACAGTGAGCAGGGATCCACCAGCAGCTCATTTCTGATTCCTGAAGGCTCCTTCATAATCAGGGTCTGTGAGTGCACAGAACAGAATTATTCCCACTTAATATTCCCTCTTACTACTTAAGAAACTCAACATTATGAGAGGAAGAACAAACAGCTCAGAAAAGCAGAATATTACACTTCCAGCAGGCAGCTCTTGCTTTGACCACGTGCTTCCATGTTCATTTTTGGCTGGCACAACAGGTTTAAGCAATCCCAACCTTTAAGTGCTGTGCCCCCCCAAAAATCAATCCCTCATTGTGCCAGAACTGTTCTGTGGTGCCATGCTATGAATCACTCTAGGGGATTAACTGGGCTGAAAAAATAAACACTCCTCTTTGCTGTGTTGTTTTTCAGACAGATTAGTTCCTGATGAAACCCACTGCAGATCCAAATAAACACTGGAAGGGATAGTGAAAGGGCAAGAGTATCTTGCATCAGCAACTGCTGACAGAACCACAGCAACTTCCCAGTCAGTAGCATTGATATTTGGCAAACTTCATTCCCACCTGCAAACCAACTGGTGCTCTTCACAGAAAGAGATTAAAGTTAACTGGCCTGCCAATATAAACCAGTAAACACAAGCTAAAGGAGGACACAGAAAGGAAAGAGTATGAAGTCCTGAGAAAGGCAAAGCATAAGGAAATTAAGACAAGACAGCAGAGCTCAGAAAGCAGGGCCATCAAAAGATGAGATGGGGCATCACACCTTCGTCTTCCTCAGAGTAGAAAGCCAGTAACTCACCACCACCCAAAACTCTGGGCTTCTGATTTTGGGGATGAAAAGACCACTATTGTTGCTCAGAAGATACAACATAATTTGGCAGCCTGAAAGATATTCTCATGGCAGCTGTGATCAGCAGCACCTGGACTAATTCAGAACAGCTTCTGTAAAGCAAAGCACTATCCACAGATTCCTCACTAGAGAGGAAAGGATACATGGAAAAAGGGTAAAAAAATCCCCCAAACTTTATTATACACACAGATGTAAATTTTCCTTAAAAGATCACAAGTCCCCTTCCCCTTTGTTGCAGATACTGGTTCCTTCCTGTGCGCAAGGCTTGATGCTGACAAGGTGAATTTGGCAGGCACCTGTCACTGAAAGGCAGCAACCCACACCCCAGTCCCACCACCTCCCACACATTGCTGGGTTTTGGTTGGGTTGTTTTCTTCTTGTGTTTGCTTTTCCTACTACTACACATTTTCCTATTACCTTCTCCAGGTTAGACCATTCACTCTGGAATTACCAGTCAGGAAATTACCCCACAGAATTTCTCCAACAACACTTACAAAAAATCCCCTACTAAAAATACAACACACAACTGGAAAAAGTCTGATGTGAAAAGAGAACTTCAAATTCTGCCCTGTTTGAGAGGTGAAAACTGGCTCCTCTCCACAATAATCACAAGCTACCCTCTTGCTCCTGTCAAAAGTATGACCTACTCTCAAGCCTCATTAAACCAAAGTGGCCTTAACTTGATATCTTTTGCAAGCTTTCCATCTCAGAAATTCACATTGACCTCTAGTGTTCTGTCCCTGCAGGCAAGGTTATCTGATTTAGACAATGGCTGAGGGTGCTGAGCAGCCAACACCATCTGACATCATTTGTCAAATGGTCCTCTCAGGTAGATGCAACTTAAAGGGAAATTTCTGCTTCCTTCCAATTATTAAGCTGCACAAAAGATGCCTCTAAAAACATCTCTCTTCCAGCTGCCAGGCAAGAGCACCATCTGGTGTTCAGCCAATTAAACTTTCAACCTGCTTTGGGCTCAGATTTTTTGCTGGGTTTTTGTTTGGTTTTTAAATTTATGTTTCTTGTTGGGAATTTGTTTGGTGAGGTTTTTGTTGTGCTTTGGGTTTTGGTTTTTTTTAAGCAAACTCACTCTGCACTGGATCTGACTGCATGAAATAGGCACCAAAAAGCTACAAAACAGGCTATGAAAAACTCCTTTACCTTGGTGGGGGGGGGAAGAAGGAACAGAACCACTGAAAAAAATTGCTGAGGTTTTATATAAAACTATTTCCCCCTAAAAACACCTCAAACTAATGTGGGATTGTATTTCTCAGAATATTGTCCACCTTGCTAGTCAGGGGTAGGCTGTAAACAATTCTTGTATCTTCAGGGGTTCTTAAGAGAGAAATGGACTACTCCTTCACCCACTGCTTTGCAACACTATCTTCTTGTTCCCCTCTGGTTGTTCTCTCCATGCAAAAGCCAAAATCCTCCTTCCTTCTCCTCATGCATTACAAAAAATCACACCTGGTAAGTGCCTCCCAGTTGCTTAGCTTAACCATTTTCCCTCCCTCCCAGTTACATGAACTTTCACTTGCTCCCAGGCACATCTAGACAGATGATCTACCAGATCTGCTCCTAATTGTTAGGAAGATAAATGTGCTTATGAAAATAAACGTGTCTCTCTGCCTTTCAGAAGCTACTGGGCACAGCACAGAGGTAAGTCATGTAACATGTAAACTCTGCCTCCCTAGACATTTTATTCCATCCTTCATTTCCATCAGTAATTTACATTCAAGGTTCAGGAGCTTAGGGTAGTCATAAATCTGCACTAGTTTGTCATCATCTGAAAAAGAAAAATACCTTTGACTACCATTCACTTTGACAGGAGCTCTGTTTTAACTAAAAATAATACTGAAAGATGGCAATAAAATTGGCTGGAACAGCTCTCAAACACATTTCCAATTTATTAACAGCTAGAAATGTTCCCAGCTGTAGCAGTAACACATTGTGGCCTATTTAAACCTGTTCCACAAGTGTTTAGGTGTGGTGTGTTTTGACCTTTTATGAAAAAGCTTTGTCCCTTGCAAGGAAATATTGTTAAGAATAAAGGAGGTAAATAAGACTTTCACCTGACAGGAAAGTATCAGGTCACATTATAAACTGTAAAACCGGTTTAAGTAATACTTCAAGGTATTAAGTAACATCAGATTGTTCTCCTAAGACTGACAATCAACATACAGGCCAATAAATTTAGCAATGGAGTTGGATTACCAGAAGTCACAAGGATTTATGTTCTCTATTTCTGGAGATGTGCTATGGATCCTCTCAAAAATATTCATTCTCTTTGTAGCTACACCCCTTGGTAGAGTGCAAAGACATACAAAACCCAAATTTTTGCAATTTAGGAAATATTTCTGCAGAGACAGCATGTCAAGCTTCTTTTTTAAAATGTGAAAGAGGAGGGGAAATAAGCCATACAGATGAAGAACCTCAACAGCTAACCTACAGTTAAGTTACAGAAGCTACACAATTCATTAAGTTCAAGGGCAATACCACGTGTTGGGAGCCTTCAGCAACTCCAGAAAAGCCAGAGGTTAGCTCAAAAAAGAAATATTAAAGCTCCACCTCAACATTACAGCCCCTACTTCTGATCTTTTCCAGCTTCCAAGAGTGTAAATCGCAATTGCAGCTATCATGAAGAAGAAAAGAACCCTCTGGAATGGAAAAGGTGGTGGAAACAGCTTCCTAAAATTAGAATGAACAGGCATTTCTTCCTCTGCTACGTAAACCAGGAATCATGAACAAAACCACTCAGCTGCTTTTAGACTTGTCACTTCTAGAAATATACTAGCAAGGTTTAGTTCTTCAACAAGCACCTTCTTACCTGTTGGTTGGGGTGGTAAAGCTGAAGGAGAGAAGCTGATTCCAGAATGGGTCATTCTCAGAGATGGGCTCTGCTCCTGATAACTTTTTCAAGTACTCATTTTCTGGAAGCTCACTGATGCTGCTGCTGTTGGCTCCCATCTTCTTTATCTGGCAAATCCCTTTCTAAATTTGCATTTCTTGAAGGAAAAACTAAAAAAGAGAAACATTTTATGCCTTTTGTACAAATAAGGAATATGCAAATTAGCTATCAGTAAAGCTTCTCTACATTAATTTGAACAATTGCTGAAAGGTGGAAAACAGGCACATAGGAAGGCATGAAAAAGATTGTCTTTCAACCAATACAGAACAACATCATCTTCATCCAAGGGAGTTAAAAGTTAGTGCTAAACACTTCAGTCATTCTCTCACTTGGATTTTCTTAAATTACACTCTGCCAGAAATACAGTTACAGTTATATCAATATCAAGGCTGCTCCCAGTAGGGAAAACTGCAGGTAATTCACTATTTCAACAGGGGTGTTAGGTTGACACGCTACTCAAAAATACATTTTCCAATTGAATACACACGGATGCCAAGGCAAATTGCTCCTGTTGTCAAGAAAGGGAGTTTACCATGAAGCTAATTCCTGGGTGCCAATGATCTACACCTTGAAAGCCCCAGAGTAGACATAGCCATTATTACTGCTGCACAAAAAACCTCCAAGAAGGGAGAAAAGGTGCTGCTGACTCTACATGAACCTCCTGAACTCTGTGAAATAATCTGCTTTTTGAAGCAACACCACACAAGTTGGCAGAGACACTCCAAAACCTCCTATCATTACTACATGTGTTGCACTTGATCAATACAGAGAAGGAGATTCCAGTTCTCCTTGCTGGTATCAGTACTTCTCACCTTTATAAACTATTTAATTAAAAAGAAAAAAACGCACCATGATGCTATGAACTAGGTGCCAGGGATGTTCCTAAGCATCTTACACCTTTCTAGGACACCAGCTCCAATAACCTTCTATCTTTTGAAAAGAAATAAACTTTTAAAGCTATTAGTCACAGTTATATGGAAAAAACCCACTTTCATCAAGATAAAAGCTCTATGCAATGTATTATTGTGTAACCTAAATACCCCTGAGCTGGCATAAGACACATGGTACAGGAATTGTCAGGAGTTGGAAGGGACCTCTAGAGATTATCCAGTCCAACTCCCCCACTAAAAGAGGATCCCCTGGAACACATTCCTCAGGACTGTATCCAAGGGGGCCTGGAATATCCCCAGAGGAGTCTCCACAGCCTCCCTGGGCAGCCTGTCCCAGGGCTCTGTCATCCTCACAGAAAAGAAGTTTCTCCTCAGATTTCAGTGTCACTTCCCATGTTCCAGCTTGTGCCCATTGCCCCTCATCCTGTCCCTGGGAACTACTGAGCAGGGTCTGGCTCCATCCTCCCTGCACCCACCCCTGAGATATTTGTAGGCATCGATCAGGTCTCCCCTCAGCCTTCTCCTCTCCAGGCTGAATAGTCCCAGCTCTCTCAGCCTTTCCTCATCAGGGAGATGCTCCAATCCCCCAACCATCTTTGTTGAACAGAAGAACAGGGAGAGCTGTATCAGATGTGAGCTACTACCCAGCAGCAACTCCTCCCTTGGTCTCACCTAAGATCCAGGATCTGTTTCAAGAATCACCCCAGTACTGATCCCCTTCAGACACATCATCTTGCCAGAAGCAACTACTTCCAGAACAGACCATGCTCATAGCAATTGAGATGAATAAAGAACAGCACCAAAAAATGACAAGAAACTTACTAAAAAGAATTCAGAGATGCAAAGACAAGCTGCAATGTTTGCAGCCATCATGGAGGCCATCTGAATAACTTCAAGATTTAGAGCAAATGCACAGCACCCAAATATTTCAGAAGCAACAAAATACCAGCACGGAGAGAGATTAGAATATAGGAGACTATTAAGCAATATAGGGGTCTTTAAAAGGTGAGATCCTACCAAAAAAAAGGGAGGAAAATGTTTCTTCTTTTCTAATTTTGGGGACTACTTGGAGGAAGAGAAATGTAGAAGTGGCCTAGGAGTGGAAAATGGAAGTTTGTGCAGGGAATTCTGTGGAGAAGTTTTAAGGGGTTACAAAATATGATTAGTTTAAGAATCCAGTTACTGGTTAAATGCTTGTAGCAGTAGGCAGTAGAAATGTGGACTTGAAGAGCTTTTCCTTTTACTCATTTGGGAGTCAACAAATCTTAGAGTAATCAAATAAACTTGCAGATTTTTCTCCAGAAGGTTCCCCCCCCAAGAATGTTACTTTCACTCTACTCCCCTGAAGTAAAAACCTCAGCAAGTTCTACAGATACTATAGGTGACCACACTTAGAAGCAACACACAACAGCTGTAACAAAGCTAACTCCTTCCATCAGGAATTCATGTTCCCTCGAAACCTGTAGTGCCCAGTGGTGATTTTATGGTGCAGCCTGAGCACCTTCAGCTCCTACAACCTCAACAGCCCAGCTTTAAAGACACAAAACATTTCTGAGGAACTCCAGCCACCAGGTGATAAGAGGAAACAAGTTTTTCCTCTGGAAAAATGACATTGAAAAAATGTCTAAAAATCATTTAAAATTTTAAAAAGTAGATAGCAAGATGTAATTTCCCAGCCCCCAATGCTTTATCTCAGATGGTTACATGTTATCCATGGTTCCCAACACATTTCCAAGACAGATGCTTCATTCACCACACTAAATCATATTCAAACATGCTACTGAACAGCAGACATTTATTTTAGAAACAGCTGAGAATATAACTCAAATAAAACATCTAATCTCTTCAGTTTGCAAATTGTTTTAGATTCAGAGGCATTTTCTCCTGTGCCTCTCTCACTGCATGCTGGCTGTAGCAGCACAGGAACAAATCTGTAGATGACATAAAAGGTTGGGCCAGTATTTAGAATGGAACACTATTTTTTAAACTCTTAGGTTTTAAATTTTAAGTCCTCACCCAGAATTTTCCCCAAACTTCCACTTCCACAACAGTCCCAGCTGCTCCAGGGGACCTCAAAGTCACTCCTGAAGACAAGGTTAAACAGATTCTGCTCCCTCATGTGCTAAAGTGAGATAAGGACAAGAAACACCAAATAATAGGAAATCCTCTTCTCCAGAAAACTCACTCCTACCCCCAGCAGTAAATTACCAATTAAATCTGGTTTTCCCCCTTGAAATACACTGAATAAATGCATAATTCATAAAAAAACCTGCATTTTCTCTTGACAAGGAATGAATCTACTTGTTTGCTCAAAAAAATAAAGACACCAACTGACTTGATAGTAAATTAATACAGTATTATTACCTCGACCAACACCAACTCTTTCTAAATAAGCTGGGAACACTCCCAAGGAATCACAGTCTGGTCTGCAAGTGTCATGCTCTATTAAACCCAACATCTGCTCAGTCCCAGAACTTGGCTCCACACTGCAGAAGCAGATGCTTCACAGCAAACAGCAGGGAGTTTGTTTTGCACATCAGGATTCATTCCCATCTCAAATAGCTGGGAGTAGAAATAAATCTTGAGTTTTCTGTCCCTTCTGAAAGATTGTTAATATTAATTATTAACAATGTTTACCAAAAGATCATTTTCCCTCTGCAAGTTCAAAGCAGTTCAGTGGTACATACATGCTGTGTCTGAGGGTAACTCAAGGCACAGTTTGTGTTTGGAAAAACCACCTTGTCATACTCTCTAAGCCTTCTATTAAATAATTTCAGACAAGTAATTAAGTATTAAATCTCCTACTGATCTCACAACTTGCCAATGCTGACATGTCACTAATCACTCCAGTATAGCCAGCTCCCCCTTCCAAATCTGTCCTTGCCATGACTGGTTAGCTGAATCTGCAGACAACCTGAATAATACTGATTATATAGACTTTTTCTTTTTTTTTAATTAATACTTCAAAGTGCAGGAGCACAGTCACACAATTTCACCATGCCATCTGAGAGCTGGTTTCTAGGTTGGGTCTTCAACACAAGCATACAAAAAATAAATCATGTGGTGCTACTGTAGATTGGAAAACCTAACATTTCATTTCCACACAGAACAGCACTCTGGTTCCCTTTATGGTTTGCTGCTTGTAACTAAAACAAATTGATATGGTTTTCCTTTCAATGTCACTGCAAAGATGAGAACAGATGAGTTGTAAAGCTGCTTCTTCAAGTATCAGCAAAGCTGCTGCACTCAGGTTTTTGGCTGATTCCCATTTACATTCAAGAACCGTGGATTTCAGACCCTCTTTCACCCCTGAGACATTAAAACAGCCCACAAAATCCAAACCTAAAGCTTCCCACACAGTTATGAGACTACTGCAATATATACATAATTCCCCACACAACAGAAGACACACAAGGTATTAACTGCAGGTACCACTCAGCTCCAATAGCTGAATTTTAGGGTCTACACAATAGACTTGAATTCTCTCTGTTCTTTCACATGACAATATTATTTCAACCTAAGGATTAAATGCTTTGTGGACTCGCATACACAAGACATACCTACATAACTTAGATATTGCATCCACAGATAAAGAATAGTCTTAAAAAAAACCCTTGTAGATGTATATTCATGAGTCAGGAGTCTAAAGCACACCAGTTGGTGGTCTGAAGCAGCTGCACAGCCCTCAATTTATTAATGGGAAAAATTTATTCCATGGGAAATACTTATTACCAGAACAGGGAAAGCTGCAGCAAACCAGAAATCTTGCTGCTTCTTCCATCTTTATTCAGATCCTCAACTTTCTGCTCCCAGCAAATCAGCTTGTGCAACTCACTAGCCTGTTCCTCTCGAAGTGTCAATGCTCTCTCCTTATTCCCAAATATGAGATGTTCTCATCTTCCAGGCAACACCCAAAATATCCCAAAACCTGTCTAGGCTCACTGAAAGGGAGGCAGTCAAACCAAAGCCAGGACATCAAACAGGTCCCAGCTTAACTGTAATCCTCAGCACCTCACCTTTGCTCAGCCTGTACCACGTTCCAGCATATCCCAAAGACTGCAAAAATCTCCATGACATAAGAGATGTTATTTCTGATCTTCAGTAAACAACCACACAGCACTTTAGGACACAATGTCACCTGGGTCCCCAACGCATCTAAAAAGCAGGTTCTTTATTTTGATTAACTTGAAATTGCTGCTACAAACCCCTGCAGTGTCTACACAGGACAATTTTCCAAGAGGGAAGTGAACAGGATACCACACAAACCAAATACAACAGAAATTAACAGAACTAACTGTAGAAATGAACACTGATGCTGTAAAAACCAAAAAGCTTTCATTTTGGCAACTAAACTATAGTTCCTCTTATCTACACACCCTCTAATTGCTTTCTGCCCATTTCCAGAAGAGAAACCAACAAATCAGACAACACAATCATTCCAATCACAGTTGCATGAGCTCCCCAAAGCACCCAGGTTTTGCATCTGAAAAGCAAAGAGGCAAAGCTCCCTCAAGAAGAATTGTTCCGGGGAAGTTTTGGTCCTGTTAGTGAGGCCAAAAAACAACAAAGAAACCAATCAAGAAATGTGATGTCACCTTTCTGCAAAGATAAAAAAAACAGGAGTTAAATATTTCACTGATAGCAAGAGGTTGTTCATTGCACTTCACTCCAAAGTGAGGCACAAGAGCTTAAGAATTTTGGTTTTATCAATTAAATTGGTCAAGTTTTGCTAAGCAAAATTAACAGTGCAGAAATACACAGCAATGAGAATTCATGTCTATAAAAGGGATCTTCAGGGAAAAAAACCCAACACTTAACAATCCTCAGAATGTAGGAGTTTTGCCATTTTTCATCAAAGCACTGAATTAAGTTTTGTTTTTAAAGCATGTTGATGAGTGAAAATATTTCAGAAGAGAGTGGACAGATGCAGGGAGGACAGTGCATGTTGTCTTCCTTGATTTTAGCAAGGCTTTTGATACTGTGTCCCATAACATCCTCATGGATAAGCTCAGGAAGAGTGAGTTAGAAGACAGCAAGATGGATGGAGAACAGGTTGAACAAGAGAGCCCAGAGGGTTGTGATCAATGGTGCAAAGTCCAGTTGGAGACCTGTGACTAGTGGTGTTCCCCAGGGATCAGTGCTGGGCCCAGTCTTATTCAACATCTTCATCAGGGACCTAGATGAGGGGACAGAGTGTGTCCTCAGCAAGTTGGCTGATGACATGAAGCTGGGAGGATTGGTTGATCCACCTGAAGGTTGTGCAGCCATTCAGGGAGATCTAGACAGGCTGGAGAGCTGGGCAAAGAGGAACCTCATGAGGTTCAACAAGAATAAGTGTAGAGTCCTGCATCTGAAAAGGAAAAACATCATGCACCAGTATAGATTAGGGGTTGTGGCCAGCAGGTCAAGGGAGGTTCTCCTCCCCCTCTACTCTGCCCTGGTGAGACCACATCTGGAGGATTGTGTCCAGTTCTGGGCTCCCCAGTTCCAGAGGGACAGGGATTTGCTGGGAAGAGTCCAAGGGAGGCTACAAGGATGATGAGGGGACTGGAACATCTCCCTGATGAGGAAAGGCTGAGAGACCTGGGGCTGTTTAGTCTGGAGAAGAGAAGGCTGAGAGGGGACCTGATGAATGTCTATCAATATCTGCAGGGTGGGTGTCAAGAATGGGCCAGTCTCTGTTCAGTGGTGCCTGGGACAGGACGAGGGGAAATGGATGGAGCTGCCCAGAGAGGTTGTGGAGTCTCCTTCTCTGGAGACTTTCCAGACCCATCTGGACATGTTCCTGTGTGACCTGCCCTGGGTGTTCCTGCTGCATCAGGGGGTTGGACTTGATCTCCAGAGGTCCATTCCAATCCCCATGATTCTATAACTTCATGCCTGGCAATCCTCAAATGCAATCCGACTACTGCTATTCACCTCCTCTTTCACACCAGTTACTCAGACCCAAGCAACAGGGAAGATTACAAGACAGAATAAATGCACTTCATAACCACAAATTCAATGTGTTTCCTATCAGTTTTAAGTTAATGAATTATACAGCAAACACTGTTTCTGCTAATTTTATTTTTCACTGTACTGATTTGTAATTTTCCTCCCTTCTTCTACTACATATCTGGCAACCACTCCTTCCTACAGTTCCCTTCACCCATGCCTCTTAATTCTCCACACTAAGAGTGTTCAGACACACCCAAACACCTCGAAAAAAAACCCAACAAACATAGGAGACAGACAAGCTGTTGCTGTGAAAAATACAACAAATTCACTCTTTTAGAGAACCTTGTTGACCATAAATGGGTTTATCTTTGCAACCTGAGGGCAAATACCATTTCTCACAGTTGCCTAGATATTGGTCAGACTCTGTTTCTCCTCTATCCACTGTTTTTCAGACCCAACCAAGTTTGATGGCTCCTCTCTGGGGTCATGAGAGTCTCTGCTGTATCTACAGGCCTTTAATCTATTTTTGCAGCAGCACAGTAACCACTCACCAGCTACTAAGAGTATTTCCTTAAAGCTCAGTATTTTTAAACAGATGTGCTTTGGGACAGCAGTCAAAAAATGCAACACAATCATAAAGTGGTCAAAAGAAGAAAAATAAAGAAACCCCACATCTTTAGGTGGCTCTCAACAGAAATTATCTGACTTGTCCATCATTTTCTCTGCTGGATGAACAAAGCCTCTTTTTTTGGTCCTCCTGGCCAGTAGCTTGCTCTAGGGCCTTCCTCTTCTGTAGCAAGAGCCTGAACAAAGCAGGAGTGACATTAGTAGGGACCTGATGGGTGCCACTGAAGCCTGAAGAGCCTTGCATGTAGCAGAAGTGATTAATCTTGATAAGATTTACTGCAGACAAAGAAAGCTCTTCACAGGGAAGACAAACAGCAGCTGAAAAAAATGGTGATGATACTTGGTTTTCTGCTCCAGTTCCTTTTCCACACCATTTTATGTGGGAGTTAGTTGTCAATAAAAGCCTAGTTCAGAAAAGGACAATCTACTCACTTCACATCCCACCTACAGGACAGTTGTTCTGCTCCCAGCTGAAGCAGGCATTTGTCAAGACCTTCTTGGTTAGGCAGCACATCTCAAGCAGAAGAAATCAGATGTGAACAAGGCCAGACAGTGTGGCCTGCTCAGCAGGAGATGCTACAAATCACCTTGGTCTTTGCCCAGCTAGTTGGTGGATTTTTAATAAAGGGTTCTGAAAAGAAGGTGAGAGAAACATGAAAACCTAATTTCTAGAAATGAGAGCGAGATGTGCAGCATGGGGATTTTCTCAGTGCCATCTCAGGAAAAGGACACACATTTTCTAATCACTAACTAATAGGTTGCTGTTGTGGCGATCAAAATCTACTCATTTTGATTAGTAAGGAGATGCTTGTTTACTAATCTCCAAATAACTTCATTCCTGTTGAACCACTATCACCTTCACAGCCTTGTCCTGAACTGGAACCACTGACTCACAGGGAAAAAAACATCCTTGATCAAATTGCCTTTCTCTAAAGTTAAAATAGATGCAAAAAACCTTGACACAAAGATGACATTCCTTCTTTACTCTTCCAACCTTTTGCCTCAGAACAAGGCCAGGTTGGATGGGGCTTGGAGCAACCTGGTCTGGTGGGAGGTGTCCCTGCCCATGCAGGGGGACTTGGGACTAGATGATCTTGAAGGTCCCTTCCAACCCAAACCAATCTATGAACAAAAAAATGTGATACACAGTGCTCTAAAAAATATGACAATGGACACCACTCAGCAAACACCTGCTTGTGGCAAATGATGATCTTGTTTTGAAGACTTAAAACCCCAAACTACTATATTACCATCCACATGCCCATTAAGTAGGTAAGAACCCATTTAGTGACATGATTAATTTAAATTAAGCTTATTTGTCCTCTCTCCCTTCAGGCACAATGTTTTGTGAGAGGCAACAAAGCAGGTACATACTATGCCTCTTGAAGAAGCTTTTGCTGATGAGACATGAATCCCACAAACTCCTTTCTGTTGAAACTGGTGTCACTACAGAGAGCTTCTATTTCACTTCCACAGGTAAATAAGCTCTTACAGCATTTAAGTACTTCTGTGTCTAATTTACACACACCCAACATCTCTAGTTCACTAGTATAAAATTCCACAAGATCTCTGTCCTGGTTTGAGCCAGGATGAAGCGTCCGGAGAGGTAAAATTGAACCAGCTATTGCTGTTACCAACATGGACCGTTCCATTCACTTTAGGAGTTGTACCACTAGGACTTGCAGTGTAACTGTACACATACAGTGCCCCCATAGAGAACAGTATCATCATCCCTAGGATCACCAGGCTGGTAATGATACGGTTGATGATGTCTACAGTTCTGTCAATAAACCACAAAAGAATCACAAGAGCAGCTACAAAGAGCAGAATACCCTGGGCTGCACACCACATGTACAATTGCAGGTTTGGAAAAAGATCCAGTAGATTCATTGCAGCAAGTGTCTGCTCAGTTTTCATTCCGTCAGGAAACTCAGCGGAATTGTTGCTCATTGCTATCTGAGGGATTCCTCCCATCAGAGATGGAAATTTGGACACTCCCAATTGATGAAAATGTGTAATCTGGGCTTAAAATCAAGCCCCACGTTGGGCACCAATAAATTGTTGTCACAGTTTGACTCAGGTCCGACAACAACGCTCTCGATCCCCTCCCCCCCCCACCCAGGTAGGGAAGGAGAGAGAGAAAAAGAGAGAGACTTGGCTGGATTGAAAACTAAACTACACAGCTTTAATTAAAACACTGATGAATAATATAAGAGAATATATACAATTATATACAGATAGATTCAGGTATGGGCAAAAGCCTCTCGCCTCCCCCCACCCCAGCAACTCCC
>NW_009952710.1:10902-11206 GCF_000747805.2 Chaetura pelagica | reverse complement strand
GTGACCCCCATAACTCTCTGCTTTCTCCAGCAGCAGCTCCGGGATTCCTTGGGACTCTTCCCAGTTCAGGGAAGTGCTGTGGGAGTTGCTGGGGTGGGGGGAGGCGAGAGGTTTTTGCCCATTCCTGAATATATTTGTATATAATTGTATATATTTTCTTGTAGCATTCAGTAGTGTTTTAATTAAAGCTGTGTAGTTTAGTTTTCAATCCAGCCAAGTCTCTCTCTTTTTCTCTCTCTCCTTCCCTACCTGGGTGGGAGGGGGAGGGGATCGAGAGCATTGTTGTCGGACCTGAGTCAAACGG
>NW_009952710.1:10201-10825 GCF_000747805.2 Chaetura pelagica | reverse complement strand
CAGTAAAAAGAAAAATTGGCTTCATCCTGGCTCAAACCAGGACAATCTCTTACAGACCTCTTAATTTTCTTTATTTTTCATGCTGCTAAGTCACACTCCCACACTAAAACATGTGGCCAAATATCCCTGGAAGTTCAAAAGCCTCTCAAATTTGTCATGAATTAACAAAAATCTACAGCTACAAGAACTCTAATTTTTCTGACCCCCTCTGTCATTCCAGTCACAACATTCTATTAAATAATTCCTGCACCAAACCTACCAATTTGAGGGCAGAATGACAGCACCCATTTTAGTAACACATTCTATCATAGAGGGAAGGAGTGGTGGCAATTAAAAAAAGAGTAAAATTAACCTCTATTCTTACTCTTAAATTCCTACATCCCAAGTAAAACTCAGTACTCAGTGTTTTCTGGAATACAAGCAGAAATAATTTATTTGATTAGCAAAATACCATGAAGAAAGGAAGAAGGGTAAATCACACCTTATATTACTGATTAAAAGGCTCATCTTTTCCCTTATATGCAGGTATTTTCAGTTCAAGAAGTGAAAATTCAAATGCTAATTCTGCTTCTTGCAGAAGGCGGGTATTTTCTTTAAAGATTTTGTTTGCCCTCACCACTGAGA
>NW_009952710.1:8082-10161 GCF_000747805.2 Chaetura pelagica | reverse complement strand
CTGGAACTATAAAACCAGGAGAACAAATTGAACTTGGAACAAGAAAATCAGTGGAATGTGTAGCTTAAAATAATAAAAAGACTAATCAATAATGTGCATAACACAGACCGAGACATGACTTTACAGCTTAAGAATACACTGCATATCAGTACCAGTGTTACTGGTTTGACTTTATCTCCTTTCAGTGGCCCAAAAGAGACTTTTAAGACCTCAAATCCAGCAGCTGTTTTCAAAAGCACTATTTTATACAAACTATCTGAAAATCTCTTATGAATTATAGCATTGAGAACTCTGGCCAAAATTTAAATCTTCTATGATTGTTGATTAATTTCTCCCCCCTCTTTTGAATACTCAGTGTATCTACCTAAAACTCAATTGATAGTCATTCATTCCATTACTACAACTAAAATGAGCAGCTGGGTTGGATATGACAAGTCACACTAAACCTAGCACAATTTAATAATTTAAGTAACTACAGTTATCTCTTTTTGGAAGGGATATTAAGATTACTGTTACATACAGTTAAGTTTTCCCCCTATTTCACCCTCAGACAAAAAAAACCTGTCCAATGTCCAAAGAAATGTTTCAAAAAGAAAAATTCAGCTACCTTTGCTATATTTCAAAGGCTACACAATTATTTTGGCACTTCCCACAATTGGTCATGATGCATATATTTTTAAAACAAAGCTATTTGCCTCTGCTTTAACTGGTCTCCGCTACTAGAAACCTATCTAGAGCTTAAAAAAAATGCACATTGATCAGAAGGCCAAATCTGTTTTATGCATCCACCCAATTTTACATCACACTACACATCATGATTTTTCTCTCTTCCCTACAGGGTCTACTGTAAATGAAATTCCACTTGCCAAAATGTGCATTGACTATCAGGTTCAATAGGTTTTCCACTCCAGAGAACAGACTTGGAGGAAATCTCATTATCATCTCCAACAGTCCACCTTGGTAACAGCTCAGCAGTAACCAAACAGGATTCTTTTACTCCATCTTCTCCAAACAAAAGGGCAGGGCTGCTTATACTCACAAGGCTCAACCTCGTGCCCAACTGTCAGTCACAAACATGAGGAAAACACCCTGAGATCCTCCTCTTCATCTGATAAAACCACCAGAGCCATCTAACTTGAGTATTAATTTGCCATAAATACTTTTCTACTGAATTTCTCACTAAATACTAAGCCGTGGATGCTGTGCTAGTCAAATTTCAGCTGGGGACTGGAAGAGGAGGAGCTAATGGTCACTTCAGCCAGGTGAGAGGCTTGAGCAGGGACCAACATCCCCAGGGTCATGCAGGGGCTTCTCCTGATACAGCAGCAACGTGAGAACAGAAAATGAAGAGCAGAACAAGGTCTGCCCGAGCTCCTGGCCACCTGAAGGGCAATGGTGATTTCTAACTCCCCTCAGCTGGAGCAACCTCAATGGTTTGCACCTGAGAATAGACAAAATGGGGGATTCCACAATTCAGAAGCCCGTGTTAGGAAACTTGACCATCCGGGAGGTTGTTTCCTCTTTCCTGCACTCCCAAAGTGCTCAAAGCAGGAGATATTAGACGATCTACTCACTTCTCCAAATACCTCATGTGATTATAACTGCACCCCAGCATGTTATCCCCGGGTACAGGCCGTGACAGAAATCAGATTACAGCCGATTCCAAATTCTCTTTTAAATCAAGATACTTCCCGCTCTTGGCAAACGTTCTCCTTCAAAATGATGAAAACAAACCGGCAAGAGGGAGGGCGAGCAGACCCGTTAAATCGCAAAAAACAACCACCCAGAGCTCCAAAAAGCGTTCGGTTGGCAAAAGCTGACAGGAGCAAAGGTTATTTTAGAGCCCCTTCACTAACACGACACGCTGTTCGGGGCAGGAACGCAGAAACGGAGGTGTTTGCGGCTCCGGGTGGGTGTTCCGAGGGGCAGCGGCACAGCCCGCCCTGCGGACCCGGCGGGGAGGCCCGGGGGCGGCCACCCAGCACAAGCGCAGCCTTCTGTCACGATAGAAGGCCGGGCAGCGGTGGGTATCGGGACAAGGAGAAAACCAGGACGACCTGACCTCCCTCCTCAGCGCTG
>NW_009952710.1:1130-7318 GCF_000747805.2 Chaetura pelagica | reverse complement strand
AATACTCCAGATGCAGCCTCACCAAGGCAGAATAGAGGGGGAGGAGAACCTCCCTTGACCTACTAACCACACCCTTTCTAATGCCCCCCAGGATGCCATTGGCCTTCTTGGCCACAAGGGCACATTGCTGGCTCATGGTCATCCTCCCGTCCAGCAGGACCCCCAGGTCCCTTTCTCCTACACTGCTCTCCAGCAGGTCAGCCCCCAACCTGTACTGGTCCATGGGCTTGTTCTTCCCCAGATGCAAAACTCTACACTTGCCCTTGTTGAATTTCATCAAGTTTCTCCCTACCCAACTCTCCAGCCTGTCCAGGTCTCACTGAATGGCAGCACAGCCTTCTGGTGTGTCAGCGACTCCTCTCATCAGCACAATCCTCCAGGGAGCCCTTCCCGCAGCAACAGGCTTCCCTGGATCCCCCGCGGGGTGGTCAGGGCAGGGGCTGGTACCATGGCCTGCCCTGCAGGCCCTGAGGTAACTCTGGGAGGGTTTACCAGGCATGGTCTTGCCCTCATGCTCCTTGAATAGTTTGTTTTTTCTTTTTTTAACCTCCCATCTCTCTATCTGAGCTGGTTTTTGAGCCAACTGGTTCTACAAGCACCCAGTAGCTCCCTCAAAAGGGAAACTCTTCCCAATGTAATTAATCCAGAGCGTGATCCCATTATCGCAGCCTGTGACACTAAACACACAGCCTGGGTTCTTGTGTGTGCCTGAAAACTGGATGTGTGAGCAAATAGCACACATGCAAACAAGTGTCATTGCAAAGGGAGGTGGAACCACTTCATATAAGCCACATAAAAGCAAAAATCTTGGCATAGGGTTTGGCCTTATGTTCATACAGCATTTGATGGGACCTGCTACAGCAAGAAAAAAGGAGCCCCATCAACAGAGGGGCTATAAAAGTAGGGCTGTGCACCAAAAAAAGGAATTAAAAAGCAATCCTCATGCTAAATGCAATGCTACATCTACCTACAAATCATATATGGTTTGGGTTGGAAGGGACCTTAAAGACCACCTAGTTCCAACCCCCATGCATGGGCAGGGACACCTCCCACCAGCCCAGGTTGCTGGTATAAACACATCTCTTCACATTTCAAATCCATTATTTTTCCAGTAGAACAATGAAAGAAAAGATACAGCACTATCATCTAAAATCAGTTCCCAAGCAAGACATTCACTGCAGCAAACGTGGTTTTGTAGACCACTTCCATGAAACTACTGCAAGCAGGTTGAATGAAAAGAAAAATAATGTCAAGTCTCTGAAACCCAAAAGATTATTTGGTTCATCAAGCTTGTTCTAGCAATCAGAAAAATGCACAGGGATGATAATCCCTTCTTTCATGCATCAGGCAGGTCAGTGAAACAGAATTACTTCTCACTGAAGTGTAAAATCAGTGTCTCTTTAGTTTCCTTTACCTGCAGCCTCTGAGAAGACTGTTCCTCCATCAGTTGTGCTCTGCACAGTCCAGAAACCAAGAGGGAATGTCTCCAAGGACTCACCCAAGAGTGCCCAGGGGCTCCCAGAAGACTGGAGCAAGATTTCTACATTTGGGCAATTCCAGCATCTTGTGTTGCTGTCATTAGAGCAGCTAGGTGGGTATAATTTCCCTCTGTCCTCTGAATAAAACTGAATCAAAAGCATTTTACACAGTATTTATTGCCAGTTTAGACATCATCAGAGGCTGATCATGTTCTGTTTAACCTGCCCGAGTTGCCTTTGCCTGCAGAAACAGCCCATCAAAATAATGAGGAACCTAAAACCTTCTGAACTTCAGGAATTTTTGTGCACATAGTTGCAGTATTTTAAAGGTGTATTTCAGTCTTTGGCACCCAGGTACCTGTGCAAACCAACACATGGGAAGTACCATGTCACAGAGAAACCTCCCCTCAAAGAAATCACACTTGAAATGAGTTGAGAATGATCTTTTTTTTTTTAATATTTTTGATTTCTTGATTCTTCCTCAATAGTATTTCAATAAAACCAGATTTGCTGAAGTACTTTGGTCCCTAAATATACCCAACCTGATATTTTCTGGAAGCCTTCGGGGTAACTGAAGCTGCTACTTGTTCCAGTAAATTCTGCTCAACATCCACCCACCAGCACAAGGTGCCCAAGACCTTCTGCAAATCTTGCTTTTAGGGAATTTAGTAAATTTCCAAACAGACGGATGTTTTTTCAGTGAAACTACATTGACTTGATAAGAGATATTGTTCTCTCAGGTGAGGATTTCATTATTTTCTGTCTACTTCTTGATCTCAAGCAAGACTTGGTGCACTGCTTTGCATCTCAGCAGATGATCTGCACCCCTGGCCAAACTCAGGCAGTTCCTTTCTTTTCACCTGACTTTTACATTCTTTTTTGCTTAACTCTTCACAACAGAATAGGATTATTGACCTGTTCTTGGAGAAAAAGCTCAGTGAAGTGCCTCATTTAGGCCAGTTTTGTGATACAGATGGCTCTTGTGGAGTGTTTCACTGCAAGTAAGAACAGAAACACCATCCCAGAAGGCACAAACAGGAAGATTTAACAAACAAGACATCCCTGCTTTATCTGGGGGTTTAAATCCAGAGCTAGGACCCAAGCTCAGCCTGTGGCCACATTTACTATCCAGTTTACTTTCCATGTTGATGCACTTCCTTGCATAGCAATATCCTAAATAGCTCACACTAATTAATTATGTACACTTCATAAATTGCATATGTTGACAAATTAAAGGAGCCCCAGTACAGCTCTTCCTCTATATTATTTTTCCAGACATGTTCACAGCTGTTAGAGGTGAATATTACTCCAAAACCCTGGCCTGCTTATGAGAATTCCAACATTTCCTTCAAAGTTCCCAGTTTTCAGGTTTAGAACATGAACTTTGATGCTAAGGGGTTGAAGAGGAATTGGTTGTTTGGGGTGAGGTGGGGAGGGATTGGTTTGAAAAACCCAATCCCCACAGCAGAGCTGACATCCAACTCTTCCCAGGTGAAGTTCTGATGAATGAAGGACAAGATTAATTGCAACAATATGGGTGAAATATCCAAAGATCAGGAGGATCAAAACAATCAGAGACTAATATGACCTCTTTCCTTCAATTCTCCTTCCCAATCCCTGTCTTTTCTACTACACAATCCACAAGGAGAGTGTCTGTGAGAAGATACAGGAGTGCACAGTTAGTCTTGTCATCTTTTTGTTGTCTGAATTGCACCACATCTGCACACTCAGAAGAACAGAACCAGGTTCTGGTATCACCAAGGCCAGGTACTTCATCAGACTTGGGCAAAGATCTCTCTGTGATCCACTGATCAGGAGGGGATCACATTCCAAGGATCATGCAAAAGCTGATTGAACAGTAATAGCAAATTCACCTCCTAACAAACTAGCTCATTAAGAAAGCAATTCGTAACAGGTAACGTCTTCCAGGGAGTTTTCTGTGATTTGACTCATTATGGAAGTTTGGAGAAGAGAAGGCTCCAGGGAGACCTTAGAGCACCTTCCAGTGCCTGAAGGGGCTGCAGGAAAGCTGGGGAGGGGCTTGGGACAAGGGCAGGGAGGGATGGGATGAGGGGGAATGGATTAAAACTGGCAGAGGGGAGATTGAGGTGACACATGAGGAGGAAATTCTTTGCTGTGAGGGTGGTGAGACCCTGGCCCAGGTTGCCCAGAGAAGCTGTGGCTGCCCCATCCCTGGCAGTGTTGAAGGGCAGGTTGGATGGGGCTTGGAGCAACCTGGGCTGGTGGGTGGAGTCCCTGCTCATGCAGGGGGTTGGATCCAGATGATCTTTAAGGTCCCTTCCAACCCAAACCAGCCTGGGAGTCTATGAAGTACTGGTTGTAGCAACAACCAATATCCAGCTGCCAACATTGCAGATAATTTTCCAGCTTCAAGGGCTGCACATACAAAAAGAAACACCTTTTCAGGCAGACATTCCTTAGGTAGGACTTCTTGGAACTGGGAAACCCTGAAGAGCAATCCAACATGGCTGGAATGGTTTTGGTCTGAATTTCAAGAGAGCTCTGGTTTGGCAGAGAAGACAAATTTGATTCCCTCCTCAACATAGGGACACCTCAGATGCTTCCCAACCACACTGCCATGCTGGGATGCACCAGATGCACCTTCCGAAGAGGAGGAAACTTGGAAATTGCTGAGCTCACATTCTTATCATGTAATCAGGAGTTTTATGACCTTCTTCTGCCTGTCTACAGGTTTTAAAAGATCTTGTTACCACCCCAAATATTTCTAGGTCGGAAGCCTACAAACAATTCTACGAAGCAACTTCTTCATAAATCAAATCCTGCTTTATTATAATCCTAATTCCACAAGCAATTTAAAGAGATTTTACTTGGGTTTTTAGGTGCTGTTTTCTTTTTCCTTAAACTGATCTGCACCATTTTAAAGCAAAAGAAAAACAGAAAGCAACAATGATGCCCCTGCTGCTCCTCTGGAGGAGAGATAGGGAAAAGATAGTAGGGAAAAAACAAGATTACATCTGAAATCCAGACTCTGCTTTTAATAATTTTGAGCACAGTATTAAAGATCCATGGATTTGACATGAAAATAAAAAGAAGAAATCTCTCTTTTTCATAACTGAACCAGGATGCTGATCTTGCCACAGTGCAATTCATGGTTCTTCAGCCAGGTCAACAACAGCAACAGGTTTTAAGGTGCAAGCCTTGAGTGCTGCACTAGCAGTTAGTGATGCTAAAATACATTTACCTCCCTGTTTATTCTTAAATTATTGAACCTAATTCCTAATCACACCAAACAGATTCCTGGATGGGAAGTAATTCCAGTGGGGAAAAGGAATAAATGAACAACTGTGCTGGCTGCCATTTGAGTGGCTCAAGGGACCTTTCTCCTGTTAGGGATGAGGGGTTTGATTCAGCTAAAATGTGCAAAGAAAAAGAAAGTCTCCCAAGTGAGAGAAGTATCACCAGTTCACTGCAGACAACAGGAAAATCCTTAGGGATTGATTCCTTTAATCTGTTTTCTTGTTGGAAGCCTCTGTAGATCTCCCAGCAATGATTCCATTGGCCACACCATTACTTTCAAACTGGAAAGAAAAGGCATCAGAATTAATGGGATGGCAAGAAAAAAAGACCTAATCCCAGAAGAGTTGGTGAAGAGAATGACTTCTGGAAGCAAAGCCTGGTTCTTCCTGCAGGTTTGTCCACAAAGTGGTGGTGCCTCTAATTCCAGCTCTGGGAGGAAGGGATGAGGGCAGAGCCAACACAGACATCTTGGCTTTGTTTTGCTTAAGAAGAGATAAGCAGCAGATGCATAATCTGCAGAGCTGGAAGGTTGCCACATCATCATGAGTGGCAGAGCTTTGAGCCACCTGCTGTGCTGTGCCCATTGCTGGGCTTCTTCCTTCTCTGAAGGAACAGCCACTCATGGCCAGAAAATCAGAAATTCACTCCAATGTTCCCACGATTGGGTGCAGCTCCTGTCCTTCCAAGCCCTACCAGAAGCTGTCTTGAAGCCACTCTTTTGACCTGGCCCAGAATAACCCTCTTTCCTAAGAAACCACCCGCAAAAAGGGCTGTACAACACCCAACTATTCAATCTCATCTGGCATCCAAATCAAGCATCCACCAGGTGCTTTATCCAGACTTTTCCCTCATGAACTAAATCCATAATTCATCTTACTCTGTAAATTCCGAACTCATCCTCCTGATCTCTTTTGGTGCCTGAAGGTGCCTGTGGATTTCCAGTGGTGGCTCCTTGGCCTCCTCCTGTGGTTGTTCTTTCTTCCACAGCTTTCTTGGGCCAAACCCGTTTGATGAAGGGCACGATGATGGGGTAGATGTAAGGCTCCAGGAACTTCTTGTAGACCCAGAGGAGAACAGGAATGACAATACAGGGAATGCACACCATGGCTTCCTCTTCTTCTGTGGCAAGGCTGAAGAGGAGGGGGGGGGAAAGACCACAACTCAAGATAACATTGTTTGGAGGCCATAGAGTAAGAAGAGTCTGTAATAATCAGTAAGGATTGTAGTTGATGTGCAAATGAGGGGGGATGGTTTTAAACTGGAAGAGGGGAGGTTTGAGTTGGACATGAGGAAGAAATTCCTTGCTGTGAGGGTGGCGAAACATGGGTTGCCCAGGGAAGCTGTGGGAGCCCCATCCCTGGAAGTGCTCAAGGCCAGGTTGGCCTTCTCCAGGCTGAACACCCCAACTCTCCCAGCCTGTCTCCAGAGCAG
>NW_009952710.1:0-716 GCF_000747805.2 Chaetura pelagica | reverse complement strand
CCAGCCGCCGCCGCCTCCTCCGCCGCACCAGAACCGACCCCAAGCTTCCGGTGGGTCACGTGGCGGAACGGGAAATGCGTCATCACCAGGAACAGGCACCTCCCGCCACCGCCTCCCAGGACCCCCGGGCACTTTCTTCCTCGCCTGTAAACACCCCCTGGGGCCCCTTCCCAGCCTCTTCTTCCTCCCAAATCTCTAAAATAGCCCCCCCGGAATCCTCCCCGCTGAGGGGCCGGGCTCTGACCGCGGCGCCTCCTTCCCACGGAGCCCCGGGACGGCCCAGGGAGCCCGGCAGCCCCCCCAGGGAGCCCAGGAGCACCCCTTGGGCAGGTGGTAGAGCAGAGACCTCCCCCGAAAAGCAGACACAGCAACTCTGTAACTTTTACTTTTATTCCTGTACAGATCTACTCCCGAGCCATGAGCTTCTGCTTCTTCAGCTTCTTCTGGGATATCTGAAACATGAAAGACAAGGGAGATGAGAGCAGGGCCATCCAGCTTCCCCCCCAACATCTGGGAAAGAAGCTGAACACACCTCAATCCTGTGGGAGAAATGCTGAGGAGTTACTTGACTAAACCTCCCCCAAGTTGTGTTTACGGGAAGGTTGCTCAGAACTGTTGAAATGTTTGTCATGGGTGTTCCAAAGATGTCCTAACATGGTTATCACGGCAACCCTTCCCATCTCCTGCCAGGGGCCACTGGGGGGAACTGGGGTGAC
>NW_009952709.1:3014035-3014650 GCF_000747805.2 Chaetura pelagica | reverse complement strand
GAGCTAAGGGCCTTACTCACGGACATCCAGTACTTGTGACTTCCAAGCAGGGACTTCAGCACTGCCAACCCAACCTGCCCCTTCAGTTGACGTGGGGTTTGGATTGGACCTGGGGCTGGGGACTGGGTGAAGCTGCAGAGACCGGTGACAGAGCTGCCTGAAAAAAGCTTGGAAAGAACAAGTCGTGCTGAGAGCATTAAAATGAATAATTAAGGCTTGGATTCCTTTAGGGAGGAAAAGAATTTATTGCTGCTCTTTTCTCTAGCCAAGGGGGACATTTGTTACTGAGTTGTGTGCTTTGAGACAAGAGGCAAATGCCTTTGGGGGGGCTGGGGAGGAGGGGATTTGTTCATCTACCTGGTAATCCAGCCACCCAGCAAGACATTCTGGGCTGGTTATACCACTGGGTCTTTTCTAACTGTCTGTACCAAGAACTTCGACTTGTGCTTCATTTCATTTGTCCTCAGTCACTTTTTCTCTTAGAAAAACAAAGAAGGAAAAGTGCTGAGAAGGGAATTCTTCTCCTCCCTCTGCTGCAGTGTCTTGACATTTACCCATGCACAAGGCACCCAGGACTGCAATCTAGGTCCAGCTTTGCTTATACCAGCATAATCC
>NW_009952709.1:3008140-3013980 GCF_000747805.2 Chaetura pelagica | reverse complement strand
CCAGGGCAGCTGCTCTGGGTTTTTTACTGCTGAGTTCCTTGGCCTTCAGCTACACTGATGCAAAATGGGCATTGAATGCAACGAGCTCCAGCAGATAGAGAGCCTGGCCAGGGCAAAGAGACAGGTTGCATGGCAGTGGAGAGTTAGGCCCAAAATGCTTAATAAATGGAACATTTTCAGTTTCAACTGGGTCATGATCTAAGTGTTTAATAAGCTTTATAAATCAGAAGACAAAAAAAAAAAAAAAAAAAAAAAAAAAGTGTTTCCAGCATTTTCAATTAGTTTTGTGTGTTTGTTTGGTTTTTTCTTTGAATGCTTGTAAAGGGGTGAGTGTTTTTCAGCACAGCTGAGGGAGCTCCAGTCAGAGCTCCAGGAGCTGGCAGAGTGAACATGAAAGGGAATGCAGAGCTACTGATTTTCATGGAATGAAAAAATAACAACCTAGCACAACCTAGCTATTCCATCCATGCTCTAAAAATGTCTCCTTTCCTAAAAAGCTAACATTTCAGATACATATAGCACTGTGCCAGGTAGATTTTGAAGAAAATATCAAACATGTCTCCTTTAAGAAAGGAATGTGCAGTTAGGACAGCCCTATTTCAACAAGCTTCTGGCTCTCCTGAGGACCTGGAGCCTGTCCTTGGGTGGTGGTCCTGTCTGTGGGGTTGGCAGTGAGTCCACGTTGCCTCTGTGGGTGCACCCTCCCACTGCCCAGCCCATGACTTAACACTTGTCCCCAGTTCTGCCCTGGGTCCTTATGATGGTTGATGACCCAGGGATGTTTCCTACTTGGTTTGTCTATAGGTGATACTCTTCATATAGGCTTGGGGCTATTCCCACCGGCCATAGCTAGGGAGACTTCATTGATTGTCTGTGCTGTGTGGGTGCATTTCTGCAGTGTTTTTGAAATGCTCAGTCAGAATTTTACTCCTGTATTGATGTTTTGCTCTGGCTCATCTCTTTGCTCTCCAGGAGAATCCTTGAGTTTCGCGGATGATTTGCTTTCTGGACTTGCAACATCCTGTGTGGCAGCGGGTAGGAGCCATGGAGACATCCCTGAAACCAGCATCTATTCAGTCATTTTCAAGTGCCTGGAACCAGATGGTCTGTACAAGTAAGGAAACACATGTGGGAAGGGGCTGGGGGCAAGGGGAGGGGTGTCCAGTGCTCTTATTGAATTATTAACCTTTTTGGTCGGCACTACGTTACACCAGACACTGGACAAATGATGAGGTTCTCTTTGTTGCTTTGGGTATTAGGCTTGGGTACTGAAATGGAAAACCAGTGTCTGCCAGTAAAGCACTGGAGGCACTGGGAGTTTGGGGAAGACTCCACTGGAATAACTCATGTTTTCAGTGTGCTGGGCTTCCAGATCCATGCCTGGTGGGATATGGTTGTTTCTCATGGATTAGATGAGCTAATGTAGACTGAAGCAAATTGCCCACTCTGGACCAAAATAGCCAGGTATCAAAAATGTGGTTGGTGTTGTTTTTATATATATATGTAAGTTGCTGTTTATAGTGTATGTGCATGTGTAGGACGCATATACTAGATCAGAGAGACACCAAATCCATCTGTTTCCTGCCCAGTCAATTCTTCAGGGATGCTTGGCCATGGCAGTGCTGATGATGTTCTTCACCTGATTCATCTGAGATGTTTTTGAGAATAGGGAATGGATTTCTGTCTTGATCCTATGGAGTAATTAGTATCCAAAGCAAAGAGATAATTTCAGGATGTGAATATTAATTCATTATTCAATATTATTTGGGAGGACGTCTGGGCTTTTCAACCTGGCTTGTTATTCAGGATATCCTCTGTCTTGGGAGGGATGGCAGGAGAGTAAGAGAGAAAAAAAGAGAGGAAAAAAAGGCAAGGAAACAGAGGAGAGACACAGTGAGCAAGAGAGAAACACTCAGGGCTTAATGTCAGAGCGACTGTAATAATTAAAACACATTTTGTAGTGAGTAATGAAACTTTTTATGGGACCACAAAAGCATTTAAAGCGAGAGCTGGCAAATGGTCTGTCAGACAGAACTTATAAAGATCTTGATTAATACTTTCCCTTTGCCTCCCCCTCCACTGCTCCCCCCCCCCAGATAAGTATGCTGACAGCCTCTGAGGAAGGAGAAGCCTTTACATTATGCATCTCTTGAGAAGAGCTGTGT
Organism: Chaetura pelagica; assembly: GCF_000747805.2. Taxonomy (NCBI): domain Eukaryota; kingdom Metazoa; phylum Chordata; class Aves; order Apodiformes; family Apodidae; genus Chaetura; species Chaetura pelagica. Next base: position 3,011,815 of record NW_009952709.1, on the reverse strand, counting down.
CCAGGAGTGGGCTCCAAGTGATACCTCTGGCCATTTAACAATTTAGAATGTTTTCTTGTTAAATAAATATAACACATAAATATAATTATTAATATCTCTGGGAACTGGACTGTGCTGAAAAGGTGCCAGGGAGAGGCTGGAGCAATGACAGAGCTTGCTAATAACCTGCCGCCCATAAACTCGTCTGGTTGTGAGCTCTGAGCTATTGGGCTTAGGGCTGCCAGGGGCACTGGGAGAGGGAAGAGCTGCTGGGTTGGATGGGGTGACTGCTGCTGAGGTGGATGCATGGAGCTGGGAGCCAGAAGGTCTGGCTCTTGAGCGGCCTGGGCTGCCAAATAATCTTTCCCATCTGCTGGGCAGGGATAATTGCACTCACTCGTGGCTTGAGGGGCTCTATGATCTAATTCCTGATGTCTGCAAAGGGCTGGGAGAGCCCTGGATGGAAGGCAGGTTTTGTCCAGGGTTGTGTCATCCCTTTGGTCAGGCTTCTGCCTCATGGTCATGAGACACATTGCTATGGAGGGGGTAAGCAGAATTGGTGATGCCCCATGTCCTGGGGATGGCTACAGGTAGCTCCTGCTCTCGGCAGGTGCTCCTGGAAGAGGCAGATGAGCTGTCTGTCAGCCAGCAGGCAGCAGTCCTCTGGCATCAGGAGACTTTGGACTTTGTCCTTCTGAGGCACAGGCCTTGGGGTGACACACAGTGTTGACTCCACCCCGTAGCTAATGCTCAGTGTGCTCTCACACAGTGCAGCACATCTGCTGTGTCTTAGCACACCAGCCTGGACCAGTGTACCCAGTGTACAACGTGTTTGCAGGGACATGTTCCATGTATATCCAGCACACGCATGTTGGCTCCAGCCTGGGACCTAACCAGCATGTGTTCACTTAGCATCTGGGCATTCTCAGCTTCATAGGCACATGCATGAAATATCCCTCTCTTTGGATGTCCATGCAGTTGCAACACAGCATGAAGAAAGCCAAAACAGTGAAATGTGAGGCTAACACTCTGTTCTGAGCCTGCACAGATGTAACAACAACAGAAACACGGGCACAGGGTCATTTCTTAAACTGAATTTCTTCTGCTTGTTTCACTTGTTTCTGTAAAAAAATAGCCACTTGGCAGGGACCTGCACTTCTCTCTAGGCTGTTAGGTGAGCACACAGGTTAGATATAATGAAGAAATTCTTCACTCTAAGGGTGGTGAGGAACTGGAATGGGCTGCCTAAGGAGGTTGTTGATGCTCCATCCCTGGAGGTTTTTAAGGCCAGGTTGGAGGAGGTTTAGTGGGAGGGTTCCCTGCTTATGGTAGGGGGGTTGGAACTAGATTATCTTTAAGGTCCCTTCCAACCTTTATGATTTGGTAATTCACACAGAATCTCTGCAGGATCAGAGTTATTCAAAAGCAAGTGTTTTTATGTGTTCAGTAGTCTGAGGGTATCATGTAAACCAAGAGAGGGGACTGTGAGATCATGGGAGTCTCTTCTGCCTTGTAAATGTGTCAGACATCCTGTCCCTTTTCTTCTGTGGTACCTACAGCAATTCCACTCAGCTGTTGACCTTTTCTTTGGAGTATTCCTAGCCTGACATGAAAATTGGGCTTGAATATGAAAAACAAAACAAAACAAAACAAGCTCTACAAGCAAACAAATCAACAAAGTCTGATTGATTCTTCTGCTTTTGATACTTCTGTAATTTCAAAACATAAACGAACAAAAGGAGAACTAATTTCTTTGTCCTGTGCAATTTCAGTCTGATGAAAATATGTTTTCTGTCGGCCCTTTTCCCTGCCCATAGTACCTTGGGGTTGAGAAGCTAGTCCCTGCAATGAGGGTTTTCAGAGGGAAAGTAGTTCATGTCAACAGAGATCTGTGTGCTCCATGTGTGGTCCTACATGGATGGACACTCCTGCTGGTCTGTCAGACAGGGGTGCCTCTGGTGGGGATGGGTGCTGCAGTCTTGTCAATGTGCTCATTTGCAGTCACGCAAGGACACTGAGGATGGTCCTTGAAGACTGTCCAGTTTGGTTTATGCTCTTAAAAAAACAAAAAGTATTCTAATTCTTGCAAAATGCATCACAGGAGAGGGGATTATTCTCCGCCGAGGTCAGCTAGACTAGAGCAGTCTGTCAAGTTTCCTCCTGGGTGGATCTGGAAAAGGATGGGGTGAGGAAGGCAGAGGAAGAGATGTCTATGTGTCTGTTAAGTGCTTGTCTTGCATGGACCAATAGTTAATGGCAGCCAGACTGATGATTTGAGAGCTTGGGAGAGCCCTGTCATGACAGGCAACTGGTGATGCAGCAAGCACCAAAAACCAGTCAAGACAAAGATCTCTGGCTTGTCTCAGAGGTCAAACACAGCCTGGAGGACTGAGTTTACATTGCTTATAGCTCAGCACCTTACAAACCCCTCTTGTTGCTGCAGAGACAGGAGTTTCCCCTGTGGATCCTGCAGCCTCCCTGAGCCTTCAGCCCAGTTCTGCCATCTCACATGCTCATCCATCTCAACTTCTTACCCCATCATTCCTTGAGTGCCTGGGGATGCCTCTTTGCTGAGCTGTACCTGACCGGCTGCCGGGAAGCAGCTTTGCCAACCCAGCACGTTCAGTTCCGAAACTTGGGAGACATGAAGTATCCCTCAGCCAAACAGGGAAATTTTGGAAAGGGAAATGAAAACCCCCTCCAGCTCCTCAATGGAGCTGCAGTCCAAACACACCAACTTCTTCCCTGCACCACAGATAGTATAATTATAGATTAGATTAAATCCCAATGTTTCACTTTATTTACATTCCTGACCTAGCCTATTCATTTCCGGTGTTTATGCCAAGACTCAGCACAAAATTTACTGGAAATAATATGGAAGTCATCAGGATCCCTTCCAGAGCCTTTCCTTGGAGTGTGTTCATGTTCTGAGCAGGAGCCTCACATTTACATTCCCTTTGCTGGCTCAGACAGGGTTTCCCCAGGGTGATCCTGAACCAACCCACAGGCTCTGGTAGAGTGTGTTTCAGGAGCCTTGGAGAGATGGAAACCCCTTCCTAAGAAATGAAGATGAGGATAGAAGGGGATTCAGATAGACTTCAGAATAACAACACAAGGGTCCCATCTGCAGCAAATACTCACCAAGACCTGTCTGGCCAGCCTCATCTCCTGTAGGGTCTGGAGGCCATCTCAGCTTGGCCAGCCTTAGTCTCTCTCATCCTGCACTGAACATGCTTGATTTTGGTGAGCTGAAGGACTGAGGCAAAGGTGCTGAGTAGGGGGAACCCATGGTAGTGATTGTAGTTAAACAAGCTCAGTGTGCTAAAGGAGCTGGCCCAGAACAAGGCTGATTAATGTTGATTGACCTCTGCCTTATGCAGAGCTGGGATGAAAAGTGGAATGGAAAGCCTTGGTGCTCAAGAGTGTGCTAATGCTGGCAGCAGCCTGCTGCTCCTTCTGTGATGCTAATTGTTATTGTTGGGCTTCTGTCAGGAAGACACTTGAAGCAGTGCTGGAGCAATCCGAGACAGATCCCAAATAGCTCAGTGGCATGGGTTAAAACACATCTGTTGCAGCCCTTGGCTGAGTCCCCTGTGTGCACAGGAGCTGTGATGCTTCACTGAATCCACCTCTTCTATTCCACATGCTCTCCAGCTTCCTGAAGCCGAGTGGTGTGTGGCTCTGGTGTCTGCTCAG
>NW_009952709.1:3002874-3007613 GCF_000747805.2 Chaetura pelagica | reverse complement strand
GGCTTGCGGAAGCTCCAACAAGGCAAGTCAGGAGTTGAACAAGTGTTTGCTAAATCCCAGATCTGTGCTTGCCCTTCCTCAACAGTTTAGGATTGCTTCAGAACCAGGCTACCCAAATGCTGGCTTGGATAGGTTTTTGCTGAAGTAAGTCCAGCACAAAGCTGTCTGGTCCCATCTAGGATATGTGCACACTACAGTGAGGATGGGTTGACCCCATGAAAGATAGTTTGTATAGGACAATCAGGAGCTCAGCAGAGGAAGGAGATACTCTCTCTTTCTGCTGATATTAATGAAGTTGTGTGCATGGTGGAAGGTTGGGCTGCTGTTGAAGTTTCTAACATTAAGAGACCACACATCTAGAAGCCATGGAAAAACCGTTCATGCTTTCTCGATGGCTAGTCAAGGTACTGGAGGCTCTTCACAACTTTGCTGTTTGCTATGCTGAGGGGTGTAAGCAAATCCCTTTGTCTCACTTTCATCTTCATCTGTTTGTCTGTCTTCTTTATAAGCTCAGGCTACAAACTGTGTCTTGCTGACTGAGTACAGCTTAGCCTGAGTGATTCTGATCAGAGCCTTCAGCTGCTGCTGCAAGATTGCCACATCAACCATTTGCCATTGTCCTTCTAAAACTTAGGTTTGTGCCTGAATCTTCCCAGTCTGTCTCTGCCACCAATATTCAGCCACTGGGGACAGATCTGGAGTCAGGAGGTGCCTTTCCACTGACCTCAGAGAAACCTTCTTTCCTTAGTGCCTGCCAAGCATATGAGCATCTCCCTCCTTTTCTCTGGAAAGACTATGTTATCCTCCCCAAATCTCTGCTTCTATTCATACCTTACGCCACAAAGAGAAACAGAACAGCCTTTGTTGTGTCCCATGGCTGACTCCTCCCCATCCTTTCTTCAGGATGTCCAGATTGAAGTAGCATTCTGGGTGCTTTTGTTATAAACAGTCCCCACATCCGAGCCCCAAACCTGGCTGGATTTAGACCCATTTGCATTGCTCCTCTGGGGGTGGCTGGAAGAAGGTTGGCAGTGGAGGACAGAGGAGGAAGAGACATGAACAGCTTGTTGTGTAGGGCATTGCAGATGAAGGAGTGTGTGGATATAGGATTCTTCCTAGAAATTGTAATGGGATGGAGAGGAGGAGTTTGGCCTCCATCTGTTGGTAGACTAATGGACCTTTGCAATTCCATGTTTTTCCCATCACTAACTCCCTATCACCAGTCTTTTCCAGTTAGAGACTTGGAAAGTGCTCTTCTTTCTGACTGTATAGAAACCTAATGCCAGTATGTAGGTCCCTCCAAGTCTTATCTCATTGAGCAATGGGAGAGTGAGCTCAAGAGGTGTGACAGAAATATCCACACAGATGTTGCTGGCCTTGGTTTGCCTCTAAGCCAGCAAAAGCTGCATTGTGCTACAGGGTTGGAGTCATTTGTTTTGCTCATCAGTTCTCCAAGATGTAGAGCACCTTTTCCAAGAAGACTGGACAACTGAGGGCCATGTTGATGTGATTTTTACAATGGGGTATGAACCCTCACTGCTTCCAGGATGCAGGGAGTTCACTGCTTGGAGTGGGTTTTTCTTTTATCTTGTAGGGGAGAAATGGGTCAGGAGAAGGGCAAATGTTTTTGTTCTTTTTGGCCATGTCATAACTAGGAAAACAGAGGCAGTGAGAGGTGATGTCACATGACAGAAGCTTTTCAGTGGGCTGGAGCTTAGCACAGTCAAGGGGTGCTCTTGCTCACACTTATAAGCTCCACTTCAGAAAAACACTTAAGAGAATTGGGTTTTTTGGTCAGAGGATTAAGCAAAGCTTCTGGCACAACAAACATGGTCTCTTCTTCCTAATGTCCTCATGCAGTCTGGGACCCGGGTACCTGGGAGGTCACACCAAGCAAGCCCTGGCATGCCCTTGAAAACACTGTTGGCTGGTTTTGGGTCTCACACTCTCCCCTCTTGTTCTCAGCATGCTGGTGTGTTGTTTCTTTTCCCAGCAAAGCCAATCTGGCAGCAAAATGACCTTTTTTGCACAGCACTAGAGACAGCGAGCGATGCCACTGCCAGCTGGACCTTCCCAGAGCACAGATGAAGCTCCTACCACCACATCTCCTTCCCAGGTGTGGAGCTGCAGCAATGCTGGCATGCTTTGCTGAGGACAGCACCAGGGCTTTGTCACCAAGAGGCAGTGTTACCTCATGTCTGCAGCTCCAGCTCCTGCTGAGATGCACACAGCCCAAAACAAGCTCTGACCATGTTGATCCTGGAATTTAGATCATGGGCAAGCATTAGGCAGAATGATCCAAGCAGGCTGGGCACAAGGCAGCCCAAGCCAGAGGCAGCTTGGCAGTGCTTGGCAGTGCCAGGGGGAGAGACAGGGGGTACCAGGGTGCAGCCTGGCAGGGCTGGTCTGCAATAGGATTTAAACTGGTGCCTTATGTGCTATGGTGCTGGTGATGTTTCTCCTGTCCAGGTCTCTACTAGGATGATTTGTCCTTCACCATGCATTGTTTTGTGGCTGGGTGGCTCTTGTGCACCCCAGACTTTGTCTCTGCAAAATGATGGTGAGATTTACCTTGTTTGGATTCATAAATTGCCAGCCCATTCTTTGATGTTTGGATGGGAAGTTTTTGTCTCCCCTTTTGACTGCTTCCCTGCACCCAGCAGCAGCTCAACTTGATATTTGCAGGCAATTCAAGTTTTATCAGGCTAATTCTAACCTTATGGAGTAGCCAAAAGCAGCTCAGCTGTAGCCCACACCCCGGAAGGATGTGACAAGCTGCTCTGGTGCCCAGGTGCACCCATAGGTCTTAACTGAAGCTCAAGCCATACCCACAGCCTGGGAAGTAAATCAGTTCAGATGGACTCTGGATGGAACCTCAGGGCCCAAAAGCTGGAGATACTGGGCCAAAAAGGTGATGCTGATCCCCTCAAAAAAGAGACAAGTCGTGAGCTAATCCTACCTACCCATCTTCTCCCCAGCACTCTAGAGGCAATGTTTGGATGCTGGTACATACCAGGTCTGTCCCAGCTCAACCCAGCAATATGTGTGTATCTCTTTCGTGGGCTGGAAGTCCATAAAAATGTTAAACATTTATTTTGTTTCATTTTTCCAAAGGACACCAGCAGCACATCCCCCCCCAAATCCTTGTCTTGTAACAACAGCACAGAGAGTCTCTGACCAGCTTTGTCTCTCAGAGAACACTTTGTTATCTTAATTTTTCTTGTTTTTTTCTTTTTCTTTTTCTTTTTTTTTTTGCTATTTGCTTAAAAAAAAAATGTTTCTCTAATCTTTGCCTTGTGCAGAGCATTACATCTGTAAGCACCCACCTCCTGCTTGTGCCACAGTGGGCTTTATCAGCATACAGTGAGCTCTGCCACCCTTTCTCCCCCTCAAGGTCATAGGACAAGGCTGTTTCCCAGCTGCAGGGAGTTTGTCCTGGGGGAGCTGCCCGGGTGACAAAGCCCCTGCACAGGCAGTTGCTGAACTCAGCTGCTTTCCTGTAGGTCTTGAGCGACCTTTAACTTATTCTTTGGGTTTTGGGATTATTTCCCCACTGAAAAAGAAGTTTGCTTGTGTTCTTCTGGTTTGAGGCTATCAAGTGCACCTGGGCTTTTCTGTGCTGGTCCCATGCTCAGTGGTGTGGAAGGGAGGTGTTACTGCCCTCGACCTCAGGCAGCTCTGGCTTTGGATGATGGAGCAGGAACGTGGCAGGGCATGGCCTGCAATTTCTCTGCTGCAACTGCTGCTGCTTAACTCTCTTGCTTAAAAGTGGGCTTGTTAGGAGTGCCCACATTTTGGGACCTTTTTTCAGTTGTATGTCCTGAAATCCCTCAGCTTCACAGCCCTCATTGCCTATCTCAAGTTATTTTAGTGCTTAGGTGGCCAAGCCCCTGCTGCAAAAGTGGTGAATTCAAGCATCTCCATTTTGGGAGCATCATCTTCAAGGCTTCACCAGCAGAGCCACAGCTCCCTTTGGCTTCAGATGTGTTTGCACCAGAGTAGGTCAGTGTAAAATGGAAACACTCAAAGGTTAGCAAGGAACTTCAAAGTAGGTGCTTCTTCCTGAGGAGACCAGCCTAGTAAAATGGGAGAGAATGCAGAGAAATAGCTGCTTGGTTACAGAGGTGGCATCTATGTGGTGAGGTGGGACTTGCCATAGCTGGTGCTCCCTGCTGGAGCTATGACCCACTTGGTCTCTGCTTGGTCTCCCCAGTCTGATGCCACCTTGTACTACTAAGGGTATTTGCCTGGGGTGCTTTCAGAGTGACTGCTCCCAGCATACATACCCTCATTGCTCCTGGTCACACACACACTCACTTCCTTCATCAGGAGTGAGATAAATTTGATTATATGGCAATATGGTTTCTGTTATGAAAAGGGGAAAGAAAATACCCTGGCTTTCACTGAAAACCCTCGCAGCCAAAGCTTATGTCATAATTTAGGTGTTTCTAAAAAAGAAAAAAAAAAAAAAAAGAAGTAGGGAGCAAGGGTTGGGTTTTGTTCAAGGGATGATGGATGAGGTGGTGGTAGGGCAGGGTCCTGACTTCACAGCTGGTGCAGCTGGGTGTGGAGACCCACTGCCCTGCCATGAAGGGGTGTGAAGGGAGCCTGGATTGTGAGAGCTTGGTGCTGGATTGCTGGTAGGTGTTTGCCCAAACACCTGAGGCCACTGGCTGGTCTCAGTGAAGTGGGTTGGGACATCTTATTTTGCTGGTTTCTTTCCCATACTAGCAGCAGGA
>NW_009952709.1:3002535-3002822 GCF_000747805.2 Chaetura pelagica | reverse complement strand
GTGTTTCTAAAAAAAAAAAAAAAAAAAAAAAAAGAAGTAGGGAGCAAGGGTTGGGTTTTGTTCAAGGGATGATGGATGAGGTGGTGGTAGGGTAGGGTCCTGACTTCACAGCTGGTGCAGCTGAGTGTGGAGACCCACTGCCCTGCCATGAAGGGGTGTGAAGGGAGCCTGGATTGTGAGAGCTTGGTGCTGGATTTCTGGTAGGTGTTTGCCCAAACACCTGAGGCCACTGGCTGGTCTCAGTGAAGTGGGGTGGGACATCTTGTTTTGCTGGTTTCTTTCCCATA
>NW_009952709.1:3001193-3002510 GCF_000747805.2 Chaetura pelagica | reverse complement strand
CCAATAGCTCCATAAACCCTCCATCCCATAACCTATCTGAGGTGAAATCATGGCAAGATCCTGCTCCAAATAACCTCTGTGTGGGCAGATGCATTTTGAGTTCTGGATGAGGATACCTCATGCATGGAGCTGTGTAGGATCATGTGGCTGGTTAGCCCCATGCTCTGGCACATGGGCCCTGGGCTTTCCTCCAGGCCCACTGCAGAGAACAGAATATACTGCCCAGCAAATGCTGCATCTCCTGTTCCCCTTGGCCCTGTACTCCATACCCTGCTGCCCAGCTTGCAGTGATATCCCTATGGCTCTTCCATCATCTGCCCTAACCCTCCTGATCCCTGCTGCAGCAGCCCACCCCATGGCTTGAAGCCCACCTCGTGGTATGGAGCCCACCTGTGTCACCCCACACAGCCCCTGAGCTCTTGCAGGCCACCTCCAGCTTTCGGCTCTGTCCCTGGCTCAGACCTGCTGCCACACGCTGAATTGTTTTCCAAGTGGAAACATGAGTTCAAGTTTTAACTCCACAAGGGCCTTTCTGTGCAACGCGCCGGGATTAAATATTTATGTTGGCAAAAAGCGTGTAATAGGCAGCTCAAGATCAGAGATAATGAAGTTGAGGTGTGTGGAGAAGAGAGGGAGGAGGCAGGGGGCTTGCAGGAGCAGGAGGGAGAGGGACCCAAGGGGGTTGCAGAATGTGTGCATGGGCAGTTGCTTTCAGCTTTATTAATGCCCCACCTGTTTGTGGAGGGACCCCAGCCTCAGTGCTGGGAGCTCTGCAGCACCAGGGGTGCAGGGTCAGCCACTGCTGCTCCTTGTGGGCAGGAGTAATTGTCACCCAAGTGGAGCTGTCTAGGGGGAGGTGGGGAAGGAATAGCAAGGGTTGAGACCCCCTCTGTGTCAACTGCAAATTATATAGGATCTTGAATCTGTAATAGTGGTGATACAGGATCCCTTGCTCCCCCAGACCACTGCAGGGAAGGTTATTTCCCAGTGACTGAGTCCTGTCAGGCTGCAATGTGGTTTGGGTTATATGGAGGGGTCCTGACTGGGTCAGAAGGATGCTCATCACAGTGACCACAACACCCTGAGCTGGGTAGGCCCATTTGTGCCTCCACAGCAGGTCTAAACAAGGAGACCCATGAGGGTGGGCAGCAGGGGAGCAGGCAGAGGTGAAGTAGGTGGGGGGAAGGCACTGGGCCATGCAGGAGGGAAGATGCTTTCTACTGCCAGTGTAGGAGAACAAGGGGCACATGCAAACAGCAAAGGGCATTAGTCTTTCCCAATTCATTATCTTTATGAGACAACAATGTCTCTCTCTTT
>NW_009952709.1:2993460-3001165 GCF_000747805.2 Chaetura pelagica | reverse complement strand
GGCTGCACATGAGGGATGCAAGTCCCGCTCCGTGCACTGGGACCACAGCCAGTCATGGAGCCTCTGGGGAGGAATGAAACCAGGCATGAATGGAGTGCTAGGAGAGAATGGAAACTCTGCCCTGGCTCCCAGGCCAGCTCTTGCAGGGGGTCCCTTGCTCACGATGACAGTGCTGCCTCTCATAAACACACATTTCCTCATCCCTGTTTGTTTCTCTCTCTTGTGCAATCTCTTGTACCAGACGGGAATGGGAGTGAGTCCCAATGGTACATGAATGTGTTACAAAAACCCTTCCCACCCTGCCACCAACGAAGTACTGAGAAATAACAACAGGGTTTAAAAGAATTAAAAAAAAAAAAAAATGAAATAAAAAGGCTAAAGAAAAGCTAGTTAGGGATCTGTTTGAAGATGCTTTGTTTCATCCAGAATAGTGAACCAATGCTAGAATTTTTTAAAAAATAAAACAACAACAAACAAAACAATAATATTGTGGCTTGTATCAATATACTTTCTTTTAGCTTCAGGAATTATAGTAGTTCATATATGTCAACTGACATTTAGACTGTATTTAGTTCTTTGAATGGATGTAATAGTGGACTAACAAACTAAGGTAGTAAAATAATATTGAAATGAATGAAGAGGATGAGTGAGGGTCTGACAGTAGCTGATTTTTTTAAATTAGAAAGTAGAAGCTCATTAAATATTTTTGTCATTATTTAAGGGCAGTTTCATTGCAAAACAACATATTTGAACTCAATGCTGCTACTCCATTAAAATTATTTTTAAGTTTGTTAGAACTAAATAAATTATTATACCAGAAAATGTTTCTTATATTGACTCTAAGTCCTTTTTATTAGACTGGCAAGTACTGTTTGGTAATAGAATCAGAGAGGCTGTAGTTTTCAGGAAAATAAAATTTTAAGAGCACATTTTTTATCTATACTGTATTCTTGGGATTGCTGTAAAGTTACTGTGATTGTATGTTTCACATTTTGTAAAAAGCTTAATACCTGTTTAAATCTTGCTGAGCAAGGCAGAGGCATAATTGTTTCTCTTCAGTGGGCAAGTATTCCCTTCAGTACATACTTTAACTAGTTATTTGTGAGTCAATCAAAAATTTTATCTACTTATAGGGTCTTCAGAAAGGTTTTTTAGAGTGGTCTTTTAAAATACCAATAATCAAGTTGTTTGATAAACATAATATCTATTCCAAATATGCCTTGTTTCTATAGAGCTATTAGAATTGCTGACAGTTGTGTTTCTGTAGCAATGGTTAATGAACATTTAGAAGAGTTGCCTTTGATGTACATCCACAACTCATTAAAATTCTAGAGATCTCTTACATTTGCCTAAAATGGGTGATACATTTAAATAGCATTATTAATGTAATTTATGAGTTGGTTTTATGTTTTAATCATGCTTTATAGATGTGTTTAATCACGCAGCTGTACATTTCGACTGAAGTGACATTTACTTTTTTATATTAAAGAATTTAACTTATTGTTTCTCCCTCATGACGTAGTACTTGGTAACTTTTTATTACGTACACTAGTATTTTGTGTACACACAAAATCTTATTGCAATCAATTGAAAACTGGAAAATAACACATCCTATTATTTACTTCTGACAGAAACTCCCAGAAGCTGCAACTGGAGATGTACCAGCCCTTTCTGATCTCATTCCTATAATCAATGATCAGTCACAGTACATTAACCATTTAGAAGCAGAAGTGAATTTCCCTCAAAACAACCAGTATCAAGGAAGGCAGCACATGAGGGATGCAAGTCCCGCTCCGTGCACTGGGACCACAGCCAGTCATGGAGCCTCTGGGGAGGAATGAAACCAGGCATGAATGGAGTGCTAGGAGAGAATGGAAACTCTGCCCTGGCTCCCAGGCCAGCTCTTGCAGGGGGTCCCTTGCTCACGATGACAGTGCTGCCTCTCATAAACACACATTTCCTCATCCCTGTTTGTTTCTCTCTCTTGTGCAATCTCTTGTACCAGACGGGAATGGGAGTGAGTCCCAATGGTACATGAATGTGTTACAAAAACCCTTCCCACCCTGCCACCAACGAAGTACTGAGAAATAACAACAGGGTTTAAAAGAATTAAAAAAAAAAAAAAAATGAAATAAAAAGGCTAAAGAAAAGAGAGGTGGGGGAGCTGGATGGATTTGCTACTGGCCATGAGTTATTATTCTGAGTGTAAACTCAAGGGCATGGCTATGCTGGTAGTTCGCAGCATCAACCAGCATGCAGAAGCCCCTGCTGCTCTCTGTGCTGTGCATCCCTCTGGGAGAAGGAAGTTCCTTCCCCAAATGACTTTCCTGGGTGAAAAACATGGGACAAAAATAGGAGCAAAGTAACTTCGCTGAGATCACATTGTGCTCAAAACCAGGAGCTAGTCCCAGCTCCAGCCTGCCTGCCCAACACTGTCCCCTGTGCTGGGTTGTTTTCACTTGGTGTGTGTGTGCATCAGCCAGGCTGCCCTTCTTGGTGGACACTGCCAGGGTAGACCGTGACTGGGGTGAGGTGTATAGGAGCAAGTACAGGTCCCACCATCAAACATAAGTCTGCTGGACCTGTGGAGTGGAGGTTAGAAGGTCTCCTAGAGCTGGGCTAGTGGAGTAGGGATGTAGGATCTGTGTGTTAGCACTAGCTGCAGAGGAGGAAAAACTGCTAGGAGTTGCAGTCCTTCCATGCAGATGGAAAAGCAAGGGAATTAACCAGAGTTGCCCCCAGAGCAGAATTTGTGGCTGGGCAGGGCTCTGGATGCTCACAAGCATGGCCACCACAAAGCCAAGATGTTCTCTGGAAGTGCAGGGCAGCAGGTCTCCATCCTGGCTGAGGCCTGCTGGGGTAGCAGGGCTCTCACTCCAGGCTGCTTGGCTGTACAGCCATCATTTCAATAGAGAAATGATTTAAAGGGGATGGGGAGGGGGGGACAAAGAAAAACCCAAAACATCTGTTTTACTTCAAATCAGGGAAGATTCCTTTGCTTGCAAGGAATGTGTAAATCACGCCGGGCTGGGAGATGTACATAACCCTGCCTGAAAGCTCCTCTGCACTTCAAACGAATTCTAATGTGCTTACTGGGATTTTGTTTTTATTATTTGTTTCGGGTTCCCCCCTTGTCCTACCCACCGCCCTCCCTGTCTGCCTGCCAGAGCTGGGAGAATCTCCTTCCCTCTGCCAGCCCCTCACCCCGTCCCCCCTCGATTCAGGGACCTCAGGGAGCAGTGGGAGTGGGTAGTGGGACCACAGACCTGGCTGGCATCCTCCTGCCCGGGCTTACGGGCACACACCAGCCCTGCTGTGCCACCCTCCTCCCCCCATGGCTGGGGCAAGGACCCACGGGCACCCCTTGCCACAGCCCAGTGCAGGGTGTGGATTTCTGCCTCTGGGAGGCTGGCACACTTGGGTCCTGCCTGGGATGCTGTGAGCGCGGCCAGCGGGGCCGTCGGTGGTTGTTGTTGCGCTTTGTTTCGCTGTGTTTCCTGCAAAGGGTGAAGCTGGGGCTGGGGACGAACCCAACAGAGATATATAGATGACAGACACCCTCTGCTCATAGAGTGGCATGTCCGTCTCCTCATGCTGCCCTACTGAGGTGACCTACCCTGCAGCAGAGGGACCAGCCCGGGGCCAAGCACCAACCCAGCTCCCCCGTGGCCGCAGCCCTTTGCCTTCCTCTCCAGGCTGTCGAGCAGGAGGCCCTATTGTGCTGGCTTATATAAGAACAGGCAGCCATCCACTCATTTGACGTGGACCACCCACTAGTTCTCAGATGGGACTGTCTTTTGAAGTCGCTACCAGCCTGGGCTGGATTTCAACCAGCAGCTCAGATGGAAGCCAAGCCCCCAGGAGGATGAGAACAAGCCCTACCAAGGGGTTCTCCCGGGGTAGCAAACTGTGGTGTCTGGTTCTTGTTTAGAGTGACTATGAGGTTGGGAGGGGCAAACGTTTCCCAATTTGCCAAGGGTCACAACCTTCCTCTCCCCCCATCTCCCCAGGGCAGGCAATGGCCAAGCTTTGCAGAGGGTTGGTAGGTTGGACGGCTGGTATGGTTAGCTGTTAACATTTCCATTGTGGAGCTCACTGCAGGGGTCCAGGGCCTCCCTACTCTCCTTTCTCCCTGGCACAACTGGAGGAAGAGTTTGATTTATTCCCTCTCTCCGTCTGAGCAGCCTTCTTGTTTCCTTCAATCACAGCCTTCCCCAGCCCTGCTGTCTCTTCATGGAGAAGGCAGTGGCAGCCATCCCAGGAGTAGCCCAAGGAAGGCACTAAAGCCATGTGTCTCTTGGGATGCCCACCCAGCATGCAGGGCTAATGCTTTCAGAGGAGGCTGAAAGCCACCCACCCATAGATCTGTGTGAAGAAGAGAAGTAAAACCTCAGAGTAACTACTTATTCCTAAACACAGAGGCTGGAGGCTCTGGGGTGGCTGTGGTTGAGGGAAGAGGGGCAGGGTTATCTCCCCAGACCTCAGGGGAGAGTGGAAGGTATTGCAAAGGGTGTGGGTGCTGCCTGAGAGTCTCCTGACCCTGGGAGTGATTGGGGATGAGGGGGAAGACAGGACTGTGGAGAGCTGGAGGTAGTAGGGTGTTGTGGTGCCTGTGTGAAGGCTGAAGCATGTCCTTCCTAAGGAACATGTGGACACAGAGTCTGGGGAAAGGCCTCCCTAGCTATGGTGCTCCCCGGCAGCTTGATCCATCACCAGCTCTTGCTGACATCCTACAGCTGGGGCAGGACAAGCCCATGTGGTTTGCAGCCTCTGGCACCAGTCTGAGCCATGGCATGGGGGGATTGTTCCAGCAGCATGGGGAGTGGGAGGCAACTCATTTGACCTTTGTCCAAGGGCTTTGTTTGGGATCTCCCGGTGAGTCCCAGCAGAGCAGGGACTCTGGTGCTTGATGGATCAATATGAGCTGCTTTTACTTCTCTGGAGACAAAAGCACCACCTCCATCTGGTTCTTAACTGCACCAAAGTACATTAGGATTCACATCCTGGGTGACCTGGGATCTTCTCTGGCCTTGCCAGGCAGAGGGGAGCCACCTTGCCCCAGGCACTGGAGACTGCAAAGAGCTGGCCCAGCTCTTGCTGCGTTTCCTCTCTAAGCACATCTGTGACTCTTTGACATCACAGCCAGCAGGATGAAAGCAAGGACACAGCTGCCAAGAATTATGGACCCTAAATACCCTCTATTCCTCCTCCCCAGAGCTGATAATTCCACACTGATCCTGCTTTTTCTGCTATCATCCTGTTCCCAGAGTTGAGGAACTATCCCTGTGGAACACCCTAAGGGGCTGATGGGCATCTTCAAGCTAATAAAAGACCAAGGCTTCTTGGAGCAAGTCGAGGACCTAAAGCTTTGGGGTTGAAACACAGGCTGTGTTAATGTTATCTGAGGTCAGGGCAGCTTTTTTGGGCATGTTGTCCCATGCCAAGGACCTGCTCTCCCTTCCACATCTCATCTCTGCAACTTTGTGCAGTGCAGTGGCCTCTCTCTCCAGAGAAGCTTCCTCTGCTTCATCAGGAAAACTGCTCCTGAAAGGACCTGCTCTGAGTCTGAGCCACACACCAGGGAAATAGAAACCTTGCCAAGGGTGAGGGATGAGGGCATAATTATCTGCTCTTGGCCAGTGGTTACAAGGAGTGGGGGTGATAAAGGAGGAAATTGGTAAGAGAAAAGGGCAGTGAGGCAGAGGGGTCACTGCTGTTGCCCTCAGCCCCGGGATGGTGAAGGCATCCTGGGGATCAAAAAGGCTGGTAGGGCTGCACAGACCCTCTGGGTGAATCCATGGCCCTGCTGAGACCAGCTGGCATTTTTCCCTCCTTTCCAGTGAAACACATTTTTGCTGAAGGCAGTCTTGGCACTGCTGCTTGCAAGGTGTCCGGCTGGCAAAGGAGTTCCTTGTGGGATCTTGGCCCTCCAACACAGGTATCATTCAGGAGCGGGGCTCTAGGGAACAGAGGGTGGCCTGTGTATCAAGGCCCTCTTTCACAGCCATGGAGGTGCTGGGAATCACTGTGCTGGTGGGGTTTCAAGGGAAATCTTGGGAAAATGAGAAGTTGCAGCTGAGGCTGGTAGGGTGAATGTCCTACCAGGGATTGCTCTAGAAGTGATGCAATGGATCTAGGCAGTACCAGAAATGGTCAGGGTGTTTTGTTAATTGATTTCTTTCCTTTTTCATCTATTTTCATCCTTTCTTTGGATCTTGCTTGACAAGGCAAACAAAAAATGTTTGATTAAGTGGTATAAGGAGTGAGAGCTGAGTCAGTTTGCTTTGTATCTCGGCTCAGACATGCAGTGTCTGCTGGGTGTGCAGGGGACAGTCAGGGGCACTAACACTCACACCTTGCCTGCTGCAGGGTTTGGCTTCATGGCCTTGTAGTTGAGAGACAGAGGGCAAGTCTAGGAGACCTGGAGCAGCACAGTGAGCTGACCCAGTGCCAAAGGTCATAGAATAGCACTGTCCCACCAGCTCTCAAGCTGGTAGGACTCTAGCTGAGTTACCTTGTTTGTGATATCTGGGGATCAACCTTGTGTGTAGACACACTCAGCAGTGTCCTACAAGCCTCTCCTCCATATTGTCATCTCTCCAGTGCCACCCAGCTACCAGAGGACAGCAGCCACTGCTTCAGGTATATCGGAGTGCCAGGTAAGAAGGCATCTGATATTGCTTTAGTTTCTGTCTCTTGTTGTGCAGGGATGTGTGGCAGCTGTGGTATTTACAGTATGTGCAGTGGGTGCTGCAAAACACCTCTATGAGGTGGCCTTCCACAGTGAGGGAGTGCTGTGACACTAAGGTGGCACTGGCACACACTGCACCCACGTTAAGTGGCTCTGGCCTCCTCCCTGGCAGCTCCCATGAGAAATACACACTCTCAAGTCAGTGGTTTTGAGCATGTACATAGCACCAGCTGCTCCTGAGGGTAACCTTGCAGTGTGAGTAACCCTGAGTGACTTTGCCAGGGTTGCCATAGAGCAGAGATTGCCCCATGGCTGTGCTAGCTTTTCCTCAGCCCCACAGCTGCTCCACCTGCCCTCACTGTCTCAGAAATCAGGTCTCCCAAAATAAGCAGTTTTTTACTCTGCAGAGCAGCCTGTGCTCTTCCTCCAGCCTGGAGGATTCGATGGTCACTGCTTTGCACATTTCAGAAGGCATCAGACACCTGAAGTGTCAGGTGGCAGGTACCTTTACTTACCTGACAACTGTGGTCTGGTATTGTTGAGAGGCTTGTGCTGAAGGATAGTGATTAGTTTCACAGCATTTGCTGTGAATTGTAAGAACAGTTTGCTGACAGGCTCATGGATGCATGAAGTGTGGCATCAGCCCTGCTGGTGACCTGTTCCTCCATCACACTAAGGGGAGCTGGGTCAGCTCTCACAGAAGGTTTAAAGAAACCTAGTTATAAAAGGTAATTTCTTGAGTGGTGGATCTGTGAGGAGAGCTTTGCAAAAGGTGTGCTTTTCAAGATGGCACTATTTCTTATTGCAGTGTAGGCTGCATTCCAATGGCAGAGGAAAACAGGTGCTGATCCTTTTGTGTGTGATACATCAGCAGCAATTGGCTGGGCAGTGACAGAAGGTTGGTGTCACCTCCCTTGGTGCTCAGAAGCTCCTCTTCCACAACTGTCCTCTCTGCACCAGCACAGCCAGAGGTCACAGCCCAGCTCCTTGTCCCCAGCCCTGCCCTGCATTCCT
>NW_009952709.1:2952820-2993393 GCF_000747805.2 Chaetura pelagica | reverse complement strand
CCGATGGGTCACACCCCAGCTCCTTGTCCCCAGCCCTGCCCTGCATCCCTGCCAGTCTTTGAGTGCCCTGACAGTAGTTTTGTTGCTGCAACGCTTTTGACAGTGCCAGCCCCAGGGAGAGAGCACAAAGTTGTCCACTGCCCTGTGAAGCTCAGCCCAAACCTCAGGCAGGGCTCTGGCAGGGCTGCAGCCTGGTCAGCCCCACACCAGGGTTCTGGCCCACCTCACTGTGTCACCATGGACATGGGCATGGCATGAACAATCAGCCCCAAGTCAGGGCCCAACAAACAGACCAAGAAATCCTCTCCTTCCAAAACAACACTCCCTGCTCATTGTCTGCTTGGTGTTTGCCACAGGGACTGGGGGGTTGTTCTCATTTACCTTTCTTAATTATTGCAAATCACAGAGTCACTAATCAGCTAAGCTGCATTCCTGTGGCTTGTGTGGATGGGCTGCATTTTATTGGATTTAATTTTTTTGAAACTGTAATGGTTTCTGAATTGGGATTGTTTGCACTAAGCACACACACCCTTTTCTGTGCTTGCTCAGTCTGCTGCTGGCAAGTGAGCCCTGCTCCTGCTCCCTGGCCATGAGTAGGAGGCTCAGCAGGAGATGTAGGAGCCCATGGTGGGGTGAAGAGGTGGGTGCCCCATGGACCACAAACCCCCCCAGCATACTGCTGGGTGTAAAACACCCATAGTTCTGCACCATCCCGCAGCACCCCTGGTTTCCCCCATTTTGTAAGAACAGTCCTTCAGGGAACCTGTTCCTGCAAATTTGTTGACATTTTTAGCAGCCAGGAGATGCTGAGATGAAGTCCTGCTGCTCATCACCAGCCCGATGCTCTGCTGTGAGCACTGGCACAAAGAAACACACACACACTCTCAGCCTCCCCTGACTTGGACTGTGTCTGGGAGCTAAAGGTACTGAAAGACCAGGAGAGGACAGTGTTTGCTCGTGTGTCCCCTGAGCACAAGGGTGTGCACAGTGCTGGGTGTAAGGAGTGTGTTCATACCCACCTGTGTTGGTTGCACCATTCCTGGCTGCTCTGGTCTGCACGTGCCTAAGCCTGGGCACAGCTCAAGCCTGGCTGGCCCCAGGAGTATGGAAGCAGGCATTGCCAAGGGCTGGTCCATTGAGAGCTTTCAAACTGAGTCCTCCAAATTGGTTTTTGGCTGGGACAAGCAGTGAGAAGGGCTTGTGACGTGGGGTGTGCTGTGTGTGTGTGTGTGTGTGTGTGTGTGTTAGTCAGCATTCTGGGCCAGCCTCAGCAGCACTGATTGCGTGTAAGCCCTGAGCCCCTGGGCTGTGTTGGAGGCATGGAGAAGCTGTGACCAGCCAGAAAGTGACAGCAGTTTGTGCACATAACACCCAGGTGATGTGACCTCAGCCAGGTCAGGATTTGTGTTTTCAGCACATGGGTGGGGGTATCCACGCTGCCAGGGGACAGGGAACCCATTGCATGGTGTGTGACACTGGCTAGGTCTATCCTACCTCAAAGTCCCGGAGCTGGTGGCAAAATAGTCTCATGGCTGCAGAAACAAGGTGCCCAGGCTTATCAGCCAAGCTCAAGCCAAGCCCTCGTGGCAGGAGCATCTGTGATTGCAACACTTTGGAAAGCATGAGACACTGGACTCTGGAGCAGCATCTCTGCCCTGTCCCCATTGACATGGTGCAGGGCTCTCCTGGACACAACCTGGGTTGACCACATAGCCATTGCTCTGGGATGCAACCACCTACTCATAGGGACCCAGTGACTTGGCAGCTGCAGGACTGCTTATTGGAGTCCTTATCAGACCCTTTTCTCTGCAGCCTGTTTGTGGTGCAGCATCTCACTGAGCAGCTGCACAAGCACAAAGGCTTCAGCAGCACCCAAGACAGAGCAGAAATGCCTGTGCTATCTCTGTAGGACAGAAAGAAATCAGCCACCCAGCTAAGGAAGGTCAGACACAGAAGTCCTTATCTCCCTTCCCGCAAATGGGGATGATGAGTAAAGCACTCAAACATCATGAACATCATGAGAGGGAGTTAAAAAACCATGAGCTGATGTTGTTTTCTGTACATAAATAACATGCTCTGGGGTTTCCTTCTCGGCCTCACAGTTTCATGCCTTTAGAATTTCATATTTTGGGTTCTTTTTTCTCTGCATTGAGAAGTGATAGAAACATATTTTTATTTTTTTTTATGTTTTCTTTAAACACAACTGACAATCTTCTACAGCCATTGGCTTCCAGGAACCAAAGCCTTAAAACTTCCCTCTGCTCTCTCTTCCTTCCTCAAGAAGCATCTTGAGACTAGTGATAAAATCCAGGCTTCAGCCAGCATTGGGTGGGGTATCTACAAAAAAGGTGTTGACATTTCATGAGGCCACATGTTAATTGTTTTCTGTCTCTCTCTAAAATTTCCTTTGGGTCCCAATAGTTTTGAATTTAGTAGTAAACATTTAAGCATCATTACTTTATAGGATTTCATACACTGTGTTTTGCTGCAGCATTTCCAGACATGGATGGGCTGATCTCTGCCAAGAACATATGTCCTTCCAGTGGTGAAATACTCTTTGGAACCTCTTTGGGCAAAATATCTCTCAGTATTCTTAGAGAAGCAAGAGTTCATGTATGATCTTGCTGAAGGCATGGGTGAAAAAGAGGATCAGCTGTGAGACAGTAGCGAGTAGCCCCCAGCTCCTTTGGAAGGCACAGGGAGAACATGAGAAAACATCATGGGTAAAGTTTATTGCTCAACAAAACACCTCCAGGTTATGAAGGAGGCTCTGCCAGATCGTAGCTAACATATGGCATTCCAGGTTGTCTGACATGGTTTCATGCTCTGAGTATGGGTCTGGGACCTTTTCATTTTTGGCTTTGACATTACCCCAGAGACTCTCTGCCTTGGGCAAAATGGTCAGAACCATTCTTTGGCCTCATTTTTTTAATGCTGATCAGGGTTGGCATGATCATGTGCAGCTCCCTCAGTGCTGGTGGGGATGCTGCCTGCTGTGGTCTTTGGTCCAAAATGCTCTATGGAAACGTTAAAGATGGCAGGAGGATCTCCACGTAGCCTTGCAGAGCTGGACTCCAGCCCTCCACATGGCCAGGGTAGCTCCCTCCTTCTGTCATGCTCACTTTGTTTTTCCCTTTATTTGCCATGCAAACATTCCCATCCCTTCCATTCAGTGGTGGTCCCTCTGCTCCCACCCACAGCCCTCTTTGGGCCACACTGGGTTCCAGGCTGGTCCCATCCCTGCTGGCAGCTCCTCACCTACATCTGCTGGAGTTTTCTCAGAGATGTAGCAAGCAAGATCTGCCTGTTAATGCCACGTTTACACTGAGCCACAGGTCTTTGCACCCTTCTCTTAATTGTCTGTTTCCAGGAACCAAAGGAAAAAGGAAAGCCCAGCACTTTGCACGGGGCCATTAACTGGCCATAAAAGGGTTTTGCCACAGAGAGGCTGGGTGGTCAAGTGGTCTGAGAACAAGATTGGAAACCATCACCTCCCAAGTTCCCAAACTGTTCATGTCACTGAGCATCTCTGAGGGGTGGTGCTTCACCCCATATGTCTCTGTTTACCATTGGTAGAACAGAGCTATTAATACTGCTGTGCTTCAGGGTGATCTTTTGCACTGTAATTAATGCTAAAACCTTCTGAGATCACGCTCTGGAAGGAGCTGGAGGGGTGCTGAGGGCTGTGTACAGTGGGGCTGCCCCCTTCCACCAGAGCAGCCTTTATTGGTGCTGATTCCAAAAGGGAATAGCAATGAAAACCTTTCCTTGAGAAAACATCATGGGTAAAGTTTATTGCTCAACAAAACACCTCCAGGTTATGAAGGAGGCTCTGCCAGATCGTAGCTACCATATGGCATTCCAGGTTGTCTGACATGGTTTCATGCTCTGAGTATGGGTCTGGGACCTTTTCATTTTTGGCTTTGACATTGCCCCAGAGACTCTCTGCCTTGGGCAAAATGGTCAGAACCATTCTTTGGCCTCATTTTTTTAATGCTGATCAGGGTTGGCATGATCATGTGCAGCTCCCTCAGTGCTGGTGGGGATGCTGCCTGCTGTGGTCTTTGGTCCAAAATGCTCTATGGAAACGTTAAAGATGGCAGGAGGATCTCCACGTAGCCTTGCAGAGCTGGACTCCAGCCCTCCACATGGCCAGGGTAGCTCCCTCCTTCTGTCATGCTCACTTTGTTTTTCCCTTTATTTGCCATGCAAACATTCCCATCCCTTCCATTCAGTGGTGGTCCCTCTGCTCCCACCCACAGCCCTCTTTGGGCCACACTGGGTTCCAGGCTGGTCCCATCCCTGCTGGCAGCTCCTCACCTACATCTGCTGGAGTTTGCTCAGAGATGTAGCAAGCAAGATCTGCCTGTTAATGCCACGTTTACACTGAGCCACAGGTCTTTGCACCCTTCTCTTAATTGTCTGTTTCCAGGAACCAAAGGAAAAAGGAAAGCCCAGCACTTTGCACGGGGCCATTAACTGGCCATAAAAGGGTTTTGCCACAGAGAGGCTGGGTGGTCAAGTGGTCTGAGAACAAGATTGGAAACCATCACCTCCCAAGTTCCCAAACTGTTCATGTCACTGAGCATCTCTGAGGGGTGGTGCTTCACCCCATATGTCTCTGTTTACCATTGGTAGAACAGAGCTATTAATACTGCTGTGCTTCAGGGTGATCTTTTGCACTGTAATTAATGCTAAAACCTTCTGAGATCACGCTCTGGAAGGAGCTGGAGGGGTGCTGAGGGCTGTGTACAGTGGGGCTGCCCCCTTCCACCAGAGCAGCCTTTATTGGTGCTGATTCCAAAAGGGAATAGCAATGAAAACCTTTCCTCTAAGGTCGCTGAGAGAAGATTGCTTTCAGGGAAAACAAGTAAAAAGTAAATAAATGGACCAGATTAAAATAACTTAGATTCTGATATTTTTCCATTTATATTTCGATTATTTTATTTATTATTATTATTTTTTGTATCATCTGAAAAAATTATGGCTTGTTGATACATGTTTTTTAACCCAGGTCTGATCAGTACAAATGCTCTTGACAGCTGAGTGACTTCGTTTCTGTGTGTGCTGGGCAGGGGGGGAAATTGCAAAGGGCTAAAACGGGTCTTTAACATCACCCAAAGGAATGGATGTGCTTTAACACCCCTGCCAAGCAGAGCTGCTCCCTCCTGACTCCACTGGTGATGCAGTAGGTGATGTGGGCACTAATTGCCAAATATTACAATTGTGTTTTGATGAAAGTCCATCGTTTTTCAAGGCAAGTGCTCTGGCACTGATTGCCTCAGAGCTAATGGAACTGACCTGCCTGAGCTGCTAAAGGCAGCAGAGGTTACACATTAGCTGTTCTCATGCATTTGAAAAAGAAAACACAACCCCACAACCACTGTGGCTAAGCAGGTGACCCCTGGTTGAAGTTCAAGATCAGGTCACAGCAATAACCTGCTCCTCAACCCTCTTACTGTTTGTTGTGCCTGTGCTGATGAGCCAGAAGAGCCTTGTCCACTGCTGAGCACCTGGATGGGTAGCAGGGTTCCTGGTGTCTCTGCCCAGACCTCCAGCTGTGGAGTCCCTGGTCTCACTGGAAGCAAGACCTCTCACTGGGTGCCCCTTTTGCAGGTGCTTTTTGGACCTGAAGAGGAGGGATCCAAGCTGCTGAGCTGCAAAGGACACAACCTGACCTGCTCACAGCAGCAGACTCCTTGCTTACCTTGAACCCTGCTGAAGGCGGGAGGAGGGATAGTGGCACCTCCGGGATGGGCTGCAAAGCTCTGAAGTCAGACACTGCCCTGAATTTGATATTACCCTATTGCTCTGCTGCTGTCCCTTAGTTACAGTGGGAGAACAGCCTGTGTGTGGTACTTGTGAAGCTGCAGTTGTGGATGCCCTTCCTGAGATGCTCCCACTCTGAGCAACATTCCTTATAAATTAAGGAAAATGATGTAATTGCAAAGCATTAAATAGCATCTCCTTGGGTGAGCTCAGCGTGTGCGTCCCTGGCATGCCCCAGCTTTGTGAAAATGGGAACTCACACAAGTGAGTTCCTTGTCAGTCTGCTGGCATCCTTTCAGACAGCAAGTATTGTTAAGGAACTCATGCTAATTGCCCGAAGAGAATATGTCCTGTGCTGGGAATTGCTACTGTGCAAATGTCAGCTGCTATCAGCCACATGTGGGGTGCACAGGGGGGTGCTGCTCGTATGTGGGGTGAGAAAAAGGAGGCATTGCTTCTGCCCCCATTAAGGATGTTGAGGAGTTAGGACCATTCCTTAAGTAAACATCCCTCATGGTCTGAATCCCATTTAAGCTTCAGCAGCTTTTATGGTGTTCTTTGCACTCACTTGCAGGAGCTGCTGGGCTTTACCTTAGGATAAGGGGTGGGGGGGGTTGTGTTCTTTCTCGGGAGCTGGATACCCCAGGGCCAGGCATCCCAGACCTCTGGGGGCTTTGAGGCAGCTCCTGCACTTTATCAAAGCCAGCTCGAGTTTCTGTGCCTGGCTCAGGGTGAATAAATCTGAACAGATGCTTTGTGGGAGAGTGGATGGAAGATTGTCACCCCTGCTGCTAAGAACCATTCTCATTTTGGAGCTTTGATACTCTGACCAGGACTCTGAACTCGGCATCCTGGGACGTCCTGTGCAGCCACAGCCTGTTTATTCAACGTTTCAGCTGGCACAAAAGCTGTGTTTTACTGTCAGATGCTCTCCATTAGCTTCAAGTGTGAAATTATCATTCCCACCCTTTTACAAACCCCACCCTGGTGGGGAAATGAGGGAGAAAACAACCTCGAGGGCTGCTCACAGGATGTGTACGAGCTGTCACTTGTCAGCACAGAACCCGCTTATGGCAGGAATTACTGCTTCTCTCTCAGGAAGGCCAGAGAGGAGCCCAGCCTGCAAACACCACAGCTCTATAACGTTCACATGGGCACACGGTGAAGCAGCCCCAGAGATGTTTCCACCCTTTTGCAGTCTCCTGGCAGCAGACTGCAACCCCATAGGGCTCAAGGGGATACAGGAGGATAGGAAATGCAGCTCAGCAGGTGGGGACACAGTGGCCCCATCATGGCCCTGGCTCCTTTCTCTGGGTGCTCTCCTGTTCTAAGCCCCAGATCATCTCAAATCTCCTTGAGATGCCAAAATTGACTGATACACATTTTCCCTTTCTTTTGTGAAGGCAAGTTCCCATAACAATGTGGTGGTGTGGGACTGAGGGATAAAGACTCTGTTTTCCTTTTGCTTCCTGCCTTCCAGATTTACCCTGTATGCTGTGGATACACGAGGGAGACACTCAGAGCTGAGCACTGTCACCCTGAGGACAGCCTGCCCGCTGGTGGACGACAGCAAGGCAGAAGGTCAGTGCCTCATTTTCCACAACATAAGACATTTCCTGCTAATTTTGCTTTCCCTTTATTCATTTTACTCCTACAGGCCCCTCCAGTCCCTCCTCTCGTGCTGTGAAATTTGTGTAAATCCACCCATGAGCACAGGGACATTTACCTGGGGGGGGAGGGTGTGACATATTGCAAGAGTTCCTGATAGGCAAGTCCCCTGGGCTGGGCAGCTGGTGGCTCCCATGGGCCTGTGGCACAGCTTCCTTCCCCATACATGGGGGTGGGAGCTGATAAGGTGTTTGACACACATTCCCTCAAAATGAGCCATCTCTTCTCATGAAAGCAAGAGAGGCAGCCCTTGCTGGGCCAGGGCAGGGACACTGGTGGCTTTGGGTGCTTCAAAGGAGGAAGGTGACAGCTGGTTTTATTTGGAAACACCCGATAAAAGCCCAGCCACTTTTGCACATATTCATTTTCCTATTTTGAAACCAAGCCCATTTGTTTTTAGACCCAGAACACTTGGTTGCTTTCAAATTTCAAAAGATTCCTCTAAGTGAAAGGCAGGTTACCTGCTTTCTTTCTTGTTTGCTTTCTGTTTTGAAAGACACACAAGAGGAAGTTTTGATGAATGCTTTGTTCCATGTTATTAATAAGCATCCACAGGAAAAATAAGCAAATGGGAGAAAAGGAAGAAAATGAGGTTATGTGCATTTTTAATTTCCAAAAAGAGATCCTTTTCTACAGCAGAGCTCCTGTTTAACACATCTGAGCTGCCCATGACACTGATGTACTGTATTTCTGCCATCTTCTTACCAAGGTGTTGTGTTCTTCCTGCCCTTTAGCATCAGAGCCGTGCAATGGGCTTTTGGTTTGGGGACTTAGGGAAGAGCCTGCCTGCCCTACCTGGGAGGATAAAGCTGCACCTGACCTGCTGGCAGTCCTCCTTCTCTCCTTCTCCCATTCTTTCATGGAATGTCACTGGAATGTTTGAGGCTGCTCTGCTCATGCAGGGCACTGGCTGCAGGATTAGCCTGAGGAGTTGCTAAGTGCTCCCCAGGTCACTAAACTCTGCTGCAGGCAGTCCCAAGGGCCTGGCAGCCATCCCTGGTGCCTGCCCCTCCTGCCAGCCCTGCCAAGGGCTTCACTCCTCCTCCTTCTGTGTTGGCACCTTCTGGCTGCTCATTAATCCCGTTCCCCTGATCCCTTCCAGAGATAGCTGACAAAATCTACAACCTCTACAACGGCTACACCAGCGGGAAGGAGCAGCAGACAGCCTACAACACCCTGATGGAGGTCTCTTCCGAGTCCAGCACCACTACAACTCCCACTATGAGAAGTTTGGAGACTTCGTCTGGCGCAGTGAGGATGAGCTGGGGCCCAGGTATTTGTCCCTTCCCTGCATCCTACCCTGCCCCAGCCACTGTGGATGTGACCCTCATTGCCTTCTCCTTGTAGCTGAGAGATGTTCCCTTTTGGTGTTCACCAAGCTGTCCTGCCATCCCGTAGGACCACCAGGTCCCACTTGGTCTTATGGGACATCTAGCAGCTGGGTGGTCTTTGGATGAATGTGTGTGGAACATCTAGGCACCAACCTGAACCAGGAGGATGATGCTGCAGATGAGCTGAGTGTGTTGAAGAAGCTGGGGAATGGGGGAAAGTGATGTAAATGGGGACCAACTCAGATTGTGTTTAGTTGTAGATGGGACCATGGCTGCCCCAGGGCTCAGACATGCCCTCATGAATGGCAGGGTGGGTGTTGGAAATAATGACTGAGGGCATGAAGCAAAAAATGCAGCAGTTAGGTATGTGATGAGTGATGTGGACAGTGAGAAATGTTAGGATCAGGAGCTGCAGTGTGGAGGTACCTGTGCTCCTCAAGGGTATTTGAGGAATACAGGGCAAGGCCATTCCAATACTGTGTAGTGCTGGTGCATGTCAAACACCCAGTAATGAGGAGCAGCAGGATCCTTCCTAGGCATTTTTTGCTGGAGAACACTGGTGTCAAGGATATGATGTGACCTCTAGGACTGCCCCCCATTCCCCCCCATAGTTGGATGGATTCTGCATCCAGGAGAGATTCATTCCTCCACACCTAGACAGTGTTTTCTGTGGGGAGTCGAGGAGAGAACTGCTCCTCCAGGTGTGGCTTTGGCACCTGCTACCTCCTGGTGTGGTTTGGGATGTGTGTGACAATGCAAACACCTTGCTGCACGGGGGTTGTTCTTGTGTGAAAATAGTTTTGAGCCCCAGGAAGGGCAGAGCTGAGGTGCTAGGGAGCAGATTATTACTTTTGTCTGTAGACTGACTATTTGATACCATCAGAGGGGTTAATGATTAAGCAATCTCTATGTGGTAAAGCTGGCTCTTCTAAACAGTATATTTCGTGGACATTTCCTTGTATTTTATATATATTTGACATATATTTATTCTCACAGTAATATATGGTTGCCACACAAACTGTAAATATTTCCAAAATTCCCTTTTCCACCTTCCCTCTCTCCCGAAAGAATAATTCAGCTTGCTGATGTAGACACTAGAAAGATCCTCCTAAATTTTAGCCTGGTGGTGCCCCTGACACTGTGCAAGTTTGCCAGCAAGCACACAGCACCTCATCTGTTACATACGTTCAGCTTTGTGCTGGAAATATTTTCCATTTGCTATGCATTTCATGCTCTGAGGAGGGCTGGGAGAGGATTGTTTCTGTGACTATAAAGAGGGACCTTTCCAGTGGGGCTGCACCTGCAAATGTTCAGTGTGCAGTGAAAGGGATGGCAGGACTCAGAGATCACAGGTATGTGAACTACATTGTACCCAGGTAGCTGGTAGTGTCCTGGCAGTGTCCTGGCAGTGTCCTGGCAGTGTCCTGGCAGTGTCCTGGCAGTGTCCTGGCAGTGTCCTGGCAGTGTCCTGGCAGTGTCCTGGCAGTGTCCTGGCAGTGTCCTGGCAGTGTCCTGGCAGTGTCCTGGCAGTGTCCTGGCAGTGTCCTGGCAGTGTCCTGGCAGTGTCCTGGCAGTGTCCTGGCAGTGTCCTGGCAGTGTCCTGGCAGTGTCCTGGCAGTGTTCCGGCAGTGTCCCAGCAAAGGTCAGACTGCCACTGAGTTTTTTGGGAAGCACCCTGCAAGAAATGCTCAGAAGTAACCATATCCCTCTGGACATCTTGAGATCACTTACAGGATTCTAATAGCCTTGACCTGCTTTGAAGCTTTCAGAGTCACAGTTCATCCAGTGTCCTCATCTAACATGTTCTCTGAGAAGCTGGAGCAGAGGAAGGTGGAGGAATGGGGTCCTGCCATGCATGAACAACTGTAAAAGATTTTCTTTCTGTCCCCCCTTCCCCTCTCTGCTTGTTGGACATGGCTGAGGATCTGTGCATAATACCAGGATGACAGCTTCTCACAACAGTTTGCACTCCTCCTGGACATAAATCCAAGCTGGCCTGGGGCTTGCCCTCCTCAGAGTTCCTTTGGTAGTTCATTAGCCTCTGGCACAGAGCCATTCTCATTCTTCCCACTGCCATTCTCCTCTGTGATTACACTTGTTTGTCCTTTTCAATTCTTCTCTCCCTAAATCCCTGAGAACCATCAGCCTCTTCTCACACATCCTTATTTTCTGTTACTTGAGATGCAGAACATTTCCTGAAGGGTGTCTCTAACCTGATACCTGCATCAAGACATGGGATTTTCAAGGTGACATTTCAATTGCCTGACTCTGTATCAAGCTACGTCTGGAGTCAGTGGTCGATGGGGCTGCTCTCTGCTTGCCTCATTGAGCCAGACGAGCTCCTCACAGCACTGATATGTTCTGTACTTGAGAACCATGGCACTTGTAGCCAAGGGTAAGCACCTATAAATGCCATGGCAGCTGGTGCCAGGCTCTTGACAAGAGTGAAGCTCTGCCACCCAGCCTTGCGTCTCAGGGAGCTTGGACAGAAACAGAGGCACTGACGTAGCAGGAGGCAAGTGATGATTTGCCAAGGGAGGCATCTCCTTTGCCATCTCCTAACACGATTTTAATGGACAGACTCTTCTCCTTCCCAGGGGGACACTCATTTTCGTACCTTGAAATGTTTATCAGATGAGCCTCAGCTTCACAGCAAATGTCCACTCATAAAACTGAGCAACAAGAGGGAACCTGATTGCCTCTGTGTAATAAATACATCACTCTGGAGTCCTCGTGAGCCCAGTTTCCATGAAAGCCCCAGGTTACTGCAAACAGCTGCTTGCAAGAAGACACGCTGACAGCCAGATGTCCCAAACAGACCGTTTACATTAAGGAGACATTAAAAACTTAGCTCATAGGTGGCCCTAACCCAGGACTTTCTGTGGTCAGCAGCATCTTGGCACCTGGCTTGCCTCATCCTGCTAGTCTCCTTTAGCAACAACAACCCCTTTCCTGCTCCCCCCGTTCCTCTTACAGACACCAAGTGAATCTCACAGAGTTAATTTGTTCCAACAAAACAGAGGAATCTGTGGAAAGCAGCGATGGTTTGATGCTACTGTGCACTCAGGCCTTTGGATCTGAGCAGCCAAAGTGCTTCCTGACACAGTGACAGGGAGATGTCATTACTTTCTTACTGTGTTTTTGGGACAATTCTTACTGCAAACAGAACCTGGCTTTTAGGAGGAGGCAGGAAAAATAATTAAGTTAAAAAATCTTCCTTCCATGCCTTTATTTGTGGCTACCAGCAGCAATGAGGTCAGGATGTGGCATCAGCCCGGGTCTCACAGCCTCTGCTTTGCTCGAGCAAGTGGCTCAGGCAGGAGACCAAGTGCATCTCCAGAGCAGCTGCCTTCTGGTACCGAGGGGGAATGCAATGTACTGATGGGAGGCTGTGATAAGAGGCCATCGAGTCCTGGACTCATTGTCCTCCCACATGAGGGTCTGGCAGACCCAGGTCATTTCTCAGTAGAGTGGAACTGAATTTATTACAAAATTGCCCCGTGTGGGAACAGAGCAGCCAGGCAGCCACCCTCTCCCTGCAGCAGTCCAGGGAATTTCATACTTCCCTCCACCCCAGGTATCATTTCTTCTGTGCTTTGTCATGCTGGTTCATTCTCTTTTTAGCACCTCCCTTCTAGGTGAGATAGGACAGGGGTTTGTTGGCTCCAGATATGTTTTGATCCCCCACCAGCCATCAAGGTAAGTGATGGAAGTCCCCTGTGCATCTGGGGGACAAATGTCCCTGATGGAGCACCCTTTGGGCTGAGTCGAGCAGGAGGTAACATGTCTCCTGCTCTTGGACACATCCTTGCAGAGCTGGGACAGGCAACCATGGACCTTCAGGGCCCTGTCCTCTGGGCAGTCACTGCACTGACACCCTTGCTGTGGGGCTGCTGGTTCATGCACAAATCCTCAGAAAGTGCCCTGGCAGCAGACATCCCTTCCCCTTTCCTCCCCCCCACCATGGCACAAGGTACTGCAGAGGGAAGCAACCACATAGAACTGTCAGTACTTTTAAATCCCCCTCTTCATCATTTATGACAGTGGCTGTGACCCCCTTAACCCTTCATGTACGTGGAGACCAGAATCAGTCCCTGGCTGGTGCTGATTTATAACCATGGCCCCCATGGCAGGCACGTGAGGGGGTGGGAGGGCACTGCTGGTTCATGCCAGTGTGTGGACACCCCCAATCTGGGCTGTGGAAGGGGTTCTCTTTCATCCCTTTGAGGATCTGAGAGCTTGGGGTTTGGCCACATGAGAGTGACTACCCTATTGCTTGCTCCCCTGCCATCCTCTCCCAGGTTCTGCCCTTTAATAAGGCAATAAATTGCTGCTCCTGGCAGGGATGAGGTGGGGCAGAATTTAGGAAGATTTCATTTCCAGTATTTGAAAAGGTGGTCGTTCTGACCCAACAGCCTTCCACAGGGAGCACTTGGGTAATACCCAGGGCTTGATTTATGGTGTTAAATTGGCAGCCCAAGAACTGCTCCTGTAATTTATTACCCAGCCTTCCCCAGAAAGCCTCTCTCTCTCTCTTGCCCCTCCCCTTGCCCACTCTGTCTCTCTCTTTTTATTTTTTTTGAAGAGGGAGCAGCTGACAACCAAAAGCTAATTCTAACATTTACACATTGCTTCATTACTCCACTGAAAGAAATGACTCAAAGTGGTGAGGGGCCTGATTCCTTCCCCCTCCCAATCACCCCTTCTCCTCCTTGACAACGATGCAGTGTGTTTTCAGCATCCCCCCAGGGCCCACCCATCATGTGCTACATCCCACCCTTGAATGTTGGTTCTTTCCCAGGACCAACTGCACTGAGCACAACTGGAGATGCAGCAGGTGTCTGGAGACCAGCTCCACGAGGAGCACAGCCTTTGGCACATAAGATATCAGATGGTTTCACCCCTGCACTTCTTGCCAACTTTGAGTTCCTCCTCAAACATAGGAATGTTTGCCTGGGTAAGAAACCTGGGAATGTATCAGAAAGCAGGACTGACATGGTGATTTTTAGCTAAATCCAGAAGGTCATGGAAGTATGGTGGAGCAAGGAATGAAAATGGTAGAGAATGAATGGCAGAGAATGGTAGAAAGAAAAAGGTAGAGAAATGGAGGTAAAGGCAGGTTGTGTGAAAGAAAGAGAGACGAGTGAAGAAAACTATGGAGGGTAGCAGGAAGGTGGAGTGCTGAAAAGGGAGGAGGGGAAGAGAAGAGCTTGGCCAGCAAAAGTGTAAGTGCATGCTGAAAAGTCCACTCCTTGTGTTGTTAGGGCCAAGTCATGTTTACCCCTCACTGGGGCTTTCTTAAAGGGCTTATTAAAGAACACGTTGTCACTCCCCACTTGCTGTGGCTGGGAAAGGCCTTGTGGTGAACTGCAATGAGATCCAACACAGGGGAAAATCCATTGGTTGCTGGTTTGGTGTTTGGATGGACAACTGCCTCGTGTCAGCACAGTATTCAGGTCCACATACACCTGCACAGGCACATATGGGCTGGGGAAGGACCAACACTGCTTTTTTGGCAGGAGAGATTATTTAGAATAATGAAGGGTGATATGAACCTGTGGTTACTCTTTTTGAGAAGGAGGGTGTCCTGGCTAAGTGCTGTCCTCCTGAGCACTGTCAACTCACATAAAAGTCCATCCTATGAGCTGACCCTGGGACTTGCTCTCACTCAGCCTTCTCTAAAAAAGAAACAACAACAAAAAAAAAAACCCACCTGAATCAGTGCAGCTGGTAAGAAACAATTTCTCAGCATTAGGCTGGGTGAGCAGTGGAAGCTCACCAGCTCTGGGCTCTAAGAACAGCTTAGACAGTCATCAAGGCAGGTTAATCCCAGCAAGAAAATGGCAGAGGTGATTCTGGTTGGTCCCTTCCAGCCCCAGTGACTATGAAGTTTGTTAATTGTAGTGACAGTCATGGCAGACTTTGGTTTGCTGCTCAGCTGAGCTTTAATCAATCAGGCTTTATTAAGACCATCTTATACCATCATAAAATTTCGTAACCTGTCCACAGGAGGCATCCAGCAGTGACAGACCTGGGCTTGACAGTGTGTCAGGTGCACAGTGGGAGCACCAGATGCTGTAGATGGTCAGGTGGCTGCTATGGAGAGTAGAGTTTTTCTGTCAGCTGTGCTGTCACCCCATGACATCACTGTGATATATGTGTGTGTATCACTAATGAGGCTCAGATTGCCTGGTCAGGCTTGTCTTTATCAATTACATTGATACATGGCAAGATGTAGTGTTGGGTCAGGATGAGCCAACTCTGCTCTTCCCTTCCCCTGGAAAGCTGACTCTGAGCCTGTCAGCCCTGGGTTGAAGTGGGTAAGTTTTCCATGTGCAGCAGTGGTTTCCTACAGCCTTTTATCCAGTCTTCCCCCTCCTGAGGGAGAGGCCTGTAACTGGCTGGGTTTGCTGGGATGTCCTCTTGCCTCTTGCTGTGTCTGCCCTCTACTCTGCCACTGGGGTGACTCTGGCCTGTCCTTCCCAGCCACCCCTCCTTGGTGCCATCAGGCTCCTGAAGCTCCCCTCCTGGCTGGGAGCTCACAGCCCGGGCTGCAACACCCCTGTGCTTTCATAATCAAATAATCCCCATGTTTATGCCTCTCTGACCGCCAGCGCTGCCCTGACGTGTCATTATCGGGAATTTACATTCCTGCAGGAATGGCAAAACCCCCCAGCCCCAAATCCAGAGCTTTCCTGTGGCACCAGAGGGAGAGGAAATAATCTGTGATCTTTAGACTTTCAGACCACTGAAGTAAACCCTCTTCCCCTCCCTTTGTTTGATTTAACACTTTGCAGACTCCCATGAGGGGATTCTTGGTTTCTTATGGATTTATTTTGTTTTGTTAATGTGTTGTGCTTTTTTTTCTTGCTCTTCTAGTGTCAGTCCTTTTGGGCCATTTGCCTCCCGGGGACTTGGGAAAACAGGAAAGGGTGGGCTGGGCTCATTGGTCAGAAGCAGGAGGGTGCTGGGCATTTCACCAGGGTGCATGTGCTGGAGCCTGCCAGGGCCACACGGTGCTGGTGGTGACCAGGGGCAGAGAGTGTCCCCAGGGCATTCAAGGTACTCTAGTGGGTCACACCTGGGATCCCACCTGCCCTGTTGACCTGGTGCTGTAAAACAGTAGATGTACCCAGAACTTTTGGGTAAAACAGAACTTCTCTCCACTTGAGACAGGATGTCTTTAGGCAATGATCTCATCTGTTCTTGTCACAAGACCCATCTGGTTGTGGAACCCAGAAGTCCTGGTGCCCAGACTCCTCTTTGCATTGCTCGCTCTGCTCTATCTCTGTTTGTCCTCTCCAGGAAGGCACACCTGATCCTGAGGAGGCTGGAGAAGGTCAGCAGTCACTGCTCAACCCTGCTCCGCAGCTCCTACATCCAGAGCCGCACCGAGACCGTGCCCTACTTGTTCTGCCGCAGCGAGGAGGTCCGGCCGCCCGGCATGGTCTGGTACAGCATCCTAAAGGACACCAAAGTGACGTGTGAGGAGAAGATGGTCTCCATGCTGCGCAACACGTACGGGGAGTCCAAGGGGCGGTGAGGGAAGGTGTGGGCCTGGAGCTGCGGGAGGCCAAGGGACTCTGAGGACTCGAGGACTCGTGATGTGCTGAGAGGCTGGTGGGGTTCAGGGTCGGGTGGAAAGGGGACAGCGAGGCCAAACAGGACTTTCTCACACAGACAGCAGAGAAGCAAGAAATCAGCAAGGTGGACTTTCATTTCTTTTCCTTTTTTTTTTTTCTTTTTTTTTTTTTTTAATTTTTGATTTTTTCAAGAGGAAAAAGAAAAAAAAAAGAAATTACCTAATTTGACTCTGCATAAAAGCCTCTCCTTTTTAATCTTTTCTTACTGATTTTCCTGGACTACACACTCCAAAACCCTGGGAGAAGGAGATGCCCTCTCGAAGCCAGAGCCAGGTAGAGGGGAGCTGCTGGGCACAGTTTTTTTCCTGCCCTGCCTGCCCTGCCTGCCCTGCCTGCCACCAGGCAGGAGCTGTGGGGCGAGGGGCCCCGGTGCTGTGGTGGCCCCAGATGGCAAGAGGAGGTGGGGCAGGTGGCTGGTGACACCACATTGCCAGTCAAGGTCCCAGCAGAGGATGCCAGGCAGGTGCCAGGACTCTGCAGGCAAGCTGGGCTTTTGTACCACTCTGAGTGGACGGAGCAGCTCTGTGCACAGCCTTCATTTGCAAGGCTCCTGGCAGCTTGTTCTGTGCATTAAAGGTTCATATTAAGTCCGTCTTTGTTGCTCCTTGGTGTTTCTTCCTGACACCATGTCAATACCACCTGGGCCTTCATGAGCTTTCAGTAGAGGACATCCCCAATGGCTGTCTCCAGGTGGGATGTGGCTGAGATGAGGGGCTGTATCAGGGCAGTGATGCTGACCTCCAGAGCTGGAGGGGAAAGTGCAGTGTCTGTGTCCAGGGTCCTCTCCCTCCCCAACACCCAGCTCGGCCACCACCCCCCGTGGGAGCTGGAGGCATGTGGGAAAGCCCAAGAAGGAAGCCAGAGGCTAAAAAGACTTGGAGAACCTGGTTTCTTTTACTGTCAGATGTGGGTTAGGCTGGCCCGGGATCCCTGTGGGTAATGGATTTCTCAGCCTGGTAGCCAAACCAAAAAGTGTGGGAGGGTGAGAGGGGGGAAAAAAAACAAATATCAGATCAGCTCAAAACTATTGCTTTTTCTTTTTAAAGCAAAACAATGAACCTGGAGGGGGCAAAGGGAACAGTATGGGTTGGATCAATCAGTTTAAACAGCCCAAAGCAATAGTTTTGTTTACTTTTTCAGGTTATTTAACCCTTTAATGTAAAAGCAAACAAGCAGGAGGTAAGTTTCAAAATGAAAATGTTTTGAAAGCAAAAAGCGAGGGAGTTGATGCAGAGGAAGTTCAGCCAGAGACCTTTTCTTCTTGAGCTAAACTTATTTGCCTGATTTGCACCCACTCAAAAAAAATCTGATAATTTCTCCCAAACTGCTCTTTCCCCTTTCCCCCTCCCTTTTGTTATGTCTCTTCACTTGTCTTGTGCCACATTGATGTTGCTGGGAAGGTCTCCAGTACCTGGTCAAAGTCTTGCTGGAGTTAGCAGAAAACTTGGCCTTGATGTAGCAGCCTGTGGAGCAAGTGCCAAAGCATTGCAGGTAGCCCGAGGTCTTCATTTTGAAGCTCAATCTCTTTTTCTGTGAGAGGGAGAGGATGGTGACACTGTAGCATCTGGGCTATGGCCACCATGTCACTGAAGCACAAGGGTCATGGAGGGACCATGATGATGTGTGTGTTAAAACCTCGCTCAGCCCCCAGCACTGCTGCTGCCTGTTCACCACCCCTTTGCCCTTCAGAGGTGGCTGGTGGCCATGGAGTTTTGTTGTGGGGATGAAGGAGATGACAGTGACTTGCATTTACTTGGCCAGAGCTGCTGAATACTGGCATGGGTCTCAGCACCCCCCAGCACCAGCCAGGCCTGCAGCAGGTCTGTGAGCCGCAGAGGTGCTGGAGCTCACAGGTCTTGCACTTCCTGAAATGGGGACACTGGTGCAGGAAGAAGCGAGACAAACTCGGCTCAGCTTTGCTACAGTGTAAAACAAAACACAGCAAAACCCTCAGAGTGCACATGTGCCAGCATCCCAGCCTGGACCTGGACTGGTGTTTCTGGCACCAGGTTGTCACATTGAGCTGCTTATTTCATGTGCTGCTGTGACATGGTATATGCACTGCTGATGGGGGGGAACCCTAAATCCCTCTTTGGAGGCACTGATGTCAATCCTGGACTGATCCTTCCCTCCTGGCAGCTGCAGGGCAGGCAATGGTCCATTGCCCCATGGGATGGGTCCCCCTGGAAGTTGCACGTGTCAGGACTACCAGGGCCAGCAGCACCCACAGAGCCTGGCTGGGTCCAGCCCCACAGGCAGGTGCACCTCCAGGTACTTTGAAGCTTCCTCACCTTCTCAAGGTTCAGCTGTGCCTTTCTCTGTATTTTACAAACACAGTGTTTTCATTTTGCTTGTGTGTATTTTTTTAATTTTTTTTTGCTTGGAAATGATTCATTTCTCTGCAAGGTTCATGCAGTGTGTGCTGTGGTGGGAGCAGCTCTGTGGGTTCTCTGTCAGTGAGAGCCAGTGTCAACCAACCTGGGGAACAAACTGCTCATGTTTGCTGTAATGCCATCCATGGGACTGGAGGCAATTGTGTGTGTGACAGGGTTAAAGCCACCCGTGGGACTCCTGACCATCCACACTCCTAGTGTGGTGCTAGGTGTTAGGAATAGAAGATGGCAGCCAAAATAGAGGGTGACTGGCTGAAGGCCCTTCAGCATGTTTTTCTGCACTCTGATACAATGAGCTCCCCCACCGTGGTGTATTTTGCACCCAGGATACTCATCAGAAGAGCTCAAAGGGAAGGGGCACAATCCACAGCATCGGCCGTTTTGCTGCACAACACCATGGAAAGGGAGACCTGCAACTCTGGTAGCACTGACTTACTGCTGGGAACAAAACCTGAGCAGCACAAGGACAGGCTGGCTGTCCCCCAGGCTCCATGCTGCAGCTGTGGCTGCTGCAGAGATCAGGGGCTTCATTCTTGCTGCTTACCTTGGAAGGCTGCTGAAGAACTGAGCTTCGCATCCATGGTGAGCCTGGCCCTGGTGCAGGGTCCGTGCACAGAGCGAGCTGTGTGAGCTGTGCTAATATGTACACAGCAGGTGGAAGAGTCTAGACTCCTGGGCAGGAAGACTGTGGAGTTTGATGGCTGTTAACCTGTCAAGAAGCACACCTAGCTCCCAGATCAAAGCCAGAAGAGCCTCTGGCCAGTGATGCTGCCCAGCACAGTGTACCCAAGCCAAACAAAACCGAGGAATTTGTCGAGGTTACACATCCGGCAGCGCAGCTGAAAAGAAGGGTCTGTGTTTTCTGGAAACTTTAGAGAATGTAACCCTCCAGCTTTCAAGATAAACAGTTGTAGTCACAGCCTAGCAATGCTGGCAGTGGGACCTGTGCTTCATGGTGTGCGTGAGGATCCCCCCCTGCCTTTCTTCTGCCTCCCTTTGGGAAAAGGGATCCTTGCTCCAAAGAAAGTTGCTGCTACCCCAGAAGCTGGTGCTTCTTGCTAGTCCATACCCAACTTTGCTGTGCCACCAGCCAGACTTTGGCAGAATTGGGGCCAACACTGACCTGGTGGAGAGGAAAGCACGAAGAGGTGAATGAAACATGAACAGTGAGTGGGAAGAGGGGCAAAAAGATGCCCTCACCCAGGTGTAATGGATAAACAATCACTATTTCCAAAAGCTGCAGTTTGCATTCTAATGTGAAGCTGGGACAGGGGGCATCAATAGCTCCTGGATGGAGTCACCAGCTTTTGGATGATTTCAGGTCAAAAGGAGCAGTCTTCTCCATGTGCCTTTGCAGTGAGTAACTGCACCAATGGAGCAGCCACGGGTGCTTGCAGGGCATCTGCTGCTCCCTGCACAGCCTGCCCCTGCTCCCATCCATGGACACCCTAGCACCCCACAAATTCAGCATCAGGAGATGGCTGCTCTGCAGACGCTGCTCACTCTTCCTTTTAACAAACCTATTTACTGCCACTTTCAGCATCCCTTGAACATCTCATCAGCCAGATTTGGGCACCCCAAATCTGCCACTTGTTTGGCAGCTGAGAGCTGGTGACAGCTGCAGGTCCTCCTCCTATGACTGCATGGGGCTGCCCCCCCTTCGGGAGCAGAGTGGCCTTGAACAATCCCCATTGTCCCCATGGCCATTGTTCCCTACCACCCTGGTCCCAGGCTCTGCAGCTGGCACAGGGCACAGAGGGGCCGATTGTTTGGGTGGTTTGCTGCTGCTGACACCACTTTGGGACAGCTTCTTCCCATGACAAAGGCCTCTGGAGTCAAGTGCTGCATTTGCTTCTGTATTTATTTTGTTGGTTTCTGCTTTTCCTCTCTTCTTCATTTTTTTTTTTATTCCATTGATTTTTTTTCTTGGTTGGATGAGGAAAGCTCTGCTGAGGCTGGGGATGGAGCCAAGGGAGGCTGTACAGCCTGGGCAGCCCAGGGCCCCCCTGTCGTGGGAAGGGGTTCTTGGGCTGGATAAAGTCATGCAGTAACACTAATGCTTAGCTATGCCAGTGGCCTGTGATGTGATGGATGCCTTGCTGGCCTGCCAGCTCACACCTTGTTGCACTGGGAGGGTGTAAACTGCATGTTGTACCTTCCGGGCTGGAGGCAGGATTAGCTGTCCAGAAGCTGAGCATCACCAATGCAAAACATTTTGTGTACTGCAAGAAGCATAGGAAAATATTTCTGGTTTTTGTGTTTTTATTGTGGGATTTTTTTTTGTTTGTTTGGGGTTGTTGTTTGTCTTTTTTTTCCCTAAGCACACTTGGCCTGTCTGTCTCCCCCACTGTTGGTGGCCATGATATTAAGCCAGGAGAGACCATAGCACGTAGTCCTACTATGGTGGGAGGGACAGTCCCTGGGCAGCTCTGGCCCTTCAAGTGTCCTTCACAGGACTGGGGCAGGCAGGACTGTGCCCAGGCACCAGGAGCTGCAAAAGCTTCGAGGAACAAGTTGAGTGCTTCAAGCTTTGGCATTTGTTATGGTGCTGCAGAGGTGAGGAGGCTTTCAATGCTTGGATGGAAAGTTGCAGTATTAAATAAGGGGGCAATAAAAAGGATTCCCTTTCCCTTCCCTGCTCCTACCCACCCTCCCATCTCTCCAAGCCTGTTTAGCAGCTACTGAGGCATGGAACCTTCACACCTTATGGAAACCCAGTCGTGTCTGGGCTGGGGAAAGACTGTGTTGTTAGGATGACGTTGAGAAGAACCTGCTTATTTGGATCGTGCCTGTGCTACAAGGTGAGTGCCCAAAGACAGAGCTGGCCTTTGAAGTTTACCCTGAGCCATCCCTGTATTTCAACTCTTCCATCAGAAATGCTAACAGGCCTGAAGCATAAATGGGTTCATCCCTGTGGGCTGGATGGTGCTAAAGGGGAGAAGCAATGAGCTTAGTTAAGGGGCTTTTCTGCTTCTCTAGAAATCTCTATGAGTTGGGGAGTGATTTATATGTGGGCAAACTGTCAGGTAATGCAGCAGGACACAGGGTGGCTGGAAGTGACCATGTTGCTGTTTGGACTAGTTCTTCATAAGTAAAATGCTCAAAAAGTTGGTGAATAACATTTTATCTGCAAAACCAAAAATATTAATTTTGCGAAAGCTGTTTTTAACCACTAATGATCCTCTCCAGGCCTGAGAGAAATCAGCCAAATGATTCTCAAGACCTTTAAAACTATTTTGACACAGTATTGCCTCACTTGTACTTAAAAAAGAATTTAAGACCCTGGCCCTTTGACTGCATTTTATCAGAGAACTTAGGCCAGTTGTTGACTTGAATGATGCAGGCAGTGGTTATTCCAGTTCAGGGCAGAGGGAAAATCTGGAGCCATTGCAGTGTGGTAGTTAGTGAGCAGCAAAAAAGAATTCTGGCCTGGGAACTGCTCACTATTATTTACCTTCCAGGTGTGCACCTTGGAACCTGAAAAATTAAGAAATTGGGATGGAAAAGCTCAGGAAAATATAATGCTGGGTTTCAAAGTGTTTGGGGGGTATGTGTGTGTGAGTGAGCACATGGGCACACGTCTGCCAGCTAATGCACCTGAATGTTCATTTGATCTTACATGGAAATGTTTTCTTTTATACTTGCAAGTAGTTTCCTCTATATTCCAGTCTTTCCATGGAAGATTTTTAGGCCTCTGTGTCTTTATGTCCAAATTGTTCAAAGTTGCTAACAGCTTCATTTTCCCATTACCACAATTACCAATGCCATACTTGTTTGAGAAGCTGTGGCTTTCAGCTGGGAGAGGATTTTGTTGTATGAATTCAGAGCAATTTCCTTGGCTTTCATATATAATTAATGCAGTCATCTCCTTTTGATTTAATGCAACCAAGTGGAGCTGCATCTGGTGGCACAAGTGCCTTGCAGTCACTTCAGCACATGGGTGTCATGGAGAGGCTGGTGGCCCAGTCTGGGTGACTTTGAGTGTGTCATGAAACTCCCTGGGCTGGTCACCACACAACAAGGTCACTAGCATTACTGCTACAGGGCAGAGAGGTCAAAGCTGCTTTCTTTGCTGGGCCTCTGCCAAGGTTATCTGCTGGTGGCTACAAGCCCTGTTGCCATCTCACAGGACAGGGGATTCAGCCTTTGCTCAATACATGTATTGATTTTTAAAAATTATTATTATTTTCCCCTTCCTCTCCCTGTCTTTAGCAATTGATTGCCAGGCAGACATGCAAACTGGACACAGAACCTGTTGTTTTGCCTGTGCACATCAATGGATGGTGCTGGTGGGGCTGTGCCCACAAGAGAAGAGTGGAGCAGAACAAAGCTCAGCCCAGAGGAGTGAGCTGCCTGCTGAGCTCTGCCTTGGTGGGACAATCCCATCTTAGAGTCCTTATTAATGCTTAATAGATAGTTCAGCACACAGCCAATTGATTTGTACATTGCTGTAGACACAAAACACTTACTACATTGTTTATGGGTCTTTTACCTACAGTATGTTCTATTGCCAGGGCTGTTTGGGACGTGTCTATATCCTATTAATAATGCATTTACCATAGACAAAGATGGTATAGAAAGCATTTTGTGCTCTCAGTCCTGCTCTTTCATTCTCTCTCTCTCCCCCTGCTCAATATTTTGCAGTCGATTTTGACAGTTAAAATGCAGAACAATTTTTAACTGGCTCACTCACGCCAGTGTAAAAAATAATAATCTATTCTCATCCTTCATTCTATTGTCCCCAAACATCCCATGGATTGTGTGGTGTGGAATTAATTTATTGTTCAATCCATGGGCCATTTATGGCTTATAGTATCATTGGCACAGCTTTCAAGGGGGCCAAGGTGGCGCCAAACAGTATGGCAAATATAATTAGCTGGCATTATAGCCCAATGGTGACTAAAGCCACTGCAAAGGGAAATGTGTGACAGGGAGAGCACAACTAGGATTTAATATTCCTGCCTCCCATCACCCCCACCATGCACCTCTTCCTTGTCGTCTACCCATTCTCCCAGCTTCTGTGTCTTGTCAGAGCTTTCCTAGGGTGTCAAATCATTAACGAGGTTGGGAGTTAACTGAGTTAAAAATGAGTCTCTTTAGGCTCAGGGTTCAATAGCTGTCAGGGCTAAATGGCCCGTCCCGACTGCTCGTGCACATGCCATTTGGAGCTATCGCTGAATCACTTCACATTAGGAAGCTGAATCCATACAGATTTCTGAGGACAACAGCACCAAGTCCTTTTCCTTGCCAGCCACAGGAGGACTGAGCATGCAACTGGCTGGATCCTGCCCCGTGTGGGGCTGGGAGGTCCCACTGGAGCAACCATGGTGCCAGGGAAGCCTGGGCAATGCGGGGCAGGCCCAGTGGGAAAGGTCATGGGCTGGAATGGGGCCAAACAACTTTGCCATGAGTGGCCAGCAATGTAATTGTAGAGCCCATGCCTTTGCTTTTGGACCTGGGTGTGCCTGTAGGCATGCAAGGGAGATGTGTCCATCACAGCACCAAGGACAAGGAGGAGAAATACACAACTTCACTGTGCGTGACCCAACTCTGACCATGGGTCTGGACCAGGACAGGCTTTACCATCAGCAGATGTGCTCACTGTACGTACCTTACAAGGTTTAGTGTGAAGGGGCTGCAAGCCCAGCTAGCTCTTGACTACAGGAGATTGCCTTATTCTTGTGTGTTGTCTTCTTGTATGTCAAAGGCTTTGTGCTGCACAGAGCTTTTAGCTTTCCTTCACACCTAGGTAGGTGGTTCAAGGCAAATTCCCATTGGGATTCGTTTTCTGCGTGGCCATGTTCTGCATCTGATGGAGAAGGTGAGCAGAGACCACAGACAACTTTAAAAGAAAATGTATTTTTAAAATTATGTGTCATGCAATCAATCAATCATCCAATTGTTTTGGTTGGAAAAGCCCTTTAAGACATAGAGTACAACAATTAACACCATCACTAAACCATGTCCTTAAGCACCACATCTGTATGGCTTTTTCAACATCTCCAGGAAGGTGACTCAAAATATATGAAATCCTGAGATCTCATTGCCCAGCACACTGGTAGGTGAAGCTTTCAGATTTTCCAGGACTGTTGCTGCAACTTCTTAATAGTCAAAGCACTGAAGCATCCAATCTTCTGTTATTCAAGCATCACTCACACCAACACCTACAGTGGGCACCAGCCTGATGAGAATGAAGCAGGACCTGAACAGCTGTGGCAGAACCCAACCTGGAAGTGAAATGAGCTCCTGGGCTCACATGTGGCTCCAGCTGGTGCTGCTGCCTCCACCCACTGCAGCCTTCTCTGACAAAACACCAACCCCCTCACCCCAAAACGAAGTGCTGGAGCACATTGAGAGCACATGGACACACAGGGTGGCCACTGCAGATGCGGGACCCCACAGCCCCTCTCACCACCCCACCCTGGGGTTACCCTGATGTGCTCGGGGCCAGCTCGACCGAAAGCAAAGGAGACATGGCAAGAGCAGACAGTCCAGTTCAGAACTCTTTAATACAAGCTTATATTGTTTGTGTTTCTGATTCATTGTTCTCCCAACATCTGGGGACATTAACCCTCATATGTGTGTGAGCATGTGTATGAAGATATATACAAAATCACACAGTTAAATATTTAAGCATACAAGGTATTATATATTTATATAATATAGAACTTTAGGGTATAGGAATCAACAATGGCAAAATATTTCTGATGAATCTGAGATAACTTCTTTTTTTTTTTTTTTGAGTGAAACATGACCTGTTTTTGAAAGACCAGAGGAAGTTGTTGTTTATTAAAAGAAAGAGAAGAACCTGTATAAAGAAATTCTGTGAAATTGATTCGTAAAAAAAAACCCAAAACCTCATGAACCGA
The DNA here is from genome assembly GCF_000747805.2 of Chaetura pelagica. Taxonomy (NCBI): domain Eukaryota; kingdom Metazoa; phylum Chordata; class Aves; order Apodiformes; family Apodidae; genus Chaetura; species Chaetura pelagica. The sequence continues at coordinate 2,967,720 of NW_009952709.1, read as the reverse complement.
AAAAAAAAAAAAAGGACAACTGTTAAAAACTGTATTGAAAAAAAAAAATAAATTAGATGAACAATTGTGTAAATATAAATTAAAAAAGATGACAATCTTAATAAATAAGCTTTACTATTTACATCTTTATATATTGCTTGGAGACTTAAATTAGATCCGTTAAAAACAAACGAACGCAAAATAAAACCCAAAATTGGAGCAGCAAACGTACAGGCGTGAGGTACAGAATTAAGGGTTGAACTGTATTTTGCTTGTTTCTTTTTTTTTTTTTTTTCTCTTTTTTCTTTTTTCTTTTCTCTTTTTATACAGTAGACCAGTAGAACTCTTGTGAAAATAGATCCTCAGCACTTCATTGGAGTATTGGTTGACGTGGCTTCCAAAAGGTGCCAAGAAAGATTCCATAATAATAATAACAACAATAATAACCATAATAATCATAATAATTATAACAATAATAAAAAGATACAATATGATACATAAATATGGAAGAGCAGTTGGTAATATGAATACATTTTTCTCTAGACGAGATCACAGTTTTATTTGTAAATATTACACTGATATATATATATAATATTACACATATAATATTATATATATATCATATATATATTTATATATATATTTATATATATAGCACGGCTCAATCCTGCTCCCAGTGAAGTCAACAACAACAACAAAAACCCCTGTTGACTTGATGGGAGCAAAATTCAGCCTCTCATCTGCAGACAGGCAAGTAATTACAGAGGCCATACAATGCAAACTCCGCAATGGTTCCAATTCCCTCCTTAGTTGCTGGTGAAATGTTTCATTAAAGCCCTGGTTCTTTGCACTCAGAAGATGGAAACTGGTGGCTGAATTGTGGCCTCACCAAACGAATGAAAACCCAAAAGACCAAACTAGAATGGGAAGCAAAGACAACTTGGACTCATTAGCTCTGCATCTCGACCTAACAGGACTAACACCACCACCACCAAGGAGCACCAAGACTCCTCATCTGACACCTGAAGCCAACCCAAGCTCTTGTTTCTGGCCTCAGAGGAAGCAATTTTTACTCTTAGTGAATCTTGGATGTGTAGATCAGGTAAAAAGGGGAAAATTCAGTTTGCCAAACTAAGAAACGAAGTGTCACATCTGACTTTTCTCCTGCTAAAATGATCAGGGTGTTTGAACACTGGTTCCCTGGATGGCAGGAACAGCCCAACACCAAACCCCTGTTGCCCAGAGGGACCATAGCTCCAAGGAAATATAACTTGGGCTACCTGGACCTGCTCCTGCTGGAGGCACAGCCCCAGTAGGGCCATGGCTTTCCCAGGAGGATGGAATGATGTGAAAGAAATGCAACGCAAATCAACTTAGTTGCACTGCTGAGACCAAAATGGGGCCCACAGCCATGAAGATTTCAAGAGCGTATCTAAGCCAGGCAGATGGGCCTCTCCCAGTGATACCAACATGCCCATTGACTTGCACTGGGACATCCAGGGATCAGGCAGGGGAGGGCAGGATGCTGCCAAAAGGCTGGGAGTTTCCAAAGCATCCAAAAACAAGTTCAAAGGACAAGCTACCATCTCTGAAACCCTTTGAGCATCCCAGCCTCGGCTTAACCCAAATCCCTCCTGTCTCCTAGCTTGGCCTCGAATGGGGATGATGGCATTGGAGTGTGGGAAGGGGACAGTTGGCACCCCACTTCCCAGCCTCGGGAATCACCTGTCTCCTCACATAGCAGCTTTCTCCTTCCCCCACACCCCCCCAACTCTCAGTCTCTCGCAGCTCTTCCGGATTCAGACTGTGCAGTGCTTCTGAGTGCAGTAATTAGAGCACAGTGAAATACTGGTTACATGTGTATGTACAGTTGGATAATGTAAAACAAAACAAAACAAAACAAAAAAACCAAAAAACCCCACAAATACACACTTAAAAAAATAATCTGAAAAAAAAAAAAATAATAAACTCCATCCCCATCCCCCCCAATCAACAATATACTGAGGAAAAAATACCTTAGCCTTAGTTCCTGGACTTATCACAAAGCACAAGGAAAACAAAACCAGACAATGTTATAAAACCTCATGGTACTTCTAGGGAAATCTACACTTAAGTATCTAGCTCTCTACTCAGCTGGCAGAATCAATGTTTTCCTTTCAAACACACAAAAATAGGCTTTGCTCTTCTTGGATTTGGATTATGTGGGTTTTCTTTCCTCCTTCTTTTTTTTTTTTTTTTTTTGTGTGTGTGGTTTTCTTTTATTTTGATTTTTCTTTCTCTCTGTAAAGCCTCACTTGTTATTTTTTCCCCCACTCAAATCAGTTGCAGCAAGAAACTTTTGTTTGCTCTTGGACTTTCTTTTCTTTTTTTTTTTTTTCTTTTTTCCCTTTTTTTTTTCTTTTCTTTTTTATTTTTTTTTTCCTTTTCTTTTGTTTTTCTCCTTAAACACAGGTAAAACCTAGAACAAACCGACAGTTACAACCAAGTGAAACCGAAACCAGAAGGGAGGTAGCTGGAACCCGACTCCAAGAGTCCTCTGGTGCCATCCTCCTTTCTCAGCCTGGGTGGGGAGAGGGGACACAGCGGGAAGATGCAAGAAAAGCAGGAGGACACCAGCTCAGACCATCTGCAAGAGTGTGGGGAGGGAGAGGGGTAGCAGCTGATAGGAGTTTCCCACCCCACCATGCACCATTCACCGCTTTCTGCTCCAGCTTTCCCTCCCACTGGCCATGGACAGCACCCATGGCTGGCTGGTGGCCCCTGGTAGAGTTCAGCCTTAGCTCACTACCTGTGTCAGAGAAGATCTTGGCACTAATATGACCTGGACTTCATGAGCAGCTAAATTTCCTCAACATGGGCACCCTGTCCTGTTCCTCCAAGCTTCTTGCTTGATGTTTTTCTACATTGGTTTGGTGGGCACAGATGGTGAATTATGTCCTCATCTCTCACGCAATGTCCCACCAGTCGTGGAGGGTCTTCCCCAGGTATTCCACTGGGCATTCAAGGCCATTACAGTGGTAGATGCTGCAAGGGCACACCCAGCTGGCCTTAACACAGGATGGGAGGCACAGGAGACTGGGCAGGTGTCTATGCCCCACAGCTCCTGTCTCTGCACTGTACAGCACCTGAAATGCAGAGGGCAAATCTTTGCCCCAGTGCAAACTTTTCCCAAAAGGAAAACAAAACCAAACCAAAACAACAACAAAAAAAACCATTGGATTTAACATGACTCAAAACAGAACAACTTCTGCTCCTGGCTTTGTCAGCCCTGTTGGAGAAGACAGAGAGTGCCAACACAGCAGTTGGAAAAAAATTAATATATCTAATAGCAGCATGGAAAGCCTGCCTGTGGGAATGGGAGTTGGGTCACCCCTGGACTGCAGGAGTGAAGCTGAGGTGTGAGGCTGTGCTGGCAAGAGGCCACCATCTCCCTTGAGCTGAGAAGGACTCCAACTCAGCAAGCAGAGACTGGCCCAGGCCTTCCAGAAGACCTCAACAGACCCTGAGCTGCTGGGAGCCCAGAGCAGCAAGTGGCAATAATGCTTATACAGACCTGTCTCCCCTGGGCAATGCTCTAGGTGGGAAAAGCAGATGGAAAATCTCCTCTGTGCTGACCTGCATAACTGAGAAGTGGATTTAACAAACTGAACTATCAGGATGCATTCAAGACCTGACCTGGGGCACCCTGCTGGGACAAACCCTGATGGGGTGGAGCAAGGTGATCATGCCAAGATGCCTCAGGCAGGGAGGGCATGATGTGTTGGCAGTCTGAAAGGCTTTTGAGGTTGTGACCTCTTTCTGGTGGGCTGGGTGGCACATACACAAACTGCCAACACAAAAGAGGACAAAAGGAAAAGCTTTTCACAATTATTTACTTCCATCGTTAATTAGGTGGCAAGGGGCAAAAGTGGAAGTTTTGCCAAAGCCCAGTTTTTGCCAATGTTCTCTACACCGGAGGATGTTCAGCCTAACTCCTGGGAAGGAGCCTTAATCCCACTGCACCTCCCTTTCCTGTGCTCCCACACACAGTGAAGGCAGAGCCACCTGCACACCTCCCATGGCCAGGCCTTCTCTGGGGTAACTGGGAGCTCCACAACAGAGAAGTCCTCTCCTTACAGCAATCATCTCTCCAGGCCTCTGTATTTTAGGCCTTGAGATTAATCTCTGTTTTATTCCAACAGAAACAACCCCAACAGTGGGTGACAAGAGCCTGGCTCCTTGTGCCTTCAACTCTGTTGGCATTCCATTTCTAGATCTCCTACCCATTTTTACATCCCTCTCCATGAGCTAAATAACCTTCCCTTACCCTTCTGCCTTGCTCCAGTGCCTCCAGTTCAATCAAGCAGGAGTAGGAACTAGATCTTTCCAATCTGTCCTTACCTGGTAGATTGTACTATCCAGGAGAGTCCCAAGGAACACACAGACTCAACACTTGGAATGATGCTCTTCTGGATGTGTGTTTTTCCTAGCAGGAGCCTGAAGCAGCAGATGAGCCCAAGCCACACTGGGATTTACAAGGAATGGGTTGTAGCAGCAGCACTAGATGCACTGGGCACCTCAGTGACTCAGTGTGATGAACCCTATGATGAAATTAGTCCCCAAGGGTCTAGCACAACATGTATCCCCCTGGGCTGAAATAGGAGGATGGAGCTGTACAACAGGGCAGTGTGAGGTGTGCTGCAGCTAATGCCCTTGCTTCTGGAAGGTTACAAGCAGCTAAGCTCCCGGTCTAATAAACGTGTCCAACCCACTGGCCTGGCAGCTTAATACTGACAAATATGTCCAAAATCCTAATACTGTCTCCTGCGGTCCCTTCCCCATAACATGTGCCTCTTCCTCCTCTTTTTCCCTTCTCCTAAGAAAACAGGAGCTTGAAGTGGCTGTTAGATATATGCCACCAAAAGAGGTGGGTGGAAAAGTTCTAGAGAACCACTTGGCTGGGTGGAGGCCAGAAAGCAGATTCCTTTGGCTGGCTGGTGTCCTGTTTTCTTGCCCCAATGCTGAGGAAGAGACCAGAGGGTTTGAAAGGCAGGTTGAAGGAAAGCTTTAAGGCAGACTGTTTGGTTGCATGGGGTTGTTTTCACCCTGTCCTGACAGTAAGGAAACAAGTTGTATGGGACATAGCAGCAGGAGTAGCAGCAGCAGACATGCTCAAATGACAAGTGCAGGGGCGAGTTACCCTCTCTGCTCTTCAGAAGCAATCATCCACATTCCTCAATGCCAGTCCTTACAATCCCCGCTCCCTGATTCCACCATGGGACCACCTGCCCAGCTCCACACAGAAACATCCCAGCAGCCGTGCAGCTTCCAGACAGGCTACGAGGGGGCTTTTTGTTGGCTTTTTGAGGGCAGGGGGAGAAGGAGGAGCTGTACAGAAAGGCCACTGCAGTCTGCTGAGCTGGAATTAACATTCCTGTGAGGAGCAGATCCATCCCACATCTCAATGGCTGAGCATCTGGCAAGTCACTTGCCCAGAGGCACAGCCCTGTGGAGATCCCACCCCAATCAGTGCCCCGAGCATGTGATACCTTGGCATTCAGCATCAGAAAAGGCTCTGCTTGGAGTCCTCCAAGAGCACAGCCTCTTCTATGAACGGTCTGAGTTATGAGTGCTGGAGAGGGGAAAGTGTTTTTGTGTTGATCATAATCTCTCATCTTTCTCTCTTTTTCTACTTCTTTCTATAAATATGTGTACATAAATAGCTTGTTTCTCACCTTGAATATAGATATAAACTGGTCAAATTAGGTGGGCATAACATGCTGTTTTGATACATGAAAGTCTTCTCGACTTGACTCTTGGTTGTTTGTTTCTTGTCATCATTATTTAAGATATAGTTAATACATAAACCCCTACTTTGAGTCCTCCTTGGACAAAAATTAAAGGCAGACTGGTTGAATTCTAAGGGTCCCTGGTGCAGAAATGCCATCCAGTTGAGCAGCTAAATGTTAAAAACGATACCAAAAGGGATGTGGTGTCTCTCCTAGCCTGCCTTGAGCAGTGTGGTCCTCCATTCCATGACACTTGGCATTACCCAAGACTGAAGCCCCGGAGGTCTTTCTGGGTGTGCTCCTGGGCGTTGGGGTCCCGGCAAGCACATTCTCCTTGTAGGTCACAGGACATAGGGAAGGGAGTAACCTGGGGAAGGAAACCAAAGACACAAAGACATGAAGTACACACCTACAGCATCCTGGAGAACAAACAAGACCGCTGGAGGGATATCTTCAGAGATTAGCTGCAGCCTTCTGCTGTGATTTTGTTTTTTATTACAGTAATTCATTTTAGTGCTGAGCTGGTGGTGCACTGAGGCCTCAGGTGAGCTACTTGCCCCCTGAGAGAGGCTGTGAAAAGTGTACAGAAGAACCTGTTCAACTCACGCAGTTACCAATCAGCAGATACTCCCCTAACAGTTCACATCAGACACATGAACATGGCTGACTGGGGAGACAAATACTTCTCAGGCTTTTCTGGGTTACTTACCTTACTCTTTGATTACATTAGACTATTGACCTCTTCTGAAAAGCTGTCCTTACCCCAAAGGCAACAAACACTAAATGACAGCAAAGTTACAAGGCCCTCATCTCACATGACCAACTCAATCACCAAAAGGACTGAGTCCAGTAGATCCCAACTCCAGTCTTCTCGTGGCACTCCTATCCACCTCCAGCTTGGGGATTTTGATGAGCCCTACCATCATCTCACTACTCAGTACCATTTTGCAGCAGGGCCTTATGGCTGGGGGTTCATTAGTGCACTTAACTATGAATGTTCTTGGTTTCAATTCCTCAGGGCAGGAACTGAACCAAACCCTACCAAGCAGAGCAGTGAAGCAGTAAGAAGACTGGCAACAGAGAGACTTCTCTAAATACCTCTTGTGTTTAAGGTCAAGGGATACAGCTAACGGGCACTGAGGAACAGCAAAGGAATGCAAGTAAGAGGCTGCTACGTGCATGATCTGTCTTCTGTCCATGATCTCTGTAGAGAAGCGTGGGAAGCAGCTGAAACAATAGCCTGCAGTGCCTGGCTAGTGGAAGTTGATTTTGGCTTATTGCATCATGGAACTTACATAAAGAAAAGGGGATGGGGGGTGGAACAGTGCCTTGCTTGCCCTGAAGTGAATTCCTAAGAATGTCTCCCATCTGCACAGCCTGAGCAAATGACCTCATTCCCCTCCACGCTCCTTCCAAGACAGTGTCACAACCTGCTCAGACGTTCCCAGCAAAGGCTGCACGCGCGGCCCGTCTGCTGCCCTTGGCTGTGCTGCCACATGTTTGCTCTCTCTTTCATAAACACTTTCCTGCAGGCTATGAACCTTTGGTCTGCCTGTTCCATATGTATCATCAATAGCCCATCTAGGAATGTGGACCATGCATTTTGCATGAACACAGCTGTCATTTCCACCTAGAGCTTCCACACGTGTCCCTGCACGCCCATCTCCAGCGTGCCTCTCTCCTGATGCACAGCAGAATGGGATGGGGAGGTGTGGATCTTCATTTTGCAACTTGGGAGCCTGAGGCAGGAAGATGCTGACAGAGACAAATAGCCAACACTCAGCACCAAATCAGGATTTAGAGAGCCTCCTCCCCTTGCTTTTGACTTCATTCCCAGAAGACCTGACCCTCCGGGTAGAATAAGGTGATGACATCATCAAGCCACGGCCTTGGTGACTTAGGAGCTCAATCAGTGAATAATCAGTATCTACAAATGTGCAAATATGGAGGTTGCAAAGAGAAGAGATAATCCAAAAAGTTAAAAGCAAAATGATTGGAAACTGAAGAATTTTATAAACTGCAGAAAACAATAGGAGCTTAAGGCTCACTTGAGCCAACAGAAGCAGCCAGAGCAGGGATGTCTCATATCAGAATGCTGTGAATGTTCTTAGATAGGAAAGCAGAGATGTCTGCAAACAATGAGGTTTGGGAAGGAGGCTGAGGAGGGATTGTTTAATGACCAAATTAAAATACTGGAAAGGCAAAAAGAAAAGATACATGAAAAAAAAACAAACCACATGGTTTATTTTTGTTCAATGTAGAAGGAAACATTTTGGTTTAGATTATCTGCTACAGTTCATGTTTGACCTTTCCCTCCAAGCCACACAAATAAAAAAGATTATTTCAGAGCAAAAGTTTTGTCTTGAAATAAAAACTGATTTCACTCAGAAAATGCTCAAACAAAACTTTTAAATATGTCTGGCATTTTCCTCTATTTTTTATCCTGAATCATTCAGCTCAATCTGGTTTTGGCAATGATTTTGACTTGAAAAAATCCTCCCTGATGTACAATGAAGCTACTGGTTGGAGGCAAGACCTGGGAACCTGATTCTTTCATTTGTCTTGATCAAGCTTTTTCCTCTCCCTGGCCTGGATTCCCTGTGTTTATCTGCAACAGTCTAACAAAAGTGATTCAGTGGCCCCTGCATTCAAAGGAGAGAGAGACAGGCTCACAGAAGATGTGGATGCCCATCTTGCACTGAACACATGACAACCACACTTGGGCATTTTGGTAAAGCAGCTGAAATTATCTGTGACATCCTAATCTTGCCTCTGCTGCTGGCCATGCATGAGTGGGACAGTGAAAGGTGTTGCAGGCACAAAGATCCCATCAATGCTGCCATTTCACTTGTGGTAACCTTAGAGCCAACAGTTAAAATCCTGCACCACTGTGTTTTCAAAATGCCAGCTCACATTCCCCTAGTCTACCCTGTGGGCTGTGCTGAATTAATGGCATTAGAAACCAAAACTGGCATGAGCTTGATGTTGCTTTGAAGTGACCTACTTTCTTCATTCCCTCCCATTTCTCCTCATGAGTCCCTTGTTTTCCCCTTTGCTTTCTTAGAGGTCACAGTAAGTGTGTGCACTGGAGCAACCTGAACAAAAGGAGCACAGGAGAGATTAGATGGCTGCTACATTGCAGCCAATTTCTGGGGAGAGAGAGCCAGTAGAAAAGAACTGTTTTGCTGTGTGTTGTCCTCTAGAAACCCTTCGGTCTCCTAACAGTGGTCACAGACAGAAGAGCAGAAGCTGTCTCCCTGAGGCTGAGCTGTGACCCCAAGAGGAGAGGGTTTCATGGCTCAGCAGCAATCCCAGCAGTAGGTAGCCTGAGTGTAGGACAGTTTCTCCCTGACCAGATTAGCCTTATTCACTTTATGTCCCTTACAGAGTTGTTGGTTTTTTTTAATGCAATTTGATTTTTACAGTGCTATTGTCCAGATAAATGAATTGTTTTGTTTCATGGCAGTGAGCTCCAGATATCAGTTTTCTGTTATGCGAAAAGGCAGAGATTTCAATGGGTAACACACACATCCACAGTCATATTAGATGAGACAAATTTTGCCAAACAACAGCAATACAGGGTTTCCACTTCAAACAGCATTTCCAACAAACACACATTTGAGTTCTCCAGGGACCTGATTTACACAGGTACTTGAATCCAACCCACACACAGCATCTAGTAGGACTGTCTCAAGCTCAGAGACACCGTACAACCCCTTAGTAGAAGGAGTGTCTTTTGCTGTGGGCTCAAACCACTTCTGGGGGGACAGAGCCATGAGTAAAGCTGATGGTTGTGCTAGAAATAATAAATGCTGAACCTTTTTCTGAATGTGGAGCCCAGATATACATACTGCAAGATTACCAGGCTTTTCTTTTTAAATAGGACTGTTAAAGCCTAACTCATTAACAGATTATATGATCTGCACTGAAATTTCCAGATAATCCATTGCAGTATTAAAGAATCAGCTCTGCTTCCTTCCACCTGCCAAGTTCTGTGTTCACCCTGCAGAAAACCTGACTGATATCCAGGAGGGCAGGGAGAAAAAGCTAAAAATTAAGTTTAGACCTGGCTTGGTCATTTGAAGTATTGCTGAGTATTGTCTCCTCAGATTAACTAAAATAGGTTGAAAAAGGCACAGCTTTGCACGCCTACACACAACCCCTACATACAGACACATCTTCTGGAGATGATTTGGGGCAGAGCCACAGTGTGGATCTGGGGAATGTGGGTCACACCTGACCAGCACTGGACCACAGACTGTCTTCAAGAAAAAACAGACACAACCTAATTCATGTCCATCACCCCAGCAGTGAGCACTGCCTGGCACACCATAGCCTGAATGTAAAGGAGAAATTGCAGCAGGTGTGGGCTTATGGGCTAGACAGGAGGCTGGCATGGACATCTGGGGTGTAATGCATAGGAGGTCTGAGATATCTCCACTGTGACCAATTCACAACCCACACTGCACAGCATACAAACCCATACTTCCATTCTCCACAAAGGAATGGGAACCCTCAGCATCCTCTCCCACGCTAGGAGGTGACACCTTCAATAAAACCCAAGGTCTCTGTTGGAAACAGGATGGCATTTGTCCTTGATGCCATGCTCCTGACTGTGGGAACAAAGACAACAATACAACAGACCAGAGCAGAACTGGGAACCAGGTCCTGACATGAGTGACAGACCACAAATCCTTGCTACATGGCATCTATCTAAAGAGGCTGGTGACATACCAAGACAGATCCCTGCTGAGAAAAGCCAGCCTGTAAGGAACCGGTGGGAATGTTGACAGGAGAAATCCCAGACAGGTACAGGGAAGGATGGGAAACAGTTCTGCACAGGGTCGGAGCTCATCCCTCACACAGGCTGGTATCAGGTTGACCTGTGCTTTCCACCCAGTGCACTTGAGGCTGGTTCACAGCAGCACCCGGGCAGGCAGAATCTGGCCTGGGGAAGGGTACGGGTTGGAGGCAGGGGGGGAAGGAGAGGAGGAGGGCTGCAAAGTGTTGGGAAACAGCCTGTTGTTAGATTTCAGCCCTGAAGTGTCTGCGAAATCTCCCAGACAAGCCTAACTGGAAATATGGAGGCCCTGCTGCAGACAGAGGCTCTGGACCGAGGGCGGCCTGTCGAGATAAGTGTGGTGGGCCATGCTGGCTGTCACAGCCCCACACCTCTCCAGACCCTCCCAGCTCAAACGCTGGGGAGTATTTTATTCCCTGACAAGGCCCTTGTGAGACAAAAATGCATCTTGTAAGGGTCTTCTCAGTGGTTTTTGGCATTTAGGTCACCAGAGTGGTTTTGAGATAAAGGAGGAAGAGTGAGCCCCCTTTTAACTCACGGGGCTGGTATGCAGGTTCACACCTAGGGCACTGCTCCAGAGGGCCTGGGAAAGGAGAAGATGAAGCTCACAGGAAACCTTCTCTCCCTGCAGCATATAGAGCTTTAAAGGCTTGTCTGTTTTTAACTCCCTCACCATAAACCAAGCTTTCCCCCACTGAAGCCTGCAGACATGGTGTATGTAACAAGGCACAGCTCAGCTGAACCCAACAGATGCTCCTTTCTCTCCATTGATTATAAGCTGGGAGCAGCCTCACCAGGACCGGTGGGAGCAGGATGGCCCAAAGCCAGCAGGGATCCCCGGGAAAGCCCTGCTTGTACAGATCCCCACATCCCCGCTGAGCAGAGCAAGGGAGCCCGTTTGCCAAACCACATGGAGCTCAGTTGCTCAGCTATCAGCTGCGCTTCCTACCCTCGTGCTACTGATTGTGCAAACATGAATGTAATTAGTCTAAATAATCACCAAAGATTTAATAGGAGCCAGACCACCCAGAGGCCAAATAGCTGGTGGTGTAGCAGGGAAGGTTTGTTCGCTGGTTTTTGTAACACTTGCTAATGAAGTGAGGTCGGATAGCAAAGCAAACACCCTCTACTAGCACGTCCTCTGGGAATGCTGTATGTTGTGGGAAGCCCCATGTCCCTTGAAGCCAAGAATGTTCTCTCAGGATAGGCAACATGTGCTACTACCATCACAGCTTTTAATTTATCACCGCCTGGAAAGCCTCCCTGAATGATTATGAAACCAAGCTCTAAGCCCCCAAATAAGCTTCCATCCCAACCAACCATGACTGCAAATGCTCCTCACATGGCAAACAGGCACTGAGGCCATGACCAACAGCTCATGAGTGAGTTCATCCACATGCCTGGGTGAAGCAGAGCACTTGGAGCAAGCAGCAGCACTCAGCCACTTCCAGAGGCATGAAGCAACACTCCACATTGTATCCTTCCTTCCTTCGTGCTCACCCACCATTCATTGTATCTCACCAGCTAATTATAGAGCTGACAAACACACCCAGCTGGGGACATTCAAGTTGTTGGGAGCAGCATTGTGGCAGTAACATCAGTTCTTCTGGATAAGCAGAATTTCCTCAGCTGGGGTGGTCACTTAGGCTGCTAATTGTGTGAACTGCCACAAAACCATGTTCTGCCAATGGAGCAAGACCTGAGATTCCCCAAGTCAGGTCTGTTTCACAGTTAGAGAGCTGGAAAAAGGTGTTTATTTCTCAAAAACACTAAAAAGTGGTTATTTCTGTTGTCTTAGGGGTAGGAGTGCAGTAGACCCCCCCCTTTCAGGGTAGACAAGGACAGTCTTTGGAAATCCCTCCTGGAGCCAGCAGCAGCCCCTCAGTTCAAAGCTCCTTTCTTTAGGTCTTGAATTCTCGGCCATAAAGTCTCTGAAGAGGTTTTGATAACTTGCCTATCTTTTAGATAAACAAAGCTTTGGATGAATCCCACACAGTCCTCTATCTACCGCAAGTCCTCATTTGTTTTCCACTGAAGCACTTGCTGGTTTTCCTCTCCAAGGTGTTGGACAGAAATGTCAAGAGGCTGAAGGGGCAGGACGATTTTTCTTTTTCTTTTCTAAGCGCTACGGGGCAAAGCAGCAGAGGGAAAACCTGAGTGATAACTGAGTGAGACAGGTTTTTTTCTCATGGAAGCTGTAGGTTTACCCCTTATGCATTAGAAATTAAAGGCAGAGAGGAAAGACCAATGAAATTTTGCCCTTTCAAACGGGGAGACTTTAAAACCTCTAATTCTGTGTATTTCAATCTACAGGGACCAGACTGCAGGATCTGCAGCTGAGCAGATCTGTGATCTGAGTCTGAAAGTATATAAGCAGAGACTAAAGAGAGACTTTTCTGATTTCTGTAAGGCCTTTCTAGGCAGCCTCGTCCAGGGAAAATGCATTAAAAGGAAGGCAAAGAAAAAAGAAATGAAGGAGAACAGCAACTGGAGAGAACATTTGCTGAAATGAAAGAAATAGCCATCGCCTTGTTCCCTGCAATGCCACACACCCCAGGAGTTTCATGCAGGCAGCTGCCAGCCCAGAGATGGCCAGTTATGCCCAGGTTATTTACTTTTCTCACTTTAGAAGTGTCACATAATTCATGTTTTTAAAAGAGTACCTTCTCTTATCTGTGGCAGGATACAAAGCAAGAAGCAGCTTCCTAGAGCAGCCAGGCAGAAGGGAGCTGGCAACCTGTGCTGGGTCAGGAGGGTAAGAAGATTAAAAGGAGATGGGATTTTGCTTTGTCCTTCACGGAAGACTTTATCCCCTCCAGATACATAACAGAAGCTTTCTCTCCCTTGGAGGTTGGCTGGCAATGGTCTTCCTGTCCCTCAAAGCTGCTCCTGGGTCATGCACAGGGCAAGCTGTGAGGAGCACAGCCCCATCCTCTGCTCCAAGCCCAAACCCTGCTGCTCACTCCCTCTCCCCCACAACCCACCTGCCTTGTCAGGCACTGCAGGACATGTCTCTTTGCTCCTTTGGGTGGCACTCATCCCTGTGCCAGCCCTGGCTTCTTGCCTGCTGGGGGGGGATGCTGATCAATTAGCACACAACAAATAATTAAGCTGATGAATGTCTCTTTTTCCCTCTTGCTGACTGCAGTTGCCTTGAATTTATGCTCAGAATATGACTCAATTTATTCATCGTCGTTTGTAACATTCAAAAGAGGTATTTAATGATTTCTTTTAAGCTCTCTAAGCCTGATTGTGACTAGTACAGGGCAAATACTCATTATTTCCTATCTAAGCAGCAATGCTAGTGAGTCGGTGGTTGGTCAGATAAGTCACACTGTTCCGTTCCCCTCTCACTGCAGAAATGCACAAGGTCATTTGCTGCTGTTGTTCAAATGCAAAGGGAAAACATGGCCTAAGCAAAAGCTGCATGGAAGTCTCCTGTGCATTTTCAGGACAAGAAAACAGAAGTGTGCAAAATCCCATGTTAAGTAAGAGGGTCCAGAATTAAAGGGAATACGGGTTGATTCATTTTTGCTTTCATGCAGCTTGGTTCACAGCATTGTGTGAGCTCAAAGTGCTTTTGAGAGGGTAGCGGGATTGCAGTGAAACTTAAGTCTTGACAGTTTGTGGACATTAAAGATCTGAAGCCAGCTCTTGCTTGACTGTTAACTCCTGAATCTTCACATGATGCAATGTTAATCTTCAACCCTTTCCTAAAATAATGTGCGGAGTTGCTATGTTCTGTTAAATGTGAACCATGTGTCACCTCAGCAATGGCTGCAACGGTGAGAAGATGATAAATCTAAAGCTTGTAAAATGTCCTGTGACATTTTGGGAGAAAAACAGGTGTTGCATAAATGTTAGACATTTATGGGTAAACTTGCAGGGCCTTTAAAAGACTGACACATCTGCCCCATAGTATGTAACCCCGAAAGAAAAGGAGCAAAGCAGCCTCTTTCATGTGCCTTGTTCTTTTCTACAACTGTACAAAAATATATCCTCATCTGGAATTGGAATTAAGAATGATGGACTCACCCCTCCCTATGTCTCCTCCAGGTTTTTGGCTTTTACACCCAATGTATATTTAAAAAATGTGCCTTTTTAAGTAGGTGGCAAACTGTGCTGGAAGGATTTGGTATGCGGAGTATTTTTATTCAGCTCCCTTTTCTCTCACCTTTCATTGTTTTCCCCTTTGGAATATCTCCTGTAACGCTCCACTCGTAAACCTCTTCAAAGAGAGGGCTGTATTTAAACAGTTTTGCCTGAAATCTGGTCCCAGTCAAAGGCCTCAGATGGGAAAATAACTCGCAGAGCCAAGACCCGCAGCCCCACGGCTGCTGCCGCAGGTGTCA
>NW_009952709.1:2942175-2952649 GCF_000747805.2 Chaetura pelagica | reverse complement strand
GGTGTCAGCGGCCGCTTTGCAGGCAGGGAGGTGCTGCCTGCCCCCTCCTCAGCTTTGATGCTGTGGCTCCACAGGCTGGGTTATTATTCCCCCTTTTACCCTATAAATGTAATAAACTGGGACTTAGCATCTTGCTTTTGGCATGGAAGGTCCAAGGAGAAGGTAGTATTTCTCAGTCCTCCCGAGAGCCTTATTCAACCCCTGGGATGTTGGTGGTGTTTTGAGAGAGATCTTTTGGAAGCTGAATGTGTACTGTGGAAGAAATGGGCTCTGTGGTTTGGCCCTCAAACTGTGTGATCTCTAGGATGGGGGTTTCTAAAGCATGAACTAGGGCAAGTCTAATTCCCCTGGTCACAAAGATACAGCTCCCAGTGAAGTCAGTGGAAGCAGACTTCTCTCCAAAATGCTTCAAAACCTCCCTCTCCACGGGGAAAATCCATCCAATGTGTGACTATCTGCCTATCTCTGAACCACTTGCCCTTTGAATCTGGCAGTTTTAGCACAAAACCCAGTAACCAACTGGATTACAAGGCACTTTCCCCCTCTTGGGTGGTCACTTCACTTATGGGAGGCAGTGAAGCAGCAGATATTTTGACCGTGACTCGCCTGACTGGTAAGTGTTCAAGACTCTGTGCAGATCCCACTTTGTCTCAACTCTCTGCCCAGCAATAAATTCTGCTCCCTAACCTTAATCCTGTTCCTCTCCCCCTCAGATGGGCACCCACATCCCTTGTGTCTCAGTCCCAACCCCACCCCAGCAGTATGATGTGCCCTCAGCTCTTGTCTTGACAGGACTGGTTTGGGTCATTCCCCTCCCAGCCACCTCCCTTCCATTCCTCTGGCACCTCTTGGGAGTTTTCATTCCATGCTCTCAAGCCTGGAAACAGAGAGATAAAGTTTCCCAGACATGCTGTTGTAGGAGAAGACCTACGGCCATGCTGAGCTAGTGGGCACTTCCAGCTCTGTCCTCCCAGCTGGTGGGCTTGCGAGGCCAACAAGCAAGCTGTGCCTGCCCTTGGGCTGCTCCTCCAAAAGAGGTGGAAAACAGGCAGAGATAGGCATCTTGGAGACAACTCTGAAGATGAGCTGCTGCTTGTCACCCAGCTTGTCTCTACAGTGGTTGTTTCAGCAGGGAGCCCTGTCCAGGTTCTCCATGCCCTACTCCAGCCTCAGGTGACAGGAAGGCACACCTGCCCATGCTTCCCTCCCAGCATGTGGCTTGCAGGGACACTTGCAAAAGAAACACAGCAATACAGGGCAAAAGTGTCCTCAAAAGCACCGTTAGGAAAACTACCTCTTCCCCAATGGAGAAATTAAGTCCTTCCACTTGCCAAGACACGTCCACTTCCCTTCCCCAGTGTTCCCACATGGGCCAGAGACAGCCTACAGTACTGTACCAGTAAGGGATCTTTGGCTGAACCAAGGAAAAGAAACATCCAGCAAAAGCTGTATGGCAGTGCATCCCAGCATTCAAATACACGTTGTGGGAAGAAAACATTTTCTTTCACTTGTTTGGGTCCTACTTCTGCATTTTTACCATTTTATCATTTACATCACATTGCTGTGTGATACAAACCAGCAGATTTCATTTTCCTAAGCAACCTCTCTGCATCAAATAATGTCTTTATAAATCTCTGCCACTAACAATGCCCAGTGGTTCTTTTGCAAGATTTTCAGGTCCTGGTCTATGTAGTTGGTTTGTGCAGAAGATATTTCCCATTTCTGCTCAGCCCAGCTGCCCCTACAATTATGTTTTTGTTTTGCTCTCTGTTCTTTTCCTAATGACTCCTAACCTTTAATTTCCTTTCTGAGCAGGGAGGGTGGATACCAGGATGGGCAAATATAACCTTTCTCAATGTTTCTGTGTGAAGGTCTCCTGAGCAGTAGGTGCAACTCTTCTGATGAACATGTCCCAGGGTTTGGGAGGGAGCCAGCCTTTTTCTATAGAGAAACTAGAGTTTATTTACAGTAAGAATGAACAAACACCTCTGACTACTTTCTTTAAGAACCTCCCTGGTTGTGATGTGAAATGCAGGTGCAGCTCAAGAGAGAACTTCAAAATGAACCAGCAAGAACTCACTGCCTCTGGTGAGCTGATGCCTGGACTGAAGGTCCTTCTGAGACCTTACACCTTCCTCATTCTAGCAAAAATAACTTTCTTTCCAGGTGCAAAAAAGCACTCTTCTAGGAATTCCCAGTGAAATGAGGAAAGGGCACCCCTACCTTTTTGGTCTTGACTGTTGAGGCACAGCAGTCCCCACCATCATAGTTGCAGAAGGCTCGGTTGTTGATGGAGTCACAGTAGTTGTCCCCCATGAAAGGCTGAAAAAGGAAAAAGACAAACAAGACTGAGAACATAGACATGGATAAAACCTGTAAACAATGTATCAGAAGGAAGAGATGAAGCCTTGAAGGAGCCTTGCAGTGTGTAACATTATCATCCACCCTGAAAAGCGAGAGAATTGTTCTCTTCTCCCTTCAAAGAAGATGGGGAAAAAAAGACACTAGATGGAAGGGAAATGATCCTTCCTTGGTTTTTCACATCCCACATGAGATGATGCTTAGGAATATTAATTGGACTAGACCCAGAGACAGCATCAAGGCATTTAAGATTGTAGCACTTTTTGATAGTATTAAGTTAACCTTCCAAAACTATGTGGGTTAAGAAGAAGGTTACGTATAACAGCAAAACTGCCTTGCTTTTAATACCTGTACTCTCCACCACAGTTCTAACTGTGCAACAAGTGTCAGCAATGAGGTCACAAAACTTATCACAAAGAGAAATGGAAGTGGCCTGAGCTCAGCACAGGGCTCACCTGCTCTCCTTCTCTGACCAGCAGTGACTGTACGTGACCTTGGCCATGTCACATAATCTCCCTCTGTTCCACAGCTCAGAGCTGGGATAATGGCAATTATTCAGAGGTACGTTGTGAAGAACTATTAAGTAGAACTCATAAATCACCTTGAAAATGTGGTCACTAGCCTGTGCAATGAGATCACTAGTCTATGTGTTGTACAGGACCTGAATAATAATCACGATTCTGAAGAACATGCTTGAAATCTAATTCTTCATTACATGTTGGAGCACTCTTGGTCAGCAAGTACAAAAGACTTTCTTGGAAGTCAAAACTGCCTGATGCTAAAAAAGGCCCATGTAGGGACTATGAAACCCAGGCAGCTCTGAAAGCTCACAAAAATTGATGCTCAGCAGAAAGCACAGTCATATCTCTGTAATGCTTCTTACACCCACAGGCTCATGGGGCCATTCCCGTTTTATCTGCTCTTTGGAAAATTCATTTATTCTGCACAGTGAAACACACACCAGGGACTTTCCTACAAGAAGGCGTCATTGCAGAGTGGGTGGGGAGGGTTGGGGAGGTTTCCTGGGAGGATTTTGTAGCAATTGCAGTACCAGAGTCTCCCTGATGATAGATAGCTGAAGCACCAGCAAGAAGAGCTTGCTGTGCTCTCCCCAGACAGAACCCTGGCCACACTCAGCAGTGTTGAGATGGACACCATGGAGTGCTGGAGATGCAGGTTTTTACTGCTGATGTTTTATACATTTAAATATTTCTATGAAGGTGTAGGAAATGCAGGCAATGATGACAATATCAGACCAGAGCAGGACTAGCAGGAGGTAACTGTCTCACTACGTGTCACTTGTTTATCTACATGCAAATACTACAAAAGCTGACAAGGAAATCAGAGTTACAACGTGCAGCTCCTGTCCCTGTAAACTGGCTTCACTCCAGTGACTTCCACAGAGATTAACTTATTTATACAGGCAAAGACTTCAACTTGCAAACACCCTTCCAATTTAATTAATATGCTAAGAGTTAAAAAGGAGTGATTTATGAGTAGCTAGAGAATTTTTTTATTTTTTTATTTTTTTTATGCCAACCATGTCATATTAAAAAATGTGAACTTTGCCCAGCCTCCCAAGACATTTTGTGGCCCTCCCCATGTTTCTCTTGTACTGCTTGGCTGTGCCTACTTGTCAAGTAAGGCTTGCCTTTGATTTCCCCATGACTGTGTCTGTACTCTACACCTATGAACGCTGGAAACTCAGTAAAAGAAACTTGTGGAAGACTTTGCCTTTCCCTGCCACTGGCACGGAGTAGGCAAGTCAGTCTTTTGGAAGAGAAGAATGGGACAAACAGCATCTATTCTGGTTTGGTACCAAAATCTTTGTTTTGGACACCCTGGAGACCTGCCTCTGGAGAGTGAGGTTTCTGTAGGTCTTCAAGCACATCTTAGTGCTACTATATTTTTTTAAGGACTATACAAGTAGTCAAGAGGGACTAGTTTCCTACCGAAACAGCAAAGTTAGAGGTCAAGAAATACGGGGCTGGCTCCCAAACCTCAGCTCCTGCCACTAGGGAGCGACAAAAAATCACGTTGGATTACCACTGTGATCACCATGAGCAAAATAATGCCCCTCTTACTCAGAGTCCCCTCCTAACGCTAAGGATGTTAATACATTAGGGATTGTATCAGCTTAATGGCCCAGTATTATTGACCTACTGGCTTATTAGTCCCTGTTTCCACAATCGTGAAAAAAAGGTTTGGTGACGATGCCATTTCTTCTGAAATCTTAATGCCAGAGAACAAATACTGGTCCATTCATGAATCCTGGAAGCATCAGGCTCTAAAAATGATGCTAGTGGCCATCATAAATTGTCTGGCAAAGTCTTCCGAGATGATGGATGGGGATGCAGTGACACTGCTGAATGACTGATGAGAAGATAGTTCTTATTGGTGCAGAGGGATCTGGCAATTAACAGTGATGGAAGGGAAGAAAATGCTGAGAAAAAGCACGTCAGTAATAACGGCTTCTGGTAAATTATTACATCATTGCAAAGTTTGCCTCAGTAACTATCCTTAAACAGCAGGAGAATGGATACCCAATGGTACATCAGCACCTGAATGGCATTTCTTAATGGTCACTGGATGTTATTTTAGCTCTCTATGGAGAATAGGGGCGCCCAGCCAGCCTGCATGAATTTAATTGTGTGAGATGGCTTATGACATTCAGAGTCCTGACAGCAGAATGCTTTTCATTTAGGGAACAACTAGACAGAAACTATTACATTGTTGGAGAGTTATTATCCTCATGGGCTCAACATTTGTATGCAAAGGAAACCTGTCTTTCACTTCAAGACAAATCACGTCGCACAGCAATGTGGTCTAGAGTTTTGTGTCAGCTTTAGGAGCTCTGTGCCATGTTCTGCCACTCCAGGAAAGTAACTTCAATGAGCTTGTAAAATTGGGTTACTGGGTGCTGAGAGCACAGTCAGTGCTGCAGAAAGTCAGCAGATGTGGGGTCATGGCACAGCTCTTCCACTGCCTGTCCATCTAACCGAAGTAGACATCTACCCCTCTGCCTGTGAGCTACCCCACTTCTAAGATGGTCATGAAGCTTCCCAGCCTTACAGACGTGCCACAAGGATTGACTTCCTGACATGGGTGACATTCTGAAGGGCTGGTATGATGGAAACTGCATGAGCACCATGACCCAGCAAGAGATGCTCCAGCCTTGCAAGCATCTGAAGACCTCTCAGATTTTAAGGACTGTTGCCAGCAGAAACAAAGTAATTGCTTTTTTTTTCAAATAACACAGAAGACAGTAATAGTATATCACAGCTGAATTGCAACTGCACTTTTCTGATTTTTTTTTATTTTTTCTGGTTCAGACTGAGTTGCACAGTGAAGGGACGTGTGACTTGCTCACTGTCCAGCTGTGCCCTCCACCCAGTGGTATAATTTCTGCCTCTGGCTTTCATAGAGTCACAGAATGGTTTGGGCTGTAGGGGACATTAATGACCGTCCAGTTCCAAGCCCCCTGCATGAGCAGGGACACCTCCCACTAGATCAGGTTGCTCCAAACTCCATCCAACCCAGCCTTGAACATTTCCAGGAATAGGATGGCCACAACGTCCCTGGGCAACCTGGGCCTTCACAGTGAAGAATTTCTTCCTAATATCTAACCCAAATCTGCTCTCTTCCAGTCTAAATGCTTTACCTTTCATCCTCTCACTCCGTGCCCCTGTATAAAGTCCTTCCCCAGCTTTCTTGTAGGTCTCCTTTAGGGGAAAGTTCCCCCTTTCCTAAAGTTTCTGCACACACCAAAGCCTTTGAAAGAACCAGCCTTCTGATAAGATATCAAAATAAAGAAAAAACAACTGAAGGTTTTCTGAACTTCCCAGAAATTCCCAGATCCTGGGAAATTTTGACAATCTACCAATGTTGTTGAACCATTTGATATTACCTCCTATGATAGTCACCTAACCATCAGCTCTAGAAAAACCACCAGTTTCACCATGGATGATGCAGGAGATCACAGTCTATTTGACAGGATAAGTCAGGACAAAAGCCTTTTTGCCCCCATTGAAGAATCAGCATTTACACCCCAGGTGACTGCAAGTGACTGTCACCATCACACTTAGGAGGGAGAGCCTGGGCCACCTGAGCTAACACAAAAGCTCACCTCGCAGCCTTTGACACAATGAATCAGGGAAGGGTGAGGGTACCACTTGAGTCCTGCCGTGCAGACAACGCTCTGGAGGGGAGAAGAAAAAAAACAAAACAAAACAGGTTAAGACAAAGGAATCAGTGTACAGAAAGTCAGCATGCTGGCTCCTATGGCTCTCCTGTACTTAACCAATGAAGTTCAGTTCCTAACACCTCTTGTGTTTTCAGGACCTGGCTGTTCTCCAGGTATTTACAAGAAGTGTTGGACTTGACACTTGCAATAACAGAACATTTGAGATTAAAATAATATTTAAGGTTCTCCTAAAATGTCATATCCAATATTTCACTCATGGTGGAGGAATGTGGCAGGGAAAGGCAACGGCACAGGTCCACTGTCTTGCTCTTGGGTAGGGGGTGAGACATTTTAGGAATGAACCGAGGGATTTTTTTGGTTTTATTTTGCTAGCCATCCTATCTCTGCTTCTTGAGGATGCTAAAGGTGGACTCTCAGATACATTTTCACACCATCCTTTAGATTTAAATGGAAGCATCTTCCACTACTTGCCTTCAGAATAACCTCTAGAAAGGACTGCTACATTAGAGAATCACAGAACCACAGACTCCTAGGGGTTGGAAGGGACCTTGAAAGATAATTGAGTCCACCCCCCCTGCCAGAGCAGGATCACCTAGAGCACATCACACAAAAACTTGTCCAGGTGGGCTTTGAATGTCTCCAGAGAAGGAGACTCCACAATCCCTCTGGGCTTTCTAATAATTTCTGTATTTATGATAACTTCTGGAGTGTGGTTTGGGGAAAAGATGATGACAGACCCAGTGCAGACTTTTTTTTTTCCTGTAGACAAAGAGAACTTCATTTTAAAGAGTGGATTAAAAGTTTGGCCAGTCACTGGAGATGGTGGTTCAATACCATGGAGGTCTAGGAATAGGACTCCCAATCATTCACCAGGACATTAGGCACAATGTTCACTTTGAGTTTCCATCTATGGACGAAATACTACAATGACCAGTTGGGCAAGATGAAGCCATAGGCACTTGCCCAAGAGCAGGGGTCAGGGTTGGATGGAGGCCTGGGGAAGGAAGGGATTTACATTTGGGAATACCTGACGCACAAGCCATCCCTTCCCCTGTTTATTTGAGGGCTAATTTAATCCATCTGCAGGGGAACCTCAGCATGTTTTTACAGTTTCTGTCATTTGAGGCTTACCTGGCGTGTGCTAGAAAAAGGACTTTTATACTATCTGACTTGGGCTGTTTATCTTTCCGATGCTCTCGGATTTTCCACTATTAGTCAAGCCCAGCTTGCCCCACCTGCCTCACAACAGGGCCTGTCTGTGTGAGAGGAGAAGTGGCCGGACGAGGAGGGAGGACCTTGTTTTTCCCCTGGGAAGGAGGTGCAAGGTGCGGGGGCCCTGCGGTGTCAGACATTCCCCCAGCACCTCTTGTCAGACAGCAGGAGGTTTCCAGGCTGTTGCCTGCCACAAATGGTGAGGGTTTGGGGTTTGTTGTGGGGTTTTTTTTATCCCCCCACCCTTCTGTTTACAGTACTTGAAGAGGGAAAAGAAAGGAAACTTTTCTGGGTTTCAAAGTAAACAAGACCAGTCAACAGACTGGAAGGGGGAGTGTAAAGGAAGCAGTTCAGGAGCAGTTGAACCCAAGAATTAAACCAAAGTAGAAAAACTCAGGCATTTGCCTCCCATATCCAAGGCCAGCCAGACAATAAGTAGACATGCACTTCCAAAGAGCATCTCACATTCCCTTGGTAGGAAGCATCAATATTTACAAACCTCTTGGTACGTGTGAATGTGTGTGAGCATTTGGAGCTAAGAAAAGGGGCCAAACAGCCCTGAAACAGGCTCTGAAGAAAGGGCGTTTTCAAGTGAGAGCAATTCCTTGAAGGTAACTCACTGAGTCCTTTCCTGACTCTCCCAGTATAAAGCCCAGTACCCCCCGTTAGAGGATGGAAGGTGAAGCCTCTGCTAGAATGGGGCTCTCCCTCAAGGTCATCTCAGTCCCAAGGAATGCACAGCCTTTGGCTGGGCATCCTCCCAGGAAAAGGACTGCAGCCCTGGGCCACTCTCCATGGTATAGGAAAGCCCATGGGCTTGTGGTGGTTCATCATTGGGTCAATGGGACCCTGACTGCTTGGTACCTGCTCATGGTTTAGTGTTACCAGGCACAAAGGTGCCATAGGGAGTTGTGTGGGGCAACTGTGATAAACAAAGACATCAAAAGCAAGAAAGGAAGGGCACAGGCAGCAGGACCATGGGATGTGAGTGGGTTCTGATGGCACCAGTGTGTGCAGAAAAGAAGGTGGACTTACACAGCCAACAAAGGATGAAATAAGAGGTGGATGGAAGGACAATAGCCAACATGTGCCAAGTGGTACATGGGAGATAAAGCCCATCTGGTCGCTGTCTTTGCGAGCCCCACCCCTTCCCCGTGCCACCATGTGCTCCAAGCTGCTGCAGTGACATATGCCATCCTCATGGCCCTGGCTCCCCTTGTGCATCAGCTGCTGCAGCACAGCTGCCCTCCTGTGCAGCTGGGATACTGACATTGCTCCTGTCCCCATCCCAGAAATGCCATCCAGCTACAGCTGTGTTTTTGTGGCTGGGCCTCCATCTGCTGCAGAGGGAGAGGAAGCCGGGATGAGCTCCCACAGTAGGTAACAAAGCCAAGAAAGGAAATCAAGCTGTAATTTTCTCCTGGTGAGGGAGGACCCAGTGCCTCCAGTCACAGCTCTTCCCTCCCATGGTGGGACTAACACAATGATGTCAACTATTTGCAGGCTGCAGAGGGGATTAAGTTTCCCCAGGAGAGGCGGGTGGAGAGCTCTCCTCCACCTTAGATGGGACAAGTGTCCCCCAGGGCTGAAGCCTAGGGACTGGCATCTACTGGTCTGAGCTAACTCTCTCCTCAGGCACTAAATGAACATGACAATTAACTGTGGGCTTAATGCTGCAGTGGTGAGGGGATTGGCTGCTGCTGCCAAGGGACAGGAGACACGGCACACTAGGGCTGTTTCCTCCTGTAGCTACAGACAGAGTGGGAAGTCTTGAGCTGCTACAGGGCAATAAGTCATTTTATCACTCTGTGGCTCAGTTTCCCTGCCTGCAAAATGAGCCCAATACTTACAGAAAGAGGAGAGGGGATGGAAGGAGGAAAACTGCAAACCTTACATGAATAGGGGAGTATTGAAGGAGGATTCCCCTTAATGGCTTCTGGACATCCAATATCCCAAAGGCTTGCAGTGTCACCAGCAGCTGGGACGTGTCCTAGGCACTCTGAGGAGATGTGACCATGCTCAGCCTCATCTGAAGGAGAAGTCAAGTCTTGCCAACCCTTTCCAGGCTATCCCAGGCATGCACTTGCTTGCACAGCATTTGGCCTGTTCCTGCTCAGTACAAAAGCAAGCACCCAAATTCAAACAACCTAAGAAATTAGGTGTCTGCACAGTTTCTCTGTAGTCAGTGGGGAAGAGTTGTCACTCTGCCTTTCTGTGACATTTCACTTTTTTCTCTGCACTGCCTGCACATCCAGCCTTGGCAGCTCTATCTCTGGGTATCTTGAGCAGCTCTCTGCCCCTTGCTCATGCAGAGGAAAGGGGAAATCATGGGAAGAGCAGTGGTTGCTTTGAACATGGTCTGTTGCAGAACAACAGACACACAAAAAATGTCAGGTGCATTATTTTTTCCCTGCTGAAAATACTGATCTGGAAGTCCCTGCCAACTTGCACTGATTCCAACAAACTCTTTCAGACTCAACAAAGCAACTCCATAATATTTAGACATTTTTCAATATGAAGTATCTGTTGCTGTTGTTCCTTTGAGAGGACACTTAATTTCTACTTTTTTTTTTCTTTTTTTTTCTTTCATTAAACCAAAGGTTTAAAAAAAAAAAAAAAATCCTAGGAAATTAAATGCTAAGTTGTGTACAAAACAGCATGTTTTGGGGGTTTTTTTCCTCCAATGTTTCGGTTCAG
>NW_009952709.1:2929614-2942159 GCF_000747805.2 Chaetura pelagica | reverse complement strand
GCAACAAAAATGTAATTTTGCTTGGAAGAAATGTTTTTTCTTTTATTATTATTATTTTTTTTAATCTGAAAGAACTTCTAGCAAACTGAAAAATCAAGTGATTTGCACAGCTCTGCTCTAAACAACCCCCCAAGGAGGGATGGTTCCCTCTTCCCCCTTTGCTTCCATAACAGTTGTTGCTTGAGCTGCTACACACAAATATTTTTTTCTTGCTGGCTCTCCCTATATTTTATCTGTGCCTGTCTTCTCAAAGGTAAGCTCCAGAGATTGTTCCTGCCTTGATCTGCTTCTCATGCTGCACTCATTTGTACATTATTTGTGCCTGAAATTAAGTAACTAAAAGTGTTTCCTTTGCGTCATTCAAGTACTCTGAGATCCACAAAGACTTGCCGTGTAAATGCAACCAGCTGCTCGCTTTACTCGTATGGCACAACAGCAAGCTGTCACTGACCATAAATAGAGACACATATTATTAATGATATATCACACATTGCCATGGGGACCTGCCCCTAAGGCATCCCAGGCCTGTCTCTCCAGGGTCTCCCCAGTCCCACCAGCAGCAATGTTTCCCCCAGTGACACCCCACGAGGCACCACTCCTCCCTGAGGCTGACAGGAGAGCTGAATAAGATGGATGGTTTACAGCTACCAAAAGAACCCCTTCAGCATGTCTCAGCATCATGCAGCTCATCTCCTAAAAGCTCCTTCATCTCCCAACACAAGTTTTCGAGCCCAAATCTCACCTTCTAGTTACAAAATGTAGGGTCAAACTTGTATCTGCTCACAGCCTAAAGCTCTTGCAAGAGTTCACCATCAGGGCAAAAAAGGTCTTATTTACCACTGTACTCTTGGAAACCGTGATTTCTCCTCCATCCCTCACTCCCCTCATCTCCCCCTTTACTATTATATGTTTTCCCTGCTGCCTAATGAGCCCTCTAGAGACCTGCAGGCCTAAAAGTTGTTCCAGCTCCCTCTGCATCCCCTCATCAATAACCAAAGGAGCAGAGGAGAGAACGGGAGGGAAGCTGTCACTTTATTTCACCATGAATTACAAAACCACTTTAAAGTCTAGCACTCGGGAAAGGGCCGGTGAGAAATTGCCCCTAATACAGAGATAGAGGGTTTCTTTATGTTTCATGCCAGAAACTTGGCAAAGCCCAGGCTTAGGCAGTAATAAAATATCGGTGTCTGGACTGAATGGGAAGCTGGGAAGGACACTGCGAGCTTATTGTACTCTCTGGACTGAGGTTCCCCACCCCTTTCCAGGATTTATTCTCTTGCTCCATGTGAAGAAGGGAAGTACAAAGTGGTGGAGACTTTTGGAGCTGCTTGCTATCCACAGCCAAAGCCAGATTTCACAAATCCCACACCCCAGGTACATATTTAGGCATGTAGAGAAGCAAATAGACTGTCAAAGCTGCTCAGAACATGCTGGGGCTGTGCTGGCTGCTTGTTCTCTTAAATGGAGTTCAAGTGTGTAAAGCAGCCTCCTGAAAAGCCAGGGCCAAGTATGTAAAAGCCAGGTGTTTGTTCAAGCACGACCAGCAACCTCCACCCTGGTGACATGGGATGTACCAGGATCTTCCAACATTTACTTAAGCATGTCCAAAGAAATGTCTGCACCTGCAGAAACTTTGTGCGGGCTCAAGTGCCTGGGTTTGGGCGTTTTCAGACATGAGGGCACGTTGGTGTAGATGACATGAGGGTTTTCAGGAAGAGGTCTGTAAGTGTTGTTGCCCACTGGTACCCGAGTGTAGGAATGACACCAAGCAACTATTGGCTACAAGCAGCATGGGTGTGCAAGGTGCTGTACATGGGTGTGTCTGTCCCCACCAGGGCAGAGCAATGCTGGTGTGCACTGGAGGATGCACAGGACGGAGCAGTGAGTGGTTATTTCTGCCTGTGTGTTTGCAGCAGTCAGAGGGAAGATAGTGGTGACCTCTGGAAGGGGCTGTGCTGAGCAGGCAGCTCTCGCATGCGGGCAAAGGGGAGGGGGGAGGACTCAGCCAGCTCTGCTGGTTTAAGAAATGAAATACTCTCTGTATCAGGTTCTTCTGACATCCAAAAGCAGTGCAGAATAATCCAGCCCTGCCACCCAAAGAATGCAAAATACTGAACAGGAAGAAGAAAATAAAACCTGACCAGTGCCCTTTCTCTCACTGTCCATTACATCTTCCTGTGCAATGAAATGTTTCCAGTTCAGACCCTCTGTAGGTGCTGGGTGGATTTGAGCACACTGGTTTGGAGCCTTTACCTTGACCTGACTTTCACTGGGAGATTACAGAAAGAAACTTGGAGACAAAGCCACAACACTACCAGAACAACATGCAAAGAAAACCAAAATTCAATAATTCTTCTCTAAAGGGCAGAATCCCCCATATTTTCCCCTCATTGAATGAACCTGTAAAGCTGTTTGCTCCCTGCACATAAACATGCAACGAGGGATATAGTTAGTGAATTCCTCAGGCACTAACCTTCACTCTTTGAGGGTTCATCCAGTGCTGGATGTCTTGCACAGTCTCATTCACACGCAGGAGGATGGGCTCGTGGCTGTGATCTGGACACGAGGTGGTACACTCTGCACCTGCACGAAAAAACGGAGAGGAGAAAGCTAAGGGATGATAAATCAAGCAGCTTCTGATCCTTTCAGCATCCTTCCAGCTGAAGGGCAGGATTAGGGCTCATTTTTCCTAAATTGCAATTAGCAGTCAACCATAACTATCACATATCTTCTAGCCACACATGAAATGCTGAGTACAGCCCTGCATCTCAGCAGGAGATGGTGGGGGTGGTGGGTATTTCAGGGCCTTTTTGTATGAGCTGCATATCTAGGTATTACTCTGGCTGTTAACCCCAAGATGAGGGTCAGGTTTTGTGCTTTCAGATCATCAAGAAAATGTGAATGTTTTCTGATTTCAACTGCTCTTTCAAGCAATGGGACAGATTGAGCAAAGGCTGTCGAACTCGTCTCACTTATGACATAACAAAAACTTGCCGTTCGGTCTGTCAGATTTACAGACCTTCAATAACAGTCTTTTGGAGGGTGACCAAGCCTAATGATATTGCAGACGAGCTATCACCTAAGTCCCACAGTTGATAAGTACGCAGAGAGGTAATGATGGCTTTGTTCACACATAAACCTGCTTTTTCTCTGATTAACTGTCATGCCCAGTGGGAATCCTGTCCTTTCTTTATTAAAACATGCTGCTATACTCTGCAGCAATATCCCAGAGCCCTGTGGTGACACAACCATAAGCCCTGGTGTGTTGGACCATTACCATTTCCCCCCTGGAAAATCACTCTGGAATGGCACAGCTGCTGCAAATGTGTCATTAGGATTTCTGCACTCCAGTCAGAGCTGGGGGAGGAATTAATCTCCACACTGGTTTGGAGAGCTGAACCTTTGGCTCAACACACACCTCAGTCTGGAAGGGCAGATTAGGTGTCTGAGGAATTACCAAAGGTGTGTGGGATTCATAGTGACCATGACTGGATGCTATTATTTTCCCCACCTGCTCATGCCTTCTCATGTGCTCCCACATGGAAGAATCAGCATGAGAGGAGTGGGTCTGAGCTTGGGCTGTTGAGCCAGCAAGACCAGGAGCACTTGGAGTTTCTTTTGCTTTCCCAGCACACGTGGAGCTGGTTTCACAAACCAGCTGGATGAGGCCCATTGACACCACCCCCATTGTGAGTGAGTAGCAGGAGAGCACCTTCTTGGAAGGATATCGACCAAGCTTCCAAAAACACAAAGAAGAGAAGAAAACGCCAACAACCTGATCCCGAAAGGTGGTGCTGGGTGAGCCTAACAAAGTGTGTGGTATGTCTCCATCTGCTGAGGATAAGAGCCAATGGCCTCTGTGTCCCTGTCAAGCTCTTCCTCCTTCTCCAGAAAGAGCCACACTCTCATGGATTACCTAGCCCATGAGTGCCTTGCCTCCATGATGGCTGTGTGATGCCATCCCAGGATCAGGCCTATTGGACCTTGCATCTGGGATCTGCACCTGCTGACAGCCACCCTGGCAGGGCTGGGAGGGCACTGAGGGCTGGCAGGTGCCCACTATGTGGGCAACTGCACTCCCTCCTGCTTCCACCACTGAGATGCTCCCCTTCAAACCAGGAATCAGGATTTCTCTCCTTGCAAAAAAACTGGCTGATAACCTCATCTCGAGGGTAAAACACCCCAGAAAGTGTGGCTGCAGCCTGCTCGCCTCTCGCCTTCCCGCGCTCTGCCGCGCTATTTACGCTTACGGAAAGGAGCGGGTTGGGATTGTTTTGATATATGATCTGTAATTGGCATCATTACAGAGCGGTGATCTCATCCAGGTCGTGTTCTCCTCCCCGGGGAAGGAACACAAGGAGGCTCTTGGTCCCTCTCATGGCTGCAATATAATGAGGGAGCCGCACAAGGAGGAAATTTCTCCAAGTTCAAAGGGGCAGGCAGAGGGAGGAGGGGGCTGGCAGGGGGTGGGAAGGGGCTGCAGGAAGGGGCCTCGTGGGTCTGTGCAGGCTGCAGCCTTTGCAGCCCTTACAGCAGGGAGACCTTAAAAACAGGGGCTGAAAATAGCATGCAGTGTGTTTAATTTAGTGTGTAGCCTATCTCTTCTTCTGATTGAGTAACATACAGCTGAGCATGGGGAGTCATCACCCCTTGAAGAGTGACCAGGCAGACCAGGCACTCTAAAAGGAAAGCAGAAAACATACTCTTACCACAGCTTCTCAACAATAAGCATCTCAAAGGGGATGCTCAGCTGACCTCATACTCTTTTTGGAGAGACCTGAATTACCCTCGTTCTGTGCTTCCCTGCCAGCATCCTGCCTTTCAGCCTCTGGGGTGTGTGTGTGTGGTTGAAGAAAAGAACATGACAAAAGTGTAACAGCAAATGCAGGTGCAATGTCTCCCTGTGTTTTAAGGACTGAATGTGTCCTTGGCCTCGGCTGGTGTGCTGGTTGTCCATTAAAACCAGCTGGCCAAGAAAGGACACAATGAAACTGGAAGCACCGCAAGGAACAGGCAATCAGAGTGTTACATGATGCCTGGCCTCTCAAAGCTTCGTATTTCCTAAAAGCAGTTCCCTGAAGAGCATCCCGTAGCATCCTCTCACTCAGGCACACGGGGCCACAGGAGAAGGTGACTTCAAGGACTGCAGGCTCCATCTTTCCTCCCTCCCATCCCCACTTTCTTCTGCATCTGCTGTCCCACTGCTCCCAGTACCCTCTGAGCTGCTTCCCCCCAGCAGACAGCACAGACCTATGCCATAGCCACTGGCACACTGCAGCTTCAGGTTGCTGTTGAGCTGCGTGGGCAGCGTGCACTGGCCCTGCATTTCCCTGCAGAGATGAAAGGAGCCGCTCCAGGTGCCGTCCTTCCGGCAGTGAATCACATTGCTTCCACGGCCCTGGAAATGAGAGAAGGAGATAATGAAGATGCTCACAAAAACAACAGCAAGGACAGGCTGAGAAGGGAGAAACCGGCAGAGCTAAGCTGGGAGCAAAGTTCTGCTGAAGCTGGAAGAGCCCTTGATTTGGACTGCCAGCCCTGGGGGACAAGGAGGAGTTTTCCTCCAAGGAATTAAAAGCAGAAAACCTGTGCTGCATCCAAACACACACACACTTCTTCTGTGTAAGACAATGTCTTTACAAGACCCTTGCAAATAGACCCATTCCAGTTGCAATAAAGGTATATTCACCCCATTTGCCTTCTTTCTTGTTGTGGAGAGGTTTGTATTGAAGGAAGACAACCTTTTCCTTCTTCCCATTTTTACCAGTTGCATCACCTTTGACTTAAAACAGAAAGAATCCCCAATGGTCAACCAAAGGTGGAAGGAAAGGGACACGAGCAGGGATGCTTAGCAGGGCAGAACGTGATCTTTAGAGCTTGGCTGCCTTGAGTGACAGCACACAAAGAGGCTGAGACAGGCATGCACCAAGGCAGGTGGAAAGGATGAAAAAATCCTCTGGTGTGGGAATGGGCAAGGAATAGAATATGACATTTCTCTTAGAGAAAAGATTCTCCATATGATACTGAAGAATGAATACAAAAGTCTGAGGGGAAATATCATGCCCTTTAGAAACAACAAAGGAGTGCACAGGCAATCTTTTGTCAGATCTATCCTCATGGCATTGGGGATTTCTGCACAAGCTGTTCTGCAGGATCTGTGAGCTGAACTGCCATGGGGTAATGTGGGACATTCAACTGGAGGAGGTCTGGTGTGGCTGGCGTCCAAGCCTCCTGCAAGGTCCTTGGTGGGTGGGAGAAGCATGCAGGATCTCTGCTTCTCCTCACCCATTTTACATGTCAGGCATGTTGCCTGCAATCTACCCACCCAGCTCTTGGAGACTGGCTTGGATATCTTTGGGGATCCCTTAGTGTGCGGTCTATGCTGAGATCCCAGCAGGGCTGCTGACCTTTTCTTAGGAGCTCTTCCCCATGATGCACACCCGTTGTTGCACAGGGATCTGCACAAGCCTGTGGTCCCAGTGTGCAGGATTGTGCAGCCTTCACTTTTAGTTTAATCCTTAATATCCTACTGCTTTTTTTTGTTCCGCTTTGCCAATGAACACAATGTTTAGTGAGATGCAAAGTGGTCTTATTGGCAAACTACTGCTCATTGGCTGCAGCCTGCTCGCCTCTCGCCTTCCCGCGCTCTGCCGCGCTATTTACGCTTACGGAAAGGAGCGGGTTGGGATTGTTTTGATATATGATCTGTAATTGGCATCATTACAGAGCGGTGATCTCATCCAGGTCGTGTTCTCCTCCCCGGGGAGGGCACACAAGGAGGCTCTTGGTCCCTCTCACGGCTAGGGAGCCGCACAAGGAGGAAATTTCTCCAAGTTCAAAGGGGCAGGCAGAGGGAGGAGGGGGCTGGCAGGGGGTGGGAAGGGGCTGCAGGAAGGGGCCTCGTGGGTCTGTGCAGGCTGCAGCCTTTGCAGCCCTTACAGCAGGGAGACCTTAAAAACAGGGGCTGAAAATAGCATGCAGTGTGTTTAATTTAGTGTGTAGCCTATCTCTTCTTCTGATTGAGTAACATACAGCTGAGCATGGGGAGTCATCACCCCTTGAAGAGTGACCAGGCAGACCAGGCACTCCAAAAGGAAAGCAGAAAACATACTCTTACCACAGCTTCTCAACAATAAGCATCTCAAAGGGGATGCTCAGCTGACCTCATACTCTTTTTGGAGAGACCTGAATTACCCTCGTTCTGTGCTTCCCTGCCAGCATCCTGCCTTTCAGCCTCTGGGGTGTGTGTGTGTGGTTGAAGAAAAGAACATGACAAAAGTGTAACAGCAAATGCAGGTGCAATGTCTCCCTGTGTTTTAAGGACTGAATGTGTCCTTGGCCTCGGCTGGTGTGCTGGTTGTCCATTAAAACCAGCTGGCCAAGAAAGGACACAATGAAACTGGAAGCACCGCAAGGAACAGGCAATCAGAGTGTTACATGATGCCTGGCCTCTCAAAGCTTCGTATTTCCTAAAAGCAGTTCCCTGAAGAGCATCCCGTAGCATCCTCTCACTCAGGCACACGGGGCCACAGGAGAAGGTGACTTCAAGGACTGCAGGCTCCATCTTTCCTCCCTCCCATCCCCACTTGCTTCTGCATCTGCTGTCCCACTGCTCCCAGTACCCTCTGAGCTGCTTCCCCCCAGCAGACAGCACAGACCTATGCCATAGCCACTGGCACACTGCAGCTTCAGGTTGCTGTTGAGCTGCGTGGGCAGCGTGCACTGGCCCTGCATTTCCCTGCAGAGATGAAAGGAGCCGCTCCAGGTGCCGTCCTTCCGGCAGTGAATCACATTGCTTCCACGGCCCTGGAAATGAGAGAAGGAGATAATGAAGATGCTCACAAAAACAACAGCAAGGACAGGCTGAGAAGGGAGAAACCGGCAGAGCTAAGCTGGGAGCAAAGTTCTGCTGAAGCTGGAAGAGCCCTTGATTTGGACTGCCAGCCCTGGGGGACAAGGAGGAGTTTTCCTCCAAGGAATTAAAAGCAGAAAACCTGTGCTGCATCCAAACACACACACACTTCTTCTGTGTAAGACAATGTCTTTACAAGACCCTTGCAAATAGACCCATTCCAGTTGCAATAAAGGTATATTCACCCCATTTGCCTTCTTTCTTGTTGTGGAGAGGTTTGTATTGAAGGAAGACAACCTTTTCCTTCTTCCCATTTTTACCAGTTGCATCACCTTTGACTTAAAACAGAAAGAATCCCCAATGGTCAACCAAAGGTGGAAGGAAAGGGACACGAGCAGGGATGCTTAGCAGGGCAGAACGTGATCTTTAGAGCTTGGCTGCCTTGAGTGACAGCACACAAAGAGGCTGAGACAGGCATGCACCAAGGCAGGTGGAAAGGATGAAAAAATCCTCTGGTGTGGGAATGGGCAAGGAATAGAATATGACATTTCTCTTAGAGAAAAGATTCTCCATATGATACTGAAGAATGAATACAAAAGTCTGAGGGGAAATATCATGCCCTTTAGAAACAACAAAGGAGTGCACAGGCAATCTTTTGTCAGATCTATCCTCATGGCATTGGGGATTTCTGCACAAGCTGTTCTGCAGGATCTGTGAGCTGAACTGCCATGGGGTAATGTGGGACATTCAACTGGAGGAGGTCTGGTGTGGCTGGCGTCCAAGCCTCCTGCAAGGTCCTTGGTGGGTGGGAGAAGCATGCAGGATCTCTGCTTCTCCTCACCCATTTTACATGTCAGGCATGTTGCCTGCAATCTACCCACCCAGCTCTTGGAG
The DNA here is from genome assembly GCF_000747805.2 of Chaetura pelagica. Lineage (NCBI taxonomy): Eukaryota > Metazoa > Chordata > Aves > Apodiformes > Apodidae > Chaetura > Chaetura pelagica. The sequence goes on along the minus strand of NW_009952709.1, from coordinate 2,933,413 downwards.
ACTGGCTTGGATATCTTTGGGGATCCCTTAGTGTGCGGTCTATGCTGAGATCCCAGCAGGGCTGCTGACCTTTTCTTAGGAGCTCTTCCCCATGATGCACACCCGTTGTTGCACAGGGATCTGCACAAGCCTGTGGTCCCAGTGTGCAGGATTGTGCAGCCTTCACTTTTAGTTTAATCCTTAATATCCTACTGCTTTTTTTTGTTCCGCTTTGCCAATGAACACAATGTTTAGTGAGATGCAAAGTGGTCTTATTGGCAAACTACTGCGTGGGACCTGCTTCCCCTTCTCCAGACATCTGGCCATTGCCAGAAGTAATAAGAAAATCATATGAAAGGATAATGGACCAGATGGACTCAGGGTGTGATCCATCTTGGTGACTCTCACCTAAGGGCCAGCTTGGCAGAGACTGATTAATTTAGATCTGACTGTTCATATGATTTGTGCACGATGATCAGCAAAGAATGACCCTTGCTCTGGGTGCCAAGGGAGTTACCTGCTTAAATGACCATTACATTCCTGGTGATTAAGAGGTGCCATATGTACAGCTGAGATGATCTTTCAGCATGGTGACAAATTCAGGACGAGATGGCTAAGTGATAATTGAGCACAATTTGCTGTTTTAGCAAGTATGGTGCATTTCCATTGCAATTTGCATGCCAGGGTTCAAGCATGATTTTTAAAGGTGACCCATGAAATCTGATTTATGTTCCAGGAGCTGCCTGTGCTTGAGAGTACTATTGTATAGTTTCTGCAACATACTCAGAGATCCCAGGATATCCATTGCTATAGTAACATACTGTCCATCATTCCCTGACCTGCAAAATCTCTTGTGAAAATCCCTGCTGGGTTTCTTGCTTGGATGCAACGTGCATTATCACCTTATATAGCTGAGAAGACTTAGTGAGGTTTAATCCTTAAATAATTAACACCTCTCAAGTGGTTCTGTCTTGTGCCAGGAGTCCTCCCTTTTTTCCTGTAGTCTATTTTCTGGGATATCTTGAAATATCTTTATTTTTTCTGCAAATCCCTTTCTCAAGATGTTATCTGCTCCTTTGCTGAAGGTGCTTTCACAGCTGAACAGTCACTGCACTCTTCCTTACAGTGAATAGAGATGTAGCACTTTCCAGAGCTCACTTCATTATTGTTGTAACCCTGACTCCACTGCTTGCTCCCCTTTGTGTCTGGCTCATTTGAAAGCAAAGACAAACCCCTTGTAGCAGTTGTCATTACCCTGGTGGCCCCAGTTTCCCTGCATGGTGACCATGGTTTCTGTCTTCAGCCACCCTGACCAGTCTGAGCAAGCAGGAGATGCACAAAGCCACACATACCATATCCCAGAGCTGCCACCCAAACAGCACCCATGTGTGCAACTTCTCATTTCACAAGGCTCATGGAATTACAGAATCACTTTGGTTGGAAAAGACCTTTAAGATCATCAAGTCCAATTGTTAATCTAGAACAGTGCCAAGGCCACCACTAAACCATGTCCCTCAGCACCACATCTACGTGGCTTTGAAATCCCTCCAGGGATGGGGACTCCACCACTGCTCTGGGAAGCCTGGGCAAGGGCCTGACAACCCTTTTTGGGGAATAAATTGTTCCTAATGTCCAATCTGAAACTTTCCTGGCACATCTTGAGGCCATTTCCTCTTGTCCTATCACTTGTTACACAGGAAAATAAACCTACCCCCACATGGCTACAACCTCCTTTCAGGTAGTTGTAAAGAGCAATAAGGTCTCCCCTCAGCCTCCTTTTCTCCAGGATCCCTTAAGTCTTATGCAGGGAAACCTTTTCCAGGTGCCCTGATATGAAACCCCAGGGCTCTGCCAGTTGTCCCAACAAAGTGGGCAGGCCAGCCTGGCAGGAAATGGGGGCAACAACTGGTTTTTAATGTTTGGAGTAGGTTTTTCAGAACAATGGCCCTAGGACAGGGTTGGCCCCTTCTTAGTTTGTCCTCAGAATCTGGAATGATACTAAAAGGCCTTTGACAGAACAGACCCTGCTCTCTACAGTGTGTGTAGTAGCAGCAGCAGCAGCATCCCCACTTTCTCTTCCCAAGCATGTTAAGCAGCAGCAGCACTTCTGGGAGGAGTTACTTATCTCAGAAACTATAATTATCTCTGGTGAGGAAAACTAAGCATTTCAAAGAAGATACCAGAGGCCAGACCTTCTCATATCAGTGAACACAGCCACGAGGAAGTCAAAAGCAACATGCTGATTTATACCAGATGAGCATCTGACCCCAGATGCCAAATGACACCTTCACAGCCAGAAAAACACGGAAGTTCAGAAACAGTTCACCTGAATACTTGTAAGCCCTATGAAGTTAAATTATCATATGGCACACATAGATATCATGAGAATGCAAGGTGAAATGGAATGAACAAACAGGTTCACTGTGGGTAACTCTTATCCTACTTACTTTTATTCTTTACTCCTTAATTTCTAGCTGGATCATAGAGCCACTGAGGCAAATTTTTCAGCCATTTACTGTCTGGAAACAGTAGGTCACTCTCTGCTAGTCCTCTACAGGTAATACTATTACTATTATCATAAAAATAATATTTCCAGGCTCTTCATTACAGCTTTCTCTCTCTACTTCAGTTGTGTATTCCCCTTCTCTTATGTATTCCGTGTCTCTGGTCTTAGAACTCCTCAATGGCACTTGAGGGTGTCTCCAAGATTAGGGTCCATAAGGAACATATTTTAAAACCCCACCTGTATAGGATGAGAAAATTTGGATAAGAGAGACTCACCGACTGGTTGTCATCATCTTCACACTTGATTCGGCACTCGCTGTTGAACTGGAAGCCATTGGAGCACTGGTAGAGCCCATGAAACTTGGAAGGTGGAGGGTCACAGGTGACGGGTACACAAGCGCCCGGCAGCCACGTGCCGTCCTGCGTGCACTGGATCTTAAAGGCTCGCCTTTTTGTGCAGAAAAAAACAAGACTATTTAATGAGTGGCTGAGTCAGCTAAGAGCCTCTGAAGTCTGTGAGCTCTGCTAGCAGGTTGCAGGGGATGGGCGTGCTTGAGCTTTTCACACTTGGGGATCAAGTTGTGAATCTGCGTCATGAGGTCTCCAAGCAAAAATACCGATTATTTGCAAAGCCAACACTGGGCTGCCCAGCCTAAACTTCTCTTTTGGCCTTGGACACATCTCCCAAAAACTCTGCTTCCCAGGCTTGTGGGCTGTGGTTGGTTTGAAGTGGGTTTGTGCAGAGTCAGAAGTGTATGATAGCACTAACCCTTTCCTGCAGAGTTTCAAAGGGGACTACCCAGGCTGCATATCAAAGGGGTATTTCTAAGGTAAAGTCTGTTTTTTGAGCACTGGTTTAGGGTTTTCAAAGAAGCCTAAGTGAGCTAGGTGCCTAAATCCCCTTGATGTAATTCCTCATGCACAGATATCTGCATGAAGGACTTGCTCAGTGATAATCCCCACAGCACAAACAGAGTCTGTTACAAATAGCTCATCTTTTCCCCAAACCATTTTAACTCATGGCTTTCTGAATCATGCTGGCTGCATGGTGTTATTCTTTCACGTACTTTCTTGCTTTTCTGGAGGATCCAGGGACATGGTAACCTGGTTTGCATTTGTACTTGCAAAACGAGCCCACTTTGTGCTTATCTTCTCGGCAACGAGTGGTCTGGAGATCTGCGTTAGGGACGATGGAAGGTGCTCGACACATCAGCTCACACAGGGCCTCTGGAAAGGACCACAGCCCATCCTCCATGCAGGTCAAGTTGCTGTTGTTTCCTGAGAACAACAGTGAGCAAAGTTAACAACGTTCAGC
>NW_009952709.1:2907790-2929535 GCF_000747805.2 Chaetura pelagica | reverse complement strand
TTTTTATTATTTTCTTTTTTAATGTCTTTACAGCCATAATACATCAAAAGGCACCTCCGCTGGTTTGACAAATTCAACTGTGTATGTCCTATGCATTTTCTCTTTCTAGGTGATGGTATTATTAAATCATTAAGGACTCTGTTTCCAGATGACAGGCAGACAATGCTTATTTCAGGAAATGCTATAACATAGGAGAAACTGCCGGGCCTGTGTAATCTTTTGTATTTCTCTTCCTTATTTTGTTCTTCTCTGAAAGGCAGTTTGCTTCATACATCAACCCCTCCTCTCCAAAGGAATGGCATTAACACAGCATTTGGTGCCATTCCATTCTTCATTCTTCTTCTGTGTTTTATCTCTTTCCTGAATCTTTCCTTTTTATTTCAATTTTGAGCCTTTTGGAGCAGCATCTGTTAGTATCAGAGTCACTACTCCAACACAATGAGGAGCCATCCTCAGCTGGGGACTCTTGGTCCTTGGGGACTACTATGATAAATGCGATTCATAATACTCATTAGAGACTCATTTTCCTTAGGAAGCTTTCTTGGCCAGAACCTCAAAGGTAAAAGGTACAATAGATCTATTTGCCTCTGCTATGACCTACTTGACTTCAGAATGTTAAGCTAAAAGTAGCCTAGTCTCAGTGTATTTTACATTCTTTGTTATTTTATACTGTATGTTGAAAAGGAATAAGCTTTTCCTAAGAAACAAAGCACAGCTATGAGCCACTAACCCTTCAAAAATCCCTAATACTCCATTGAAATCCCTGAGCATTGCTGCAGGAACTCTTCTCAAGCCACAAGGCATATTTTCAACAGTAAGCCAACCTCGGAGTTATCCAAAATAACACTGACAAACTGCTAACCCCAGAGCACTGCCATCTCTCTGAGAGGGAAGGAAGAGATCCAGGGCATGAGGCTGGAATTCAAAGAAGAAAACAAAAGGCTCTGGAGGGCTCAGGAAGGTATGTGGAGGAGCCCTCCTGCCCTATCCACAAAGATAAGAGAAGCCGCATTAAATCAGCCCTGGCTTTGTCTCTCCCCTTCTCGACTGCAGATGATTGCAGAGGTATTTTGTGCAGAAGGGAGCTCTTTTCTAGAGCACCCGCATGCTCCTCTGCTCTGACTCATGCAGCAGCTCTGCAGAGCAGCCCTGGTGATATCATACTTGCCACTGCAAAGTGATAAGCTGTGACATTACCAACAGTGGCTGTCATGACGTCAGTGATTGAATTAGGCATGAGTCATTCCAACACCATTCTCCAGAAGCTTCGTGGCAACATCTATTAGTCATCACCGATGGCTGTACACCAAATTGTGCCTTTCCCTCACAGCTCAGGGTTTCTGGACAGAAGTGAAGTGATGCTACACAATACAGCTGCACCCCCTGACCTGGGGGTTGGGTATTATCCCTCCAGCTGCTCCCACTGCACTCATCAGCCAAAGCTATTGTTGGTCATGATAAATATCATTATTTTCACTGCCTCCTCCAAAACGTTCCAGGCATTTTTAATGAAAAAACCACATCTTGTTTAAGATGATCCTCTGAGTGTATGAACAGAGAAAGGAAAACCTTTGAAATAAATATCCCCTTTGAGTAGTCTTAACTGTCACTGTGTGTTGGATGCTTGGGGTTACCCTCTTCAGTCAGAGTTAAAAGAATGAAGTCATTTAGTTACATATAAAGAAATCAACATATCGTCTCACTGAAATGAAGAATACTTTCCATGCCTCTTCTGGGATTTGCATGGAATCCTAGCAGAAAAGGTGATACCATATGTACACTAAAGCTTATAGACTATTTGTACCCGAGTTCACAACAGTGGTGAAGACCAGTCCACTGCAACATGACAAGTTAATTTGACTATAATGTTCCTTCAAATTAACAATGATCTCTTTTCTTGCTTTCTGAGGACCAGATCAAAAAGGGTAATGTGCCAGTGACAAGAAGAGTTAATGGTGCTGAGATGATTATGAGAATGTCAACAGAAAAGCAGCAGGGAAGAGGATGGTGGAGAGTGTGTTACTTTTAAGAACAAGAAATTGTAGGGAGCCCCAAACAAGAAGAGGAGAGAAAAGTCAGAAGTAGAGCAAAATGAGTATGGAAAAGGAGAGACATGATGGGTAGATTAAGAAAAATGGCTGTGGGGAACTGTGCCACTGGGACATGGGACTTCTCAGTTTTCTTCTGCCTTTCCAAATACATAGAGGAGGCATAGAAGGGAGAGAGACACAGAAAACAGAAGGTCTGGGAAAGATGAGAGAGTTTAATTTGATTTATCCCCATGACTTTTTCCATGTTTTGGTTGTATGGAAGCAATATTCACTGTCATTACTGCCTGGCCAGCCGTGATCAAGGAAAGGTCAAAGGAAGGTAATAGAGAGATGCAAAGGAACTTAACTTCTAATAGAAATAAACCTTCCCATAGAGTCTCATAATTCTTCATACTTAAAATATCATGAATAATTCTAAAACAACAGCAACAGTAACACACATGACTAGGAGCAGCCTGTTAGCTGTGCAGCTATCCCCAGGTCACTGCACAGCCCCCCTCCCATACCTTTCAGAAGAGCAGGAGGTCGGCACGTGAAGGAGCACTTCTTGCCAAAGGTGGTGCCCTCACTGCAGTTGAAGGTGGCTGGGTAGACATGGTACTGGTCTGGGACACCACAGTCCACGGGCTCACAGGTCACCTGCTTGTTCCACTTCCCATCTGTGCAGGTCATGGTGATGCTGGACTCCGTCTGGAAAAAGACACATGCCTACAGCCACCACAGCCAGCAAGGGAGAGATCAAAACCATTTCAAGCCTAATAATAGCCATTACTTAGGCTCACAAGTTAAGCAGCACCAGGCCCAGCCACTACAACTATAACTTGGTCAGCAGCTGTTAAAATCACCAAAGCCCCAGAAGAAACAGTGTCAGAGAGCCAGGATGTATTTGTCACGTCTGGGTGAGGCACCAAAGTACTGCAGTATAAAGAGTGAAGCACAACAAATAATCTGAACTCTTGTCTCTGTCACCCCCTGAGACAAGCTGGAAACCTGCTGCTCTGTCCTGGGATCAGAAAGGAACTATTTGGAGCTGACAGCTATCCCAGATCCCTGTCACCCTTACAGTGACACAGCCACTTTGATGGGATCCCCAGGTACTTCTGAATAGTCAAAATCATTCTTGAGTTTGAAGCAAAAGTCAACCTAATATGAACCCATGTGGGACTTCCATCCAAGGCTCTCCCATGAGGTGTCAGTGACCATTGGACTGAGGTACCAACGGAGGTGGCCTGGGACATGTCAACATCATGTTCACATACTGACAGCTGCTGTGGTGGTTTCTACTGTCAGATTGCCCCAAGGCTCCAAATGGTATCAGGGTCCTGCTGCTCTGGCACTGAGGATAGAGTTTTTCCTAGAGAAGTCTGCAAGGGACAGAGTTAAGAGAATCCTGCCCATATGTTCACCTGGCACTTGAGAGATCAAATACAGTCCATGCCTGTGCTCTGGTTCCCTAATGTCACTCCTCTGTCATAGCTACACAGAAGCTACACTTGTATGGGTTTGAGGAATAACCCAAACAATATAGGAGATTGAAATCCTGAAGTGCTATGGAGAGAGAAAAGTAGGGGGGAAGAGGTAAAGGAGCCACCAGTCCAAAGCTAAGATGAAGAATGCTCTGGGTGACCAAAGGACAGTCAGATATTGGCAAAGAGAACAGAATAAACAACATATCCATTTTCTAATTAAAAAAAAAAGATAATTATTAAAAACTAGAAGTGAAGAATCTGAAAGCAGGACTCTTCCCTCCATACCAGAATAAAAAGAGGGATGGAAGAAAAAGAAATATGAGAAATCCAAACACAAGAAGGGGAAGCTCCCAGTGAGGAATCTGACCAAGCTGTACAGCAACACTCCCCTGCCTCCAGGGAATATTTTATTCAGGGCTGGTACGCTCACAGGAGATCTGCACTGCCGACCATTGATCTGGGTTTATAAAAGGAAGGGGAATTTTTCTAGCACACATCAAAGGGACCTGGATTCCCTTTTTGCAAAAACACCCTAATGGTTTCAACAGAAGTTCAGACCTGTCTCCCTTTGATATATGGTTGCATTCAGAATGGAAAAAGCAGTCCCAGAGCTGAGAAACTGGACACTTCCCAAGTGGGCACAAAACCCCTTTTCTAGACCGTGGAGTTTATTTAAACAGGGAGCACTGCTGATGGAAAAAAATACCTTTGCTACACATTTAGAGTAGCACATTCTGGGATTCTTGGAGTGCTCAGGTGAAGTGACATTCTGTTCTCATTCCTAACCATTTTGCTCCCCAGTGGCTATTCATTCTGCCTTTGTTGCTGATCAGAATATCTGTACCATTAAAAGGTAAATATACTCAATAGAAAGCTGATGACTTGAAGATGCTTGTACTTCCAGGAAGTTGCAGTGTGATGGCCACAGGAGAAGGGATGGTCCTGAATATTTCTATGTCTTCATCATGCATACACATAGCAGCACCATCACATTTCCACCCTAGGGTGGACTGTTCCAGCCTTCAGCAAAGTCTCCATTTCTCTCAGCATATGCTATCATCAAATAACATCCCGGCACAGTGGCTGCTGGGCACCTCAGCTGCAGAAGGTTAAAACCAAGCTGTTGATGTCAGGGGCTACCCAAACATTATGGAAAAGACATGAGTCTTGTACCTTCTCTTCCTGGATGCTGAATTCATGTTGAGCACGAGGAAGCTCTAACAGTGATAGGAGATTCAACTCCAAGAATTCAGGAATAAACAGTTTAAGGACTAACACTTTATGAATAAACAGTTGCTCCTACTAGCTGTTACTGGCTGCTAAGACAAAATGTGGTGGACAAGGGATTTTTTCTAATGCCAGGGTTGCACATTGGATGTACCCTTACAAGAACAGCAAATAATTAAGGCAAATTCAGAGCCTGGAATATAACACAAAAGTTTAAACAGAAGCAATATCTATGCATGACAGTCATCTTTACAGAAAATGGGCCAGAACATTTTGCCCAAGCTAACACTTGAGAACACTTCAGCTGCAGTCATGGTCTTTGTTAGCAGAAAGCTGCAGGGCACTACAGCCTGCTGGAAACACAATGAGCTGGGGTCTCTCCTTCCTGGAAGAAATCCCTCACCAGAGCTCTGGTCCCACTGCACTTTATTTCTGCCCCTTTTCTAGACTTTAAAGTGAAAAAAAGAACACCCAAGTCTCTCCACATTCTCATCTCTGGGATTTTCTCCATGGTGATTTCCCAACAAAACACTAAGCAAATCTGGAAGAGTCACCTTCTTCCAGACTCTACACTGGCAAGGCCGTTCCCACACAGAGGAGCTGTGCCCATGTGGGTAAAAGCCTGGCTTCTCAACTTTTTCCAGTAATTTGTTCCACACTCTGTATGATGGAAGCTGAGGTTTTCAAGGTCAGACATAATAATGGCACATTTTAGAGAATGTCTATCATGTCATCACTTTGAGCAATAGGAGCACATGCATTTCTCTAGCAGAACATAACAGAGAACATTTCCCGCAATGGAGACAAAGACTAGTGGCTTTGATTGAAAGCACAGAGGACAACCCTAACATGGAAATGATTGCAGATGGCACCCACCAGCTTTCAACTTCTCTCCCTTGCAATGTCCCACTTGAAGGTAGGATCATTTGCAGGGCAGGACCCTGGGTTGCTGAGCAGAAGCCTGGCCTGGGGGTGTTTCCAGTTGACAGCCTGAGCCTTTGGATCTGGTGCTGGGTCTTTGTGGTAGCATCTGCATCTCCCACCTGAAGCCTGAGCAAGCATGTGCCTGTTTCGCCTGTCTGAGCTGACAAGGTCACCCAGCTCACAGCAGCACATAGGAAGCACTTGGCTTTCTCATCTGGTTTATTAGCTGTCACTTTGGGCATTTTGTGCTGCTTTGACTGGCATCACAGTGACCGCTTCCCTTCATGTCCTGCCTTCCAGAAGAAGCTTAGGCAAGGAGGGAGGGCTGGCAAGGAGGAGAAAAGAGGGGGAACAAAAAGGGCCTCCAAAGATACAGTGTGCAGTACAGTGAAGAGGATGCAAAGTTAAACAAATCTGGTGCCAGAAAGATTTGTTTCTTGGGACTTTTAACAGCCTGGGAGAATTCATGTCTCCTTCCTGCCGCCCAAGATCCCAGTCGGCTCCTTCTTCAAGCGATGCTTCACGTGTGAAGTTTCCTCTCCTTAAAAATGAACAGCTGTGCCCTCCCCTCTAAGTATTCTTCCACTTCTGCCCACTACTGTGCCTCTAATTGAACCCACATGAGCTGCGCTTTCTTTTCCTGGCATGATTGATGATGCCTTTGCACAACGTTAGGGAGCTGCTGGGTTTTAAATAACACCTCTTGACCAGAGCAGCAGTGGTGGTAGCTTCAAGGAGAGATGACAACAAGCAACTGAATGAGCAGGGCTTCAGCAAAGGACAAGGGGGAGAAAAACAGGGAAAAACAAAGGGAGGAAAGGGAGACAGGAGAAGAAGGAGCAATTCAGCTGTCAGGGGGGTGGGAAGAAATTGATGGAAAATGAAAACATCCCGAGATCTTCTTTGTGAGAAAGATACATGAAGTATTTTTGCTCCATCAAAATGCAAAGTATTTTTTGTTGTAGTTGCTGAAGTCCCTAAATGAGGATGAGAGGTAGCTCAAGATTCTGTAAACAGCTCAGCTGTTTTGGTTTGCTTTATTTTTTATTTTATTTTTTTTCTTTAATTTTAAAACAGTAAACAGTTTCTACTGCACCCAGTGATGATTGTTTTTAGGGTTTGGTGATTTTATGGGGTTTTAACAGAATTTGGGAATGGGAGCTTCTCAGAGAGCAAAGTTGAATGATTATTTTTTTTTCCTTATGACTGATTAAAATGGTGGGTTCAGAAAATACAGAAGCCAGAAAGTGCAGAAACTGTTTAGATGATTTTCAAAGACCCCTTAGATGCAAGAGGCTGATTTGAAATGTGACTTGTGGCCCCTACATCTCTGAGGTGCTTTTGAAAATTTTGCTTTTAGTTCTCTGTTCACCCCTGTTTTTCCTGCCTTTCAGTGAAATACGGAAGACAAATGTGGTTCAGATGCTCAATCAGGGTGCTTCCTTGGCTCTGCCAATCAGGATGCAGTAGTCACGGGCCACCGATGTTCGGTCTGCTCTTTGAGACGAGGCACCTCACCCCAGGCTCCTTCCTACCCAAGAGTGTGAAACAGCAGCATGTGCAAAGCTACTTTCCTTTCTCCTCTTCCTCATGCAGTTCCCCACACTGAGAGTTAAATGAGAAACAAAAGTAGTTCTAGACCCTCAAATTGGTTAAACAAACAAAAAAGAAACCCAACTTAGTGACAACAGTGAAACAAGCAACAGCTCTGAGCAAGGTTCCTCAATCATGGCAGAAACCTTCTCTGACCATAGATAACAACCCACATGCCCTATCTCATCTCCAAATGCTTGTGATCAGAAGAGGAGCTGAAGTTGGGAAGCAATTATGGAAGGAGCACAATGCAATTTAGTACGACACAACATGAGGAATCCAAACCACAGATTCCGGACTTTCTCGGATAATTCATTTCTTGCCTACATGTTCCACAAGTTCTGGCTTGAAGCTTTTGACACAAAGAAATAAAACAAGGCAACAGTGAAAGAAACTTTCTGTCCCCTTTCAACAGATCTCCAAAGCATATGAATTAACTTTAAGGCACGTGTTTAATGTGCCTAGTTGAACATGGGTATCTTTAAGATGCTCCACTCCTTCCCTGGTTTGAACAGTGACTGCACAGCACTGAGTAAAACAAAACCATTGGCCTCAGGGCTTTTATCAGTGGAAAAAAGAGGATGAAGTGCAATAGTAGACCAGGGTGAGAGGAAGTATGTTGTAATAGGCAGTGAATCACGTTAGCAAGGGGTGTTAAAATCCTCCACTCCTGTCATGTGAGTCTGATCAAGGCTCTGAAACCAAACTTCTCAGAGCAAAACCATATACAGTTGGCTGAGCCTCCCAAAAAGGTACTTCTTGAGTTTAAATAACACAGCACTGGTGAAACATGTTTAGGCTGTTTTATTTGGTTTGGGATTCCTGTGTTCTCAATGTACAGATCCCTTCCAACTATTTCCTGGTTCAGCCATTCAGGCTCATTTGAGAACTTTTTTTCTGCTCTGTAAAAATGCTCAGCTGGAGCTGGGGTTCTGGTGCTGATGCCAATTAGGATGGAAGAGGCCCAGCTCGCGGGGTCCTGTATTTGTTTTGTAATTGAGTTGAAAGGGCTGACTCATTCCCCTCCACTCGGTCTCCCCCCTCTGTGAGCTGCTGAAGAACACAATATTGCACAAATACAGACAGGCTGTGAGGGCACTCTCCTGCCCCCAGCCCTTCCTGGCCCCACTTGCATGTGTTGCCCCCACAACACAGGAGAAGGGTATGGGGGAAACCAACCCCATGTCACAGTCAAGTGATCCAGCAACCTTAGAGATGTGAACACAAACTGGGGTGCCTGCCCTGCACCCATGTATCTCATGCACCCTGCTCCCAAGGGCATGGTGAGGCTGGGCCATGTCCAACTGCCCCAGCGCAAAGGACCTGCATTATTTTAAAGTTTAAAGAAGCATGGAGCTCTTAGAGTGAGTCCAGAGGAGGGCACAGGCTGGAGCACCTCTTTTATGGAGACAAGATGAGAGAGTAGGGGTTGTTCAGCCTGGAAAATAGAAGACTCCAAGGAGATGTTAGAGCATCTTCCAGTGCCTGAAGGAGCTACAGGGAAGCTGGGGAGGGAATTTTTGCAAGGACAGGTAGTGACAGGATGCTTTAAACTGGAAGAGAGTAGATTTCAGTTAGACATTAAGAAGAATTTCTTCACTGTGAGGGTGGTGAGGCAGTGGAACAGGCTGCCCAGGGAAGCTGTGGCTGCCCCATCCCTGGAAATGTTCAAGGGCAGGTTGGATGGGGTTTGGAGCAACCTGGTCTGGTGGGAGGTGTCCCTGCTCATGCTGGGGGTCGGATCTAGATATCATTGGAGTCCCTTCCAACCCAAACCATTCTATGATTCTATGAAACTGACAGTTTTCCTCAATACCCCCCACACTGCATCAAGACAATCTGCTTTTGCAGGACTGGATTATTAATGTATGGCTTAGAGATGGGGAGGACTCCTTGGCCCACTAGGGTAGGTTTTGTGTGCTTTGTTTGGAAGTGTCAGGGTGTGGTTGGGAGCAGATGGACTGAAAAACTACAAAGGAGTTAGGCCATTGTCAGCCTCAACTCAAGGAATAAAAATGTAATTTTTTGCCCAGAAACTGGTTGTGCAAAAAAACAAACACTATACCACCAAAAAAATCTAACCAAGAAACACTATTTGGCTGAGCAAAACTAGTGAGACTAGAGAAGCTCTGAACACCTACTTAAATCATTTGGTTGAATATTTTTAAATTTGGCAAACATCTGAACTTTGCTCACTGTCGGTACCTCTTCCTACAGCTCCAGGCGGCTCCTATTCTGGTGAGAATCATTTGAATAAGGCCTTGTCCTGAGGCTGAGCTGAGATTTTGGCTTTTAGACTGGGCTATTTTGCAATTTCCCTGCATCTTTGCTTGTCCCTCTCTTGTGGGTCACACAAAAGCAGCAGAACAAACCTGGCTCTTGCTGAGGTCATCGTCCCGCTGGACTTGCAGGACGTAGCCTGTCCTGCAGCTCACGTTGCACTGGGCACCGTTGAACCAGCCACCAGAGGTGCAGTCCAGCTGAGCGTTCTTGATCTCCAGCTTTTGGCAGTCAGTGGCTTCGCAGGAGTAGTGGACACAGCTGGGTGGGAGACAAGAAGTGGTCTTTTTATTCAATTCAATTCATTCCACAAGAGCAAGCGTATCTGACTGACAAGCTCATCGCTTGGCAGGCACACAGACTGCACAGCAAACCCGACTCAAAGAAGGGCTTCCCACCAGTGAGCACACATCTAGTTTGTCTTCTGAAGGCCAGTGACAACAGTGATAGCAATGAGAGCAAATTACAGGTCTTGTGACAAAAGGGAAGGGCTTGACAAATCTGCAAAATTACTTGCTGTTCTGCAATATTCATAAAGAAATAACACAAGAAACTGCCCTGTGGCCCTTCCTACTCCTGCATGAACATGCATCCATCCATCCCAGGAGAGCGCTCTCCCTCCAAGAGCAGTCCTCACCCCCATCCAATTTTAAATCTCTGCTGAATTTGGGAGTGCCCGATATTGCTGGTGATAAGTGTGTATGTGTGAGGAGGGGTTGCTGTGATAGACACTCTTATCTGGGAGAAACTCGATTGAAATCAACACATTAATTTTACTCCACTTCATGAGGAACACCAAACATCAGCTGTGTCACTGTGTTGATAAGCTCTTATCAACCTCAGCAGCCTCCTGTCATTTCAGATATCTCCAGTTGCTATCCTGCCATCCATAAAATGTTTCCCTTGGATGGCAACACTCTGCTCTCCCTTCAGTGAGTTCTTGTAACATTTAGCACAACTTGTAAAGAGAGGGGTTTGTTTTATTTTTGTGTACATAAAAGATGCCTGGTTGACACAGAATCTTTCACCATCTCTGATGACCAGAGTCAAACATTACAGGACATGTTCAAATGTGAGGATGGGGCAGTCCCAAAACTAAAGGATAATGAAAATGCTGAGGATCTTAAAGCATTTCCAAAGATGTTTTGTGGATTAGAGACAAAAATTCTGGGGTTAAGGTTTCCTACAAGGTGATGCACTTCTCCTGAATTAAACTGAATTGAAGTTAAATACAGTTAAATGAATTCTGAGGAGGGAAAACTGACTTATTTCACCATCTGTGTGGGTAGGGAAGAACCTGAAACACAGAAAGTTATTGAAAGAAGGGAAAGCAATGCATTAATACATGCATTTTCAAATGGATGACAAGCAAGATACTCATATCTCCTAGAAAATGGATTAACAGCCACCAAAACCCCATCCACCTAAGTGAGCACAGGACTTAGCATGTACATGGTGTTTTGCTGTGTTGAAAGCACTGTGCAGACATTATCTAATTAATTTTCATTACACCCTTGTGAGACACTTGGGCTGGTATTGTTATCCTCATGTTACTGATCGAGGAGCACATCTGCACATGTCTCCACTGAGCTCTAGATCAGATTAAACGACAGCATTATGTCCCTCCACAACTCATTTCTCTGCCCCAGACTAGTGCTATATGGGAAATGCCCACTGCTTGTAATTTAAAGTTGCTTGTTCAGTGGCAGTCCTTCCCTGGAGTGCAATGAGCCATCAACAGTTTCTACATTCAGAAAGATCTTATTTCCTCATCGTGTTCAAAGTATTGCAGCTGACACGACTGAGGAAGGAGAATTCCACCTCTGATGGCCAACTCAATACCCTTGGATGCAACAAACAGCACCCTGTCTATCAGCACTACGGTTGTGATGCTCATTATGTAAGCAGAACAGATGATCCTCTGCCAGAGCTGACCTGCACCAAGTGGTCCAGCCGTCAGCAGGATCAACCCCCTCCGATACCAAAGGTTTCATGCATGTTTTCCAGTCACTGTGACTCACAGCCTGACATAAAATTTAAACTGCCATTGATTTCACTTTGCACCGATCAATAAGACTGTGGACGAGGTGGTGGAAGAACAAGCAGACAGTACATCCTAGTGCCCAGGTGGTGTTCCCTGCTGAGAAAGGAGGCGAGGAAAAAAGCCTTGAGCAATTGTCCTGTAAATGTCCAACACAAATCCACCAGGAGAGTGAACTAAAGACCTTGCTCTGTTCCAGCAGCAGCTCCTAGGCATCCCCACACACTGTGGCTTCCCAAGTGCAGCAATACCTCACTGCTGGCCTCACTGCTGACCTCACTGCTGACCTTAGTGCTGACCTCACAGCACTGCTGGCTGAGTCACCAATTAATGTTAGCAAGAATACTAGAACATGGATGGCAAGTGAGAATGTAAATGATGAATGACATCATGTCAAACCCTCCCTACGTGTCCCAGTTACATCTCCCCATGAAGGCTGACCACCACCCTGCTCCCCTCCATTCTCCAGGGGCTGCAATCTGAGTTCCTCCCATGCAAGGACTCCAGAGATGAGGAAGTTGGCTCACTGAGGAAAAAAAAAGCAGCATTACTGCCAAGCTATTCTCAGAAGTACAGAGTGAAAGCCTTGCTTGCCCATTGCAAAACTGCAAAATCTGAAAACCTTTTTGCACTTAAGTGGGAAAAATAAAACTATAGCAGACCTATTCCATTTAATATATTATATGAATAAGTGCTACACATTGATTTAGCACTGAATTCAGCCTTGAATGGCTTCAGAGGGAAGGTAGAGCCTAAGAAAACCTTTACAATTTGCACAAGGGAAATGCGGAGGAACATCACTTCAGTGAGTGACATCACTTTTCATTTCCACCAATGTAAAGGAAAAAAAGAAAAATCTGGTTTCTTGAGTTCATATCAGGACACCAGATGAGCAAGAACAGGCTTAAAAGTCCTACAGAACTGAAACTCCACAGACAAAGGCATTAAGAAACACTTATTGTGATGTTCTTCTCTCTGTTTACAAGTCCCCTTGTGGTCTTCTTAAATGGCCAGGGAACATTTTTAGCCACCCCCTCCAGGCTCCAGATTATGCCTTGGTTAGCAGATCATCTGGGCAGCTCTCTCTGTCTGTAACTCTATATGAATGACTTCAGTGACAAACAATACAACCATTCACTTTTTGTAAAAAAACAACCACTGCCACCAAATGTTTCCAATTTAAATATTTCTGGTTCTCTAGCTACTGGTTCCAATTTGGTATCAGCTACTGTCAGCTGTAAATCCCAATGAATTTTGAAGTCACGATCCTGAATTGGGTTCTGCAAATGCAGAATTAAAAAGAAGAAATTAATATATCCAAGTAGGAAGTTTAGACAAAGAACCCATCACATCCATATTACAGAATTGTGGGTTACAGAAGCTCTTGCATGGGTACTGCCATTTAGCAGTGGTTAATCATCACATGCTCCAGAAACTGTGCATTCCTTGGGAAAAGAAACAATATAGAGTATCCAAGAAACAAATCCTGGCACAGGACAGCTTATCCCATTTTCTTGCAATCAAAACTGGGTGGCTTAATCAAAACCCATTAAAATCAGCCCTGTTCTTCCCTAGATCCCCAAATGTACCTGGGAATTGCTTGCCAGAGGATGAGCTGGCCTGGATGATGGGAGGGACCCAAGGACAATTCTAATGATGTACTAGTACATATGTATTGAACAAGTGTCAGTGTCTGGGATATTCCCTGACAGTGTTTATTTTACTAAGTCCACCCTCAGGAACCACCCGTTCCTGTTCTTGTTCGGGTGGTGGATGATTTCCTGCAGCAGCATTTTCACACCAAGCTGAGTGCAAGGAGAAGTGGATTTCTTGCACACTTTCCACTGTCAGCAGCATGTTAAAAATGTAGACCAAGGCAGCCTGCTTCAATGGTGTAAAAAGCCCTGAACTTAGTTAGCTTCACATGTAGGCTGAAGTCCCGAGCCAGCTCCTTATTCAAATCCATTCTGCCCATCCCTAATCTAAATGAGCTCAGTCATTAGCCTCTAAATCTTTATTTCTCTGTGCCAATATTGGCCCTAATTCAGCAAGGCACTTAAATATGTGCTTAACTTCAAAAGCACGGCTAAGTCCCACTGATAGATTTGACTACAGGGGGATATAAGCAAATAGCTAAAGGCTTTGCTAAATTGAGGTCTTAGTGACACAATCCTAGAAACATTTGTATTTTAATATGTTTATAGAGAATTATAACAATTAAGTGGAAATCTTCCTTCCTCACACAAAAACAATCCAGGACTTCCTCTTTTGAAAAGCTTACAGCAGCCAAACTTTTTTCCTCACCCTGGGGTCAAGCACTTTTCCAAGAACTCAACATAGTGCCCTAATTATTAGTTGCCTTTGTGGTAGCTCTGACAAATACACACAGACACACACATATATGCATAGGTGGGCATCAAAGGTCACAGTATGCTCTCATTATGGGAAGAACCATAACATTATCTATTGCACACTGGATAAACTTCCTTTTCCACAGTTCAGACCGGCCTGACCTGCAGATCTGAGGCATGTTTTGGTTTTCTTCTATGCCACCAGACACACAGCTCACACAGAGGGAACATTCTGAGGGTGTTTCTAACAGATTTATCTCTATTGTACGTTCATCTCCATTATAGAGATTGTTGCCTAAAGGCAACAGGTTTTGTCTCTCTAATCCAAGCATATATGAACCATATTGAAAAGCAAAGGCTGCTAGCCACAGTTCTTGTCTTAAAATTAAAAGGTATGAACTGCGAAGGTGGCAATGAATTTATCTTCAGCTGAAACACATTGGTCTCCATGAACTAACACAAAATCTCTAAGAATATCTACCCAATTTCTCTTGGGGCTCAATGGGGACTAGTGAACATGTGCTGACTGTGCCCCTGGAAGAATGATCAAGCCCTTCCCTTTCAGGTGTTTGCCTTCAAATCTGGTCCAGGAGAGTGACCAAAAGAGTAGCACCACCTATGGTCCTTTCAGTGGTCTCAGTGCCATATGGTTGGGCCTGGCCCTGATAACAATAACAACAAAGCCATAAATAAAATCGATAGAGTCAGGAATGAGGATAAACCCAGAGAGCTGCACAAAACACTTGATCCAGGTAAGCTGTGGGGGAAGGACTGGAACCAGCACGTCCCCACCACTGTCCCTACTGCCGGCAGGGTAACGCTCTCCCTGGGACCAGCTCTGCCTTCAGCCTCCCTGCAGCCCATTGCATAAGAAGTTCCTGCCCTGGGGGGGTCCATATTGAACAGATAGAGCTCCCAAGACCCCAGCACCCTGCCAGCCTGGAAGCTGGTCACAGGCCTGGGCAGCAGCAGCCCTGCAGGTCTCCCTGCCCCAGTCTGTCCCAGCAAACAAAGAACCCGCATCGCCTTCCACTTTAATAAAAGCCAAATGATGCCGTTTGCCAATTACCAAAATGGGGCGAAGGTTAAAAACCCACTGAATTATAACACATGTCAAGGACCAAAGCTTCTATGATTAACAGTTCTGTGAGAAATTCATTAATTTCACCAGAAGTGAGCTGACAGAGATTGTGCTTAATGACAGAAGGCAGGGCAGGGGAAAGGCAGCCGGATCGGGAAAGAGAAAGCTGCATTAAATCACACACACAAAAAAAAAGAGACAAGGAAACCTTTTTTACTCCCTTCCTTATAAAAGGGAAAAAAAATAAGAGTTATAAAGGGCGGTTGCATTTGTTCCACAGCTGAAGATTTATCTTCATAATTTCTTTTTGGGGAAGCTGACAGCAGGAAAGAACAAGACAAAGAGAAGAGCTGGAGTTGGCTGCATCTCCCTGAGACTCATTTGGGGCAGGAAAGGGTAAAGTTCAGAGGAAAGCCCTCCATGGAGGCTGAGGAGAGGGCAAGCAATGGTGTGTTGGCCAGAAGTGGGGCTTGGTCCACAGGGCTGGTGCCCCCCAGTTGCCCAGCACCCAGATGTGCACACTTATGGAGGAAGGTAAATCTCAGATCTTCCCCACAGAAGCAGTTTAGCAGTCAGAATATGTTTGTTCCAAGATTTAACCAAACAAAAGAAAGGAAAACCTTTTTACTACACTAATTAAAAAGCACAGGGAGCTGCACAACTTGAGGAACAAGCACTGGAGGGCCTCAAGCAGTCAGAGCCTGCTCCAGAAGTGGGGAGGCTTATCTTCATTATGAACATGAAGTTAATGGAGGATTAGAAAGCTGGAAACTCCTGAAATCCACAATTCTGACAGCTGAGTTGGGGTGTCTACCTGAGATTCCACACCTCCTGCCTACAGTTTCCATGAGAGGAGCAAATGCCATCAGTGAAATGAGGAGGGGACAGGTGTCATGAACAGGGCAGGGAAACACCACCGAGGGAAAGCAGCACTTCATAAGTGCTAGGGACAGAGAGGCCCATCTGATGGTTCCCACATGGTGAAAACGACAAAAACCTGATTTCTGAGGACCTGCTGTCAATGGCAGCCCCAAGGCACCAGGCTTTCTTGCTGCTCAAGTGACTGTGGGGTCACATCTCTGCTTTTGCACACCCAATTTCACCATCCAATCCATGAGGCTAAACAGGAGATACCGAAAGTATCATAATTTGAGCTATAGAGCATGAGAGAAGAACTGGGCCATTACATCTGGTCTAAGGATGCAGTGTGAAAATAAAGTGTCATCTTTACAGCACATCCCCAGAAGTGAGGTAATCTTGTGCTGAAAACAAAAGGACCTTGTGGTCAGCAGAAAAATCATCAATAGGAAAAATACAACTAGAAAGTACAGAGAGTTTTGCAGAATTTACTTGGTTTAGATTTTGTTGTTGTTGGGTTTTTTGGCTGTTTGTTTTTTTTTCTTGTTTGTTTTTGTTGTTGTTTAGGTTTTTTTGTTTTCTTTTTTTTTCAAGATCTCTATAAATGTCTGGAGAAGAACGGAATGGATTTTCAAAAGAGTAACAATGACCAAGAACAACTGCCTATAAAGTTCAATGGGACTTTTGCACTCAAGTTCCTTTTTCTCTTTTAAAACACTAACTGTAATACATATTTTAAGAAAGATTAGGGAGTGCATATTTTATTTTCAGTTATTAAGTTCTCACTATACCCATGGAAATGATCCATTTGTCCTCAAAAGAAAAGCTGTGTTATATTTTAAGGGCCAATATATTTCTTTTCCCTCACATATTTAAAATCTGCACCCTTGCCTAGAAGTGTCTGTATCTGGCTGTAAATCCTATCCAACCAAAATAGTTCTCCTTGAAGAAAGAGAAATAATACCTCTTATAAAGAAAAGCCAAAAAGCAGGCAAAAATATCCATGTTTACCTAAGGAAAATGAAAGCAGTAAAATTGATGCTTACATATAGTAAGGCAAGTTTCTTTAAAAAATATTTTAAAAACCCTCAACATATTATACAAATGTAACCTGTGTGGAAAGGGGAGAAGTGAAGGATGGACACTGTGGGACTGGTGCTCAAATGGGGTCTGATGGGGAGATGGTGAGCACAGGAAAACCCACATCTAACTTCTGAACTGGTTAAGAATGCATTTTTTATTTCTCTGTTCTTTCTGGATTGGGTAAAGGAATAGAGGAAAAAAAATGGCAGGTGACTACAAAGACATCACCTATTATTTCCTGGCTGCACAACTTAATGCACAACTTTCCCTTCATCTTGGATACCTGAACTGCCTGGAGTTTCTTGTATAGAAAAAAAAAAGAAAGCATATATGGCCACCCAAAATGACCCCACCACAAGGCAAATTGGAGATTTTCCTCCATCAATGGAAAAAGTGCCACTGATTTCAATTGCCTTTGGATCAGGCCTTTATTTCAGAGAGTTTCCAGTTCTTTGACTGACATGGGAAACTTTATGATCAATCCAGTGTTGTAACCTGCAAGACCTGAAACGTTCCTTTGAACGAGTGAGGCTCTGAGACGAGTTTTTGAGAGCAAGAGGCTGAGATGGTTCAGTGCATCATGGAAACAAAACAATGCAAAATGCAAAAAAAAAAAAAAAAAAATCAAGGAAAAAGAAAAAAAAAAGAGGCAGAGGCAACTGGTGGGTGATTCTTCTTGAAGAGATTTCTAAAGGTTAGTTTGCTGGGCTGCAGAGGCTCACTGAAACTTTGCCTAAGGGGAATGCATTTTTTATTAAGGAAATAACTTTCTAAACACAGAGCACTTCTAATTTCATAAGTGAACAAATGGTTCAATTCCTACCGAAAACTTGAGAGGGAGGAATGTGGTCCTGCATCCCAGCCCTCTCCAGCTCCCTGTTGCTTCTCACCATCTCCTTCCAGTGGGTCTTTCTTGCTCTTTTTCTGTCCCGTTCCTGCACTGGGATTTGGCCAAACTTCCCCAACGAGACTTCTCATCTGAAACTTGATCCTGCTGTCTTTGGGCCTCTGAATTTATACAACCTATTGCACAGAATGATCAGACTCCTCGAATCTAGGTCAGAACACACTGACTGGATTGATTTAGCTATAGATATGCTCTTATTTTTTACTCTTTTTTCCTTCCCTCTCTCCCTTCTCATCCTCCCGCCTTTCCTGGAATAAAAGCAGGTCCTAAAAACAAGCCAGAACATTATAAAAAGAACAAAACAACCTGACAGCTTGTTTAGGAAGCTGAGCAGAGGTTTGCTGGGATATGCAACTTGTTTTACTACTGCTGCTGCTGTGGTATGACGACTGCTCACAACTTTGAATTCACAAAGGAAGGCAAAAAAATTATTCTTTAAGGAGTTTTGCTAAATTCTCCCCTCTTCTTTTCACTGCCTTGCTGAAAGGATCCATGAAGCTGCCGCAGCAGAGGCCATGAAAGGTCACAATCTCTGTGGGATGCTGTAAAGCAGAGGCTGAGAGGGGTTGGTGGTGATCTATTGATGTGTCTGTAATAACAACAAGAATAAAACGGTAGCCATAAACCTTTCATCCTGGGGGGTCCCACAGAGCTTTTCAGAACGTGGGCCGGATCCGGAGAGGTGCTGAGGGCCCTTACCCAGCTGTAAAAGCACCATGAATGCTGGTGGCCAAGCACCCAGTGCATGGGGCTGAGCACCTTGCAGGATCCAGCCCCACTGGGGCAACAAGTATCACTTTGTCTCTGCGATGCCGCTTCCGTGGGAGGTCCCTGCAGCCCTTCAGCAGCACAAAGCGGTTTAGATTGAAGCCGGTGTGTGAGTGGCAAAACTGGTGCTGTGCTGGGGAATGTCTGGAGAGTTAACTGGCCCCAATTCCAAGCTTAGGATAAAGGAGGGAGGAGAAAGGAAGAGGAAATAATTCACTAACGGTATCCCATGTGGGTTAAATGTCCCATCCATCCTGATCAATGAGAACACTGCCGGTTTTTTACCAGCGACACAAAGGGGTCAGCAGGGTTCAGCTGCTGTGCCCCTCCTGCCCCCCCCAACAAGCCCCAGCACAGGGGGGGGCCTGGGGCCAGCCAGGCTGAAGGCAGAAGCTGCCAGGCTCACCTCTGCTCCGCCGGGCTGTAGGTCTGTCCTCGCTGGCAGCTGCTGATGGTGATGGGGTCGAAGTTGTGGAAGGAACGCAGGGCCACCCCAGAGATGGCCACAAACTGGGAGCTGAAGCTAATGAGGACAGCCTGGGTGTGATAAAAAGGGTGACTGAGGTCATGGATGACGGGGATAATCAGGGGATTGTTCCTGCAGCTCAGGACGTGGACACCTGCCAGAGGAGAGACAAGATCAGAGGAAGGGTCAGACTTAACACAATCGCTTCCCAAAGCCC
Organism: Chaetura pelagica; assembly: GCF_000747805.2. Classification (NCBI taxonomy): domain Eukaryota; kingdom Metazoa; phylum Chordata; class Aves; order Apodiformes; family Apodidae; genus Chaetura; species Chaetura pelagica. Next base: position 2,910,219 of record NW_009952709.1, on the reverse strand, counting down.
TGGGCACTTCAGAAGCATTTCACCCATAGGAAGGGCCCTATAGAGCTGAAAAGTTATGGTAAGCTGCCTGGAGGGGCTTCCCAAATGGCTTCGGAGAGCTTAGAAGAGAAGTATATCCCTCCAGACAGCTGAAGAAAGGCTGCCATTCTGTCTGCAAGCGCGGCAGGCTCTCAGAGCAGTTTCTTTAGACCACAGCTACATTCCTATTGTGCTCTGTTAAATCAGGAGCAACCATCACGGAGGAAGCGGAGTCGCACTATTGTAAAACCGGCCTGGGATGACAGTTGGAGCCTTTATGCCACGCATCAAACGGTGCCGGCAGGCTGGGTGGCTTTGTGCACCATGGGCAGTGCCCCAGTGGCTTGTTTGTAGCTGTGCATGTCATTAGCACTCTAGCACTCAGCATAAAACTTCTCCTTTTTTTCTTTTCTTTTTCTGCAGAAGCTCTACATTCAATACACCCAGCGTTGGGATCTCTTGCTTTTTGTGAAGAAGGACAAAGATGGTCCAGGGGAGAGAAAGAAGAGTGATGGACCCACTGGGGATTTTACAGGTAATCTACTTTGAGAAGAAAACAATTTTGTGTTGGGAAAATAAAAGTGTCTCAAGATGTCAAGGTGCCCAGAAGCACCAGAGAGGTCAGAAGGAGACTTAGTGACGGTCGGAAAGAAATTCCCACCTTCAAGTTGAGGCAACCTGAATTCAAACAGGCCAAATCCATCTCAGGAGTAACTCAAAGAATAGACAGCTGTTGGCTGGCCTCAACATTCATTAATGGAGATTCACAGCCTGATGGCTGACAGCAAAGCCCTGCCTCTGTGGCATCACTCCGAGGATCAGCTTGGCTCCAGCTCCATTCCTTTCGCTGGAGCTCCCCCAGACACAGCTTTGGCCCAAGCCCTTTGGCTACCCTGATACACTTATGAATTCAAAATTTAAATACATTGTATTTCCATGTTTAACTGGTTCAGACGGTTCTTTTATTTTTTTTTTCCCAGTTCAGGTTTCTTGATGGAAAACGAAAGGAATACAGAAAGTTTTCATTTTTGCTTGGAAAGTGATTTCCTGGGAATTAGACAGACTTCTGACCACTCTCTTTAAACATCTATCTCCCACTCTCTACTTAAAAAAAATCCTCCTGTAATAAAAAATAAAATAAAAATTTAAAAAAAAGCAAACCTCTTTTTGTTTTGGTCTTTACCTGACCCTGAAATAACCTCCCTGTCTACTTGCCTCCCACAGGTCTTTTGATATCAGCTCCTTGTGGAACGGTGCACGTTTCTCACTTACAAACAGGTGCAGTTAATACTCAAAATCCCGGGTTCCCAAATTCTTTGGAAGTTTCTGCCTTCTCTGATGGAAAGCCAAGAAAGACCTTATGGTATGAGGCTGTTTATTCACTTCAGCTTCATTCCTTGCACTCAGGTGGTGTCCACAACAAAACAGACCCTCAGAGCTGTGCTGCACTTGCTGGTGTTTTCTAACCCCAACAAGGTAAATGGGGGCTGAACAGGTCAGGTTCATTTAATTAACCTGCCTTCATTAGCAAAAAATCCCACTCCAGATAGCACAGGTGCCCATGGCAGGGGAGTTAGAGCTGTTTCCATACTTGCCCTTGTTCCTATAGCTCTGGATCCACCAATTCAGTGCTCAACAGCTCTTGCAAAAATACCCAACAGCTGAACCCAAATGTTCTCTATGGCTTTGAACTAACATTGCTGAGGTGTTTGGCATCCCAACCTCTCCATCTCCTACTCAGAAGAGGCTTCTCATTATTTTCTGGAAGTCCACACTGAAAAAACTTGCTCTGATCGAGGTGAGAAACTGCACTTCTGGACAGACTTAATTTTGCTCCTGGGAGTTACTTTAGCAAAGTGAAGACTGATCAAGCTGTAAATTATTGCTGCTTCCTTCTGGATGTAGTTTTAGTTTACCACCAACTTCTACCTGAGGCTGGCTGACCCTCTGTAGCCTGCACCTAGTGCATGCCGAAGTCTGCATCTCAGCTGCAGCTTCTAGCTTGCCATGGTGATAATTCAAACACATCAAATAAAAATGTCCAGGAAAAGGACATAATGTCACAACCAGAACTCAGACAAAATAGGGACTGGGAGCTCTGCCTGAGTAGGAACTATTGGGTAGCCTACCTACATGTCTCTGCTCCAAGCCAGCCTCTTCAGAAAAGGTCAGAGGGGCTTTTCCATGAAGGCAGCATTTCAGCTGTGAAGATCTCCCGGCGTCAGTCTGAGCCATGCCAAACTCATGTTGCAACTTCATCAAGGATTTCAAAACCTCGCCCTCAGTTTCCTCTTTGCTCCTCTTTCTTGTTCTCTTTCTCTCATAATCTGTCTGTCTGTCTCCATAAAATGTCACATTAAGTATTTATTGGCATGCTTGTGTCTCCAGCATTTATTTCTCAGAGGGAAAGA
>NW_009952709.1:2847603-2907735 GCF_000747805.2 Chaetura pelagica | reverse complement strand
AAGAGCTATGTGCAAATGTTTTGCAAAAGGAGGAGGAGAAGACTAATCCAGGGGCTCTGGCACAGTGGGAGCTATCCTGACTCAACCTGCACAACTTGCTATGAATTTTCGCTTGTTCTTGGACAGCAGACACCACACATTCCTTTTTTCTTTTCCTCCACACCCCAACAAATTACATATTACCCTGGATAGTCACCCAACACCTGCCACTTGCATGTGTCCCTTCTCCTTCTCATCACTGGTAGGAAGCTCGTTGGAGTTTCAGCTTGTCAAAATTGCAAAGTAATGGTAATGGTAATGGTAAAAGAGAAAGATGGGAGAAGGGGTTTGTTTCCTTCAAAACTGGTCTTAGGATGGCATGGCCAGCTTTCTTCCCAGTGGTAAAAAGGGCAGGGGACAACTGGAAAGGGATTATGCAAGTCCTACTCTGACATGGAGTTGGGAGGTGGGGTGAGCTCCTGAGCCCTGGAGCTTATCTGCAGCCAAAAGCAATTCACCAGACACAGCTTTACCAGGTTCAGGGATCTGTGCCCAGGGTAGAGACAAAAATGGTCTATACCAGCAGTTCAGCACAACTAACAGGTCCACAGGCCTTGCTAGGAACATCTGCTTCAGGCAGCCTGCAAGGGCCCTGGTGTTAGAAAGACCTCCTTAGAACCTAAAATACTTTGCTTGACAAATGTTGGCCATCAAATAGTTGTGGAAACCCCCCTGCAAGCAGGTTTAGACATGAAACCAACTACACCTTGTGAAGCAGAAGCATTTGCTGCACCAGCTGGTGCAGGTTTCTCACTCTGCTACCAGCAGTTCATCTGTATCACTATCAGTGTCTCTCCAGGGAGATGCTGTGCATGAAGCATTGAAGCAGTGCTTATTTTAATGACTAAAGAGGGACTAATAACTTCTGAACACGTTGTGAATGGGTATGGAGAAATATCTGTAGAACAAATTATGCATCATTTTTAACAAACTCTTGTGAAACTCAGGTCTTGCAGCATTAAGCAAGCACTTTTTTTTTGTCTGATCCATGAAAAAACTCAGCAGCACTGTTGGATACTTTGTGAATGGGGTTACCAACAAATTAAGCAAGTAATAAAGGGGAAGTTCAATAAAATACAGTCTTACCAAGATCATGGCTTTGCTCTTTGGTGTCAAACAGCTGCACACCGATGGTCTCCTGCTTCTGATCCAGGTAATAGGTCCCATCAGTAACCAAGTGAACTAGGACTGCTGCAGCTACCATAGGCTGGGAAAAATAAGCCTGGGGAAACAAAAGCCCCGCAAAGGCTGAGGTGGAGAACTGCAGTGGGCTTTAAAAACCCCCGAGAGTCAGTGCAGGACTTTTAAAATAACAATTCCCATCCCAGGTCACACAGAAGTCTTCCCTTCCAATCTCTCCTACACAAAATAGATAAACTCGAGTCCAACAGCCCTGCAGCTGGAGGCTGTAACCTCTCAGAAGTTCAATAGCCTTGGCACAGGAGGGGACTTCACCACTGACTCTCTAGACATTGCTCAGAGACTTTGTTTTGTTATTTTGCACTAAACATACTTCAAAGAAAGGAGCAGCTTGGCCCTGGGAAGGCTGTCCCAGGATATTTTGCCTCTTGGAGAAACTCTGTCTAGGCAGGCAAAGAGGAGACTTCTGAATGACATGTACATTTCCTACCTTCAGCCAGAAAATGGTCTGTGTTATGTGGGAGTACTGGAAATTGGCCGTGCAGGGATACCAGGCATACTGAGAGACACCATCGTTCAAGTCAATCACCTTAGTTCGACACATCTGCAGGACAAAAAAGAAACACCAAAACAGATGTAGATCACAGTAAGGAAGGAATATGACTGTATAAAGTGGGGAAAATAGTCCAGGTGCACCGTCAGAATGAAATAATACACAATGACGATGTTTCTAAATACCACAAGATTATTCTACAGTTAAGTTTCCAGGTCTTCCACCTCCCTAAGAAAAACTGGAACATGAAAAGGAGCTGAAGACTGACAGCAGCTGGATGGCAGCCAACACTTTCTTCTTAATTTGGTACGAGGTCTCTGACAACATGCAGAACAACTCTGCTCCCACCCAAATGGCCCAAGACTCTTCCCACTGGAGTCCAAGTGAGGATCACTTCCGAGCATACCAACTCCCAGCACAGCAGCCTGCAGATGCTCTCCCCAGCACTCAAGCCATGTCCTATTTAAACCTACATGTTACTGTCACCCCAGGGAAGCCACAGATGGCCACATAAACTTGGAAGCAAGTGTGGCCAGGGAAGTCCTGTCTCTACAACCTAATTTAAGCAAACCAGCTTCTTGTTCTGTTAGCTAGGTTCTGCAACTGGAATCACCTTCCTACACCTACAACCCTTCCCGTGGCAGGCTGCAGTGGGATGAAAAGCAGACTGCTCTTTTCAACAAGAACAAGAAGATGAACCCCAAGAGCTAGTATGGACAAAAAGCTCAAGGAAGAAAATGTCTGAATTCAAGCCTTGAAGTGCTGTCAGTACGTAAAGACGTGAAAAGGAAGCTGCAAGCAATGGTAGGAATCACCTTGGAACCACAATGCACAGGGATGTTGCTTCAGAAAGGGAAGCTGTGTGACCACACCCTTCATTCCTCAAATAAGAATGAAGAAAGAAAAGTCCACCACTGAAAAGGCTGCAGCTACCCCGAAGGATGTTTCCAGCTGAGGCTCTCAGAGCAGCTGGAAGGTACCTCTTAAGATTATCCTGGTTTGATTCACAAGAGTTTGGTGAGCTCAGTGACTGTCATTCCCAGACACAGGGAGATAGAGGGAATTCTTTGTGGTCACACTGTATGGAGGCAACAGAGCTACAAACGCAACCCAGGAGGCCAAACCATCTCCAGCAGTTGTAGTAGGCACAGGAGAGCCCAGGACTGATACCCCAGACCACCTGCGCTAGGTTCTAAGTGGAGCCATGTGCTCTTGGGGACAGTATTTGATTTCTTTTGGAGACCAGAGCTTGAAGTGAGCAATCAGGTGGTGACGTGCTGTCAGGAGAGCTGTTCCCATAAGCAATTTCCCTGATTATTAAAACAAAAAAGAAAACCCTGAAGTGAAGGAAGAGAATTAACAGAGATGTTTTTAACCATGCTGTGCCCTCTTGGTCTCGGCAGACAAAGTCTGGGCAATGCAAAGAGAGCCTGGGATGCCTGGGAATGAGAAACCAGATTGGCTACAAGTGATGTAATCACCTCTATAATCTGGGTCCCTCAAGATCCAGCACAGAGGAATCTATGGGCAAAACATAAATCAGCTTTAATGGGCTGGAAGAAGATTTTTAGTTTATTTATTTTTTAAAACAACTGGGACCAAGCTTCATTGAGGCTAGCCAGTGGATTGTGTTACATTTTACAGCAGAGCAAGGCTTTACATAAACTATCTTTGGCATTTGAAATCCAGGCCAGCAATTCGACATGTACCATTTCGCAATTCTCTCTTCTTGCATTTTCAGCAGCCGGTCTCTTGTTGGGAGCATGGTTTTTATTTTAATACCTCTCCAGTTAGGGAATTTATCTTACCCACATCTGCAATTTATATGGTCGGAGAGCTCTTTGACATGAACAAAGGTCTCATTACTTTTATATGATTTTGTTCTTATTCTTGTATCTCTTGCTCTATTGGTCCAAAAAAAGGTGGTTGAAAGAAACTAAAGCAGTGACCTTTGGTGCATTTTAAGTGCCACTCCATGGGTGAGTGAAAACCTTCATTAAGAAATCACCCAGACCTTCACTTAAGGTTTGAATCAAACCCAAAATAAAACCCTGCTGAGGTGGGTTAGAAATCTCTGAAAACTTTTAAATACCTTGTTTGATTCGTGTGTGTGTGTGAACTCTAACACTTTTCTGCTTCTGCCTGAGAATATCAGCAAAAATCTGAACATTGCATAAAGAGCCTGTGTCCGAGCCATGTGCAGAGGAGGTGTGCAGGCTCAGTAGCTGGGTCTGGTTTGAACTGGTTAGATAAGCTTCCTCCTGCTGAGGCTACTCAGAGAAGTGCTTCAAAGTGGTACTGGGGTAAAAATTTTAGGAGAAGAATATAATTGAAAAGTGTGGGAGAAGTCGGATAGACACGACGTGAGGAATGGCTACCAGAACTACTTCTGCACTAGTTGCTATCTAGCAAACTTTGAGAATAGAAAAGTTCTTTAAAATTATGTAATGCCAATTGATTGGACAAACAGTCCCTATCACCTGTAGACTCCACCATCTCCACAGGTTCTAAGAAAGTTGATAAATATATCCCATTTTTCAACTCTACCCGGTTACTGAGTGTCACACCATGACTGCAAGGTCTGAGAACTATTTGCTGGGTGAGTCTTTCACAGCTCTGCCTTTAAGCCATCCCTAGAAAATGGCAGCAGTGTGAAGACACTCATTACTGCAGTATCACCACTTTTAGGCTACAAGTTCCAATGACCTGGAAGAGAGAATGTCGCCTAAACTCTGTTGATCATCTTATCCAAACTGTTCCTACCCAGAATGGTTTGACCAGATGGTCCTTGAGGTCCCTTCCAACCTGGAATTCTACGATTATATGATCTCTCTTCATGGCTATAAATTCATAACAATTGACATTTATGAGAAATAAATTATTTCCCATCATCCTAGAGTTTGCTATGAAGCACCTGACAGCTGTGAAGGGAAAAAAGGAATAAATGTACTTTTAATTTCAGGGTGTTACCAAACACTAAAGTATTTGCTTTGAAGAATGACAGCATCATGAAAGACTCAAAACTTCACTCACTGGGACCTATCCAGGTTCTCGGACTCCCAGAGTAACAGGGATCCACAGGAGCTTAGTATCTGCTCCAAAGTATTTGGGGACTATTTGTGACTACTTACTGGAAGCCTGTGTTGTACCCTTCCCTAGGAAGCTGCTTTCAATTAAAAGAGCTGCTGTCTGTTCCTCTCAGAGGTTCTAATCCAGCTTGTCTCCCACCCACACATTTTGTACACAAACATAGAGAGACAGAATGAGCAAGGCCAGAGAGTGCTGTGGGATCTTCCCACAAGAGGGAATGCCTGGAGGATTCCCTTTGACTGATTTATACAATCTCTTGTCAATCACAGGGACAACATGTTCTTCAAACCGCCTCTCCTGTTTTCCTTCCCTTACTCAAGGGGACCGAGGAATGTGTCAGCAGAAAGGGAAAAGTGATATATTGGTACTGTATAGTTCCTTGCCACATCTAAAACACATTTACTATTGCAATCAGCTCCATTTCCTCATAATGTTTGCTTCCAAAGTAATATGGGAAAATTTGCTGAAGAGCAAATTTTGGAAGGCACCCTTGTGAATGACTCCCAGCCATCCCCTGATTTCAGGCAATGTAAAGTTGTGTGGAGGGGCTGCTGTTGCAGGCAAACTGCAGCTTAAGGATCACTGATCTGTGGACTGGCACTGGACTGGGTGTCAACCTGGCTATGCCCAGTGCATGGGCCCATCACAACCTTCTGGGCAGCTCTTGGGTTCTCAAGGCCTGAGGCCCCTGTCTCTAAGACAAGGATTATATCCCACCAGGTCACACAGGTACCTTGAAGGTAAAAGCCATTAGACACAAAGAGGTTCTCAGATGCTACAAAGAGTAGGGGCAAACAAGCACATTCAGATGTGAAGGAGGTACCTCCCCACAGGAGTTAAATGTTAAATGTAAACAGATTTCATTCTGCTCTGTCCTTCCCATCTAGCAAGCAAAGGCAGACACCACAGGCTTTGCATACACTGGTGGTTCCCCACTCTCTCCTCATAACATCAAAATACTTGTAAATGCAGGCAGAGCTGCTGTTTAAAGTGGGATGCTGCTCTGCCCAGCCCTGGCATACAGCTGAGCCTGGTTGCATGTCCATGGGTGGCTGTAAACAGAGTTCCCATCTGTTGTCCCATGGTGGGGCTTCCCCTCCAGACCATGTCCCCAGGCTAAGTATGGCTGTGAAGAGCCCCCACAAGCACCTGGCTATCAGGCAGGAGGGAGCAACCTCCTTCTGGGGAAGAAAGGTGGGAATGTTTCTACCAATGACTGTGCTGTTGCCATTTCTGCACCAAGACAGACAATGCTGCAGCTTTCTGGGACAAAACAGGCTATATACCCTGTCCCATCTGCAAAACAGCAACCATAGAACCAGCAGGAACAGGACCTATAGATAAAACCCACAGCCCATCTATTTGTGGAGCAGACATCCTGAGAAAGGCTGTAAAAGGGCACAGAAATACTCATGGACTGATGTGAAACCTGTGGAGGCACCAACAGGGCATGTTCTGTTGTTTGAAGATCCAGCTAAAGAACAGATTTCAGCCATAATACTGAAACCTAATTAATCTACAATTTTTAGCCAACTGCTCTGCAGAATGTTATTTATATTTAACTCAACACATGCCAGAGAATCCCAACCATGACATAAGCAGCATTTTAACACATCCCTTACAAATGATAACTTTCTCCAATACCAGACGTGGGGGCTGGCAGCCACCCAGCCTTTTTATTCTTAAATATGTTATTGTTCTTGCAGAACTAAGGTTAATCTTACCCAAGGATGAGAAACTGTAGTGCAGTTGCTAAACAGCAGAAAGTTTCCTGCTTGTTTATTGCCCAACATTATAAGGCAGCTTGACTGCCACATGGACACCACCCAGTTTGCCAACTGCAGCCCAGACCTTCAATCTGTTCTGAAAGCTGTTGCACTGTTCTTCCCATTTAGGCTGGGAATTGGGTTGGAGTCACAGAAAAAAATAAAAAATAAAAAAATTGCCCATATTAGTGTGTACTGAACCATTAAAAAGCGCACAGTTTGGGTCCCAACAAACACCTCAGAAATCATCTCATTTCTATTATCATTTCAAACCTCAGGAGCCCACAGAGCTAACTCAAAGGACATCCGAAATTTTGCTCTGTGTTTTCTTCTAGTTTCTGGTCAAAAATGATTTAGCTCTTTACTAGTGTTCTGGATTTGTCCTGTCAGAAAATTTAAGTCAATAGCTGTCTGCCTAACAATGAAACTCATCATTGGGTCATTTCAGGTTGGCTTCTAAAATTTAAGGAAAGTTGCTTTTTTTTCCTAACTGGTACATATATTACAATTTTATGAACACTAAAACAATGAGTTTAAAATACCCTGTTGTTTTAAAAATAAATTTTAAAACCAGAACAAACACCAAGATTCAGCAGTATAGTTTATGAGCATCAGATGATGAAAGGAAGTTGTCTCCTCCTTCTTTCACTAGCCTTCTTACCTTCACATCAGCTGCCTCTTCCTCAACAGTAACTTTCCCCTGCATGTTCATGGTCATGAACTGGAGTTCTACTCCAAACCTCTCCTTGTCCTCTGTGTCTGATAACACTGTTTTACTGAGTTTCATGCTTCTTGTCTGCTTTTGCTTGTTTTCACTGGGATACTTAAAGATTTGATGGCAAAAGATGAAAAACTGCAGCATATCCCTCTCCAAGACGAAGGCATGCAGGCAGGTGAGCAACAGAAAAGCTTTATCAACTGGAAGCTGATACAACTTCTGGGGTAACACACTGATGCTATATTAATCCCAGATTCAGCTGGCTCAGAAGTAAGAGGAAATCTCATCTGTCATTTTTCCCTGTGTAATGAAGACCAGGATTTGGCTGTGGGATTGGGAAGCAGATTCCATCTCCTGTGGGATGAAATAAAGCTCCATTGCCAGTTGCTATGTCCAGTCTCAGCACAGCCACTTCCCCTTTGGATCTGGAGCAGTGGATGGTGTCTGGACCTTCCAGACTTAGTATTCAATTAGCATGTTGTGACAGATTGCCTAGCACAGGGCCCCAGTTCCAGCTGAATGTCTAGCTGGATTTTTTAGTAATTGGAAAATGACCTTTATGCACATGAAAACACCACAGCTGATACGATGAGGTGTCAATAGTTTGTTTGCAGTATGACATGATGACAAATTCCTCTGCTTTATAATGAAAATGATAGTTCATTTTCAAAGGAAAATTCCCTCGCGTAGAGTTTTGGATATACCACAGGGCTGTGATTCAGAAATGAGTGGGAGATGCAAAGGCTATTTTGTTTTGTCTTATAAGTTGGTTTAGTTTCAGGAAAGTGAATAGGAGCTACAGGGATTTCCATTAGATGATGACCCAGATTGCATGTGTATTCAATGTGTGTTATTAATTTCAGGTTTCTCAAAAAATGCAGTTATTTCACTTCCAAAGAGTCTGAATGAACAATATATTTCAATTTTTAAATCATGCAGACTTGCATTCTTTGAGCTTTCCTTTGAATTTTTGTTATCTCCAGATTCAAAGCAAACTTCATTTAAAACCACTGAGGTCAAATCAGAATCACATAAAACCATCAACTTCACATAGTATACCTGAAAAAACTGTAAGTCAATTCTGACTGGCCCTATCCCAAACCCACAATGGCTTTGACATCCAGCCAGGTGCAATCAAAATATCTAGGATGCTAGCTGGACCTGTGGAAAACACAAGATGGAGTTTTGATTTTACAACAAAACCCCAACCAGATGATTTCTGCACGGTTCAAAGGATCAACCCAAAGACATCAGCTGAACCAGAGCCAGGAGCTACAGAAAAAGAGTGAGAAAAATAAGAAACAATTGCACTAATGGGATTTAATAGACAGGTCAACGTTTGCACAAGTCCACAAGTAAACACAAGCATTTGGAGCTCATGACTGCAATTTGTACGTGTCCCTGCTCCTTCTGCCATTCCACAACTCCCAATGAAAAGAGAGAAGAGCAGACGACAGCTCTGAGTGCACAGCAAGGCAGGGTCTAGTCTCATATGGAGCACATGAAAGAGTAACTGAGCCATTTGCCATGTGCTCATGTTTATTCACATCAGACATTTGCTATTTCTTCAGCACAAGAGCAGGACACAAAAATGCTGCTCTCAAACAACAGCATCTTCCACCCCAGCACTGCCAGGATCTTTCTTAGGAGGCATAATTCTTAGAATTAGCCCTGAATTGCGTTCTGCTATTATATCCAAATTCACAAATACATCTTCCAGGAGAAAGAGCAGCCAAACACAACCTGCTAGACAGATGGCATAAAGAAACAGCACCAAACAACACCTTATACCTTCAGGTTTCAAACATCATCCTCATTAAAACGGAAAGACATTTTCAAGCTGCAGCAAAAGCCTGTCTCCAGCTTCCACATTGCTGCTCACAAAAGTGTGAAGGTATTATAGACTGGTAAGTGCTTTAACAGACTGTATATCCATCCACTGGAGAGTGAGGTTAAACAAATACAGTAGCCAGAACATTATTGTTGGCTGCACACTCGAGTTCCCAAACTGCCTGTCTCTAACTTGAACCAGCGAAGTCCACTACAGCAAAGCTCACACATAACCACGGGCCAAGGCTGGCCATGGAGGTGCTGCAGCAGAGGAAAACAGTCCCATTCCATAAGTTTTTACCACTGATGAGTAGAGTAAAAGCTGTTTGGGTTTGCCCCTCCCCTTTCCTCTAACAGAATTGCTTCATTTGGGAGCAGCTGGCATCAGAAAATCGAACCGTCGAAGGCAGAATGTGCACCCTATGTTGGGAGGATCTTAAATATATATTTTTATTAATATATTCGTGGATCCAACTCACTGGATTAATTGCAGTTTTGCTGGTTTGGCACTCCTGTGAGGCAAAGCAGGGTTGGGCTTGTTAAAATCCACTTGGTAACATCTCCTCCTTCCTCCCTAAAGCTGGCCTTATAAATTTGCTTGAATGAAGAAAGCACACAGGTAGTTAAAGAAAGCCCCCAAGCAACAACAAATCCCTAAAGAACTTCAGCTGGATGAGGAGTTCTCCATCAATATAAGACATTGGTTGAGGTGGACAAAGATGCATAGAAGCACTTGGGCAACATTTTTTATAGGAAGAGAGACAAATGGGGGAGGGGAAAGAAAAATCACATCTATTTTCAGCTATCAAGGAGAAAAAAACCCACAATGCTTTAATTTCCAGCATGGTAGGAGTAAACCCTAAACCCTGCCCCCACCTAACCCCGCATCCCCTGAACTGTCCCAAGTGCACAGGGAGCACAGGAGCAGCTTTCAAGAGATGGGACACAACACAGGTGCCACCACCAGCTCTGAAGGTTGCTCACTGAGCTTTGCCTGCAGCTGAAGCCAACAGCCGTGCAGTGGTTAATGTCAGCTCTGACCACATGATCACATTCAGGAAAGGTCAAAAGAGTGATTTTTCATTTAAAAACATCTGTGTGTTTAAAGAACAAAACTTTCTCATGTGCAGAAAACCAGGGGTTTCCAGTGCTTTTCTTTCCAGAGTTAAAGTCATGTTTTTCAGCTTTGTTTAGGGTTATGGGCTGTGTAAACACACTGTGTAAACCACACGCAACCCTCATCAGGCAGTGTTTCCACATGCAAGGATATCTGGGGGTGCAAACCTCCCTCTGCCTGGCTCCTCTTCCCTCTCCAAGCTGCTCAGTTTTCCACCCCACACTCTCAGTGAGCTAGCCAGACACCCTGTTGTTGTCCTTTCCTATATGAAGACATACACATGCCTCTAATCCTAAGGGTGTAAGTTTGCTCTGGGCTGTCAACAGGCTTTAATTGGATACATCCAGTGAGATGATACATTGGGAAGAGGCCCTGGATTTAAATTTAACAAACAGAGGGAAGGCTGCAGTGGGGCTCCCAGGGGGGCATGGAGGGGAGTTGCCACAGGCCATCCTGGGGAGCTGCCTCCAGCTGCACCTCAGCAGGCAAAGCCCTTCGGATTCCCATCCAACTCTTCAGCCCTACTCAGGATGGATTAATTAAGATAAACCCCATGGCTTGTTGTTGTTAATACCTGAAAGCATAGCTTGTGGTATGTAAATCAGAAGGTTCCCCCTTCACAGGGCTTTTCCACTGAAACTGTGGAGGAACTAAACCACCACCACACAAACAAATTCCTCTGAAATTCCTCTGAATGAGTTGGACCATCCAGAGAGGGTCCATAGAGCAGCAGTCAATTGCTTCCTCCTGCCTGTGCACATCTCCACCTAAGCAAAGGTTTAGTTGCAGGTGGCTGGGGAAGCCTCTAACCTCAGAACAGCCCTGGATGTTCTCACAAACCTCAAACTCCAACAAATTAAGCCAAAAGACCACTTGGACCATGTCATCCTTGATGTCCCAGGCTAGCATGGGAGTTCCCAGAAACTTCCACCTGCTCCTGAAGGAGTTACTAAAGGTATTAAAGTGCAAGCATCATGTATGAGAGGAAGCTCATGGCTTCTTCAGCCTCACTGCCTCCCAGGAGCAGGCTCTGGGAGGTGAGACTGTGGGCACAGGGGATGGAGGAACTCACAGCTGCCCAAGCTCAGCCTTTCCCACCAGAAACAACCACTGACACTGAAAACAGTTATATTTCCATACAGTAAGGCTCTCTTTTTCCTGCAGGTAAGGGTCACAGTGTGAACACAGAGCATTGCACCAAGAACATATTTGCTCTGCTAGAAAGACAGATTTTTTCAAAGATATTTGTATGGAGAAAGGTAGAAAGAATGTCATCTTCACCCTATGTTTCAGCTTCTCCTCTCTGAAAAGAAACTTGTGTTCTCTGAGAGCTGTGGTGGTTAGTTACCAAAAAGCAGGGAACAATATCCACTGCCCAAAGTGCCAAGTGTAAGGATTTTGGCCCAGTGACAGAAGGACTAAGCAGAACTTGATGTTCTCCTAAATGAGGGCTTCTCCCAGTGAGTAGCTACAGGCACAGACAGATAATAGCTCTGAGCATGCAAATCACCATTTCCTGGCACCCATTTCAATTTGCAACCAGACCCTGAGGCTATGGTGGAAACCCAGGCCCTGGGCAGGTTCTTGCTGATAGCAGAGGAGCTGGGCTCACTTACCAGAATCATGACTCCTTATCAGATTCACCACTGAAATGACCTCAGAGGGAAACACTCATCCTCCAACTTTACAGGCAGGATTTTCATCATGAGCAGAGATTTGAGGTTCCTCAACAGTTACAGCTCCAGCTAAACTAGCACGATTCAGGAGAGATTCAGAGCAGCCCATGGGTTTATCCAAAAGGTCCCCAGTTCTGGGTTTTGGTTTAGTTTTGGTTTTTTGTTTTTCTTTTTAAAGCAGATACTTTAATTGCAGGTGAGGACAGAGGGATCAACTTCAGAGATCTGCAGGGTAGTGCTGGATAAGCACCATCCTCCAAAAGAACATGCCTTTTAGAGACATCTCAAGATAGACATCCTCACATTCATTGGCATTCAAAATATGAGGTCTCTTATGACAATGTGGGCTAAAATGCCTACTGTACTCCAAAAAAGTAGTGCAGACAATCCTTCATTTAAAAGAAAAAATAAATTCTCTACCCCTGGCATGAGAAAGTTTACTTTCAGGCTTAAAGAAATGATAGTGTGGTTTTGGGGATGGCATTCCGTTCCGCTGAAGAATAGCACCCTGCCTGCCTGTGTATCTGTGGCTTTGCAGCTACATTACAATCCTGGAGAGCTCTGTTTACATATTTCACATGTTTTCTTGTGCAGAACATGAAACCAAATTACATAGTAAAGGCCATTAGGGCTTTGCTCTTGTGATCTTTTCCATCCCCTTCTTCCAATCACTTGTTTCAATTCTATCCGAAATAATCGACCAGGTATTTTTAACTGCACCTGAATGACCAGAAATGCTTCAGGCAGGTTTATTTGCTGTTGCACAGGAAAATCATGCAAAAGCTGATGAAGCTACCATGCCAGGGGGGTAGGGAGAAGAGGGCCAGGGCAGGGGTGGGATGAGAAATTCTGAGAACCCTTAATGCATGAACAAAGCAGACGTGTCGATGCATTTATGCAAAATCATTCTGCTCTGAATGGAGAGGGACCCAAGACAAACAACCCAGATGGGATGCAGGAGAGCTATCCCACGCTTACGGCTGGACATGCTCTGCATCTAAAGGCTTGTGAGCAGCAACAGCAGACAGAGAGACTGGCAGGTTGAGGGGCAAGGGCCGAGGAGGGGGGTCTCCTTTCAGACGAGTGCATGCTAACGAGCACCGCTGCTGTCGTGGGGTCCAGTTTTCCAGCTCACTGATGTTGAGGGGGGGGGTCCAAGCTGTTTTCTGTTACTGTGTGTTATCTGGGTGGGTGGCTGGGTATACAGCAGATATGATCATAAAATCGTAAGTTACTTCCTAAAGAAGTACATAATCCTTATTATTATCCAAGACAATATTCCTTTCTTGCCTTTCTTCTTGCCTCTAGCAACAACAAATGGCACGGAATTCTGCTCTCGTTTCATTAGTGGTAAATGTCTCCTGGTCCTAGGAAGATGGGACCAATTTCCGGCACCTGAGGATTTTTGGTTTGACCTTCATCTCTGAAAAGGTCAGACTGAACCTCTCTGAGAGTACTGATGGCTCCTTTGCTCTCTGCATCATCCTTTGTTTCTTTTATCTATTTTCTCTACAGTACACAAAAGGAACACAGTGTACCAGCCCCTGGTACTCACTGTTCTGTTTCCCTTAGATGACTTGCATATGTGTTCCTGAAAATTATTCTAAAAACTAAGGGGGGAGGGGAGTGGAAAGAGGAAAAAAAAAATACATCCCCTGAGTGTTTGGCAAAATTGCTTGGAATCTCCTCTGACATCTCATTGTGTTCTCTCTGTGCTCCCCTTACAGAAATCAACTACAGGCTACATCAGCCATGGGGTCTGCTGCTTTGCTACTGCCAAGAGCACAGGAGCACTGGAGGATGTGGGAAGGAGAAAATCACTGTCTGTCCTAGCAGGGAGCAGGCAGCCAGGTGATGGGGAGCACCCCTTCTTCTCCAGCCAGCTCTGGATTGACTGTCAGGAGTAACATACTTTCTCAGACATCTGTCTGCAACTGAGTCTTTTTTAAGCCATCCTACCTAGAAATCCCATTTCTCATTTTATTTTTCTTCACAAGCCTCCCTCAAACACAGAGATCATTCCTGAGCAGGGACCATGGCACTGATGTTAGCACAAATCTTTGGAGCATTCCTCACCTTGGTGTGGACCCATCACAGGGACCACCTCCTCCAATGAGGAAAGTAGCAATGCAAAGGAGCAAATAAGGACCAGTGGAGTTCCTTTGGCAGAAAGTCTACAAACTCCAGCTTTCCCAGCAAGACAGGTGGGAAATAAGGTTTCCAGCTATTCAAACAAAGAGTTGGTGGGACAGTTTTCCAGTCCTTTTGTACTAGGAATACTGGGGTGAAGACTGATTAACTCACACAGGAGGATGTGAGGTGGTTGACAGAGCTAAAATGCAGATTTAATGACCCCAAACCCCTTCCAGATTTCTGCTCCCAGACACTGACTCCCAGCAGGCCCTGAACAGCTTTCTTTTTATCCAAGACATGAATGTTTCCCCTTCAAGACATCCTGAACTTTCTAGTCCTGGGGAGGTCCAAGCTCAATAAAGCCCAGAGCCTGTTACACCTCTGAAGGATACTGAGGTTTGATCCTCAACAGTAGCTTTACCTTTCTGTGCTCCAGTTTCCACCTATATTAAATGGAACAGAAGTCAAGTAGTGTGGCTTGACTTGATAAGGCTTAACTAATCCTGGTACATGGAAAAAATATGAAAAATAGAATTACTTAAGCCAAGGAAGGAGTATTTCAGCCTGAATGTGCCTAATGGTCAGGGCCAGGCTCATGATGCAACTCTCCAGCTTTCAGGCAAAAGACCAATTTGGCTGGTCTGTAGTATCCAGGGAAAGGCTGAAACAAAGACTAAGTTTTGGACCCCCTTGAACTAACTTTAGACTTGGAGACTCTTTAACGTAAACTGAAGCCTTTTGGTGGATCAGCCAGTACTAGAAATAAGCTCAGATATGTACAGTAAACCTACATTCCTCTTGCAACAGCCTGTGCACAGTGTCCAGTTCATATTTTTTTCCAGAACTGGTCTCTGATCACTCATGGTTCCTCCGTTAATGGTTTTTCTTAGTGGGATTCTGCCCTCATCCTCCAGAGCTTAGTGGTTGAAAGCCTGGCTTGGCTATAAATAACAAAGACATTTGCAAAGCAAATCATCTTATTAAGAATTGGGATTTTTTTATCTCTCCAACCACAACAAAACTCTTACCACTGAGGAACAACAGGACTTGGCTGTGAATTGGGAAGTTCAAAAAGGGCCACTTGCAGAGCCGACAGACAGACACCGTCCCTCTTCTCAGCATGATCACCCCAAAGGAAAGGAATGGCTTCTCCATTAAAAGTAGCAGGTTTCCTCTCCTCCCACTCCTGTTCAAGATTACTCTATTTGTTGGCTTTACTGGATCTTTGGGGAACTATCTTCAGCGTTATATTTATTAGACAGAATAAAACTGTGGCAGAGGACTTAATCATATCTCCCTTCAATTTTCTTCTGGTATTTTCTTAGCACTCTTGGAGCCCTTGACCTACCAGGTTCTTTCTTCTAGTACTCAGAATATTTCTGTGCTCACCTTCTCCTTCTCTGGACTATTTCAGACATAGTACAGTTCTAGACATCTTTCTGCTACCAGGGGAAGAATAGGTTTGTTGCAGTGAGTCTGGATGAGTGCAACTGTGGGAACTGTAATAGGGGCAGGAGGGGGCCTCTGTTTGTGGGAAAGATGTAATAAGAATCCTCTTCCACAACTTCTTACTCCATAGCAGCCCATGTGGGGAACCCAGAGGAGATCAGGGTGTGTTCATCTATCCGGGAATGAAAACGAATCCCAGGACCTATTTGTGCCCAGCAGCCCTGGGAGAGAGTCCCCTTTTGGTTAACTGTGCAGCTTTTTCTGTTTAGGGGAAAACCAAGCTCAAAAAACGGCATAGGGAGAAAAAAAATAAATTAAAAAATGATGTATGGTTACTTGGTCTAAACAACTTCTGCACAACTGGAAGGAAAGCAATGAAAAACATAGCTACTGGAGGACTGGCCCTCCAAATCACCAGTGCATGCACAAACTGCCAAGTCTTGAGCACACATTGCTGTGATAGGAGTAACAAAGTTAGCAACAAGCCCCCTAAAGACCCATTACTCTCTTATAGTTCTCTGTTATAAGACCCAAAGGGAAACTGCAGATGAGCCAGTTCTTCAGATGCAGGAGTTCCACCAGCAAGAGGAAAGGAGAAATAGCATCTCTAGCCTCCCAGGGTTGCTCTGCATCCTGCCACTGCTCCTCTCGTGCAAGCCATGGAGCAACCATCCTGAAACAAGCCTGTCAGAGGCTTCTTCCAAAGACACATCCTTAGAGAGAAGGCAAAATATAGCAAAATACCCCAGTCCTTCCTGCTCAGAACACCCTACTCTAAAAAGACTGACTAACTTATAAGCTACTGCACTCACAGTGTAAACTGTGGAAAAACAAAAAGGCAACTGCAAGACTCTGGTTTCTTGAACCCTCCAGGACAGCCAACCCTTGACAGTAACCTAAACTAGGCTGCATGTTCCTGCTCTAACACTTCTCACTGGTGCAGCTTCACCAGTGATGATCCAACAGGGATTGTCTGGGAAGACCAGGCATCAGCTTTTCAAACTCATGTCTTCTCAAGGGTGCTTAACTCGGTGTCAGGAGGCCACATCCTCTCCTCTCCTGCTTGTAATGAGGAGGATGACCCTAGCTGGTTACAAACCAGTCAGGGAAATAAGTCCCTGGGGACTTCCACTACAGAAAAGAAATTGCAGTTATTCACAAAACAGACCAGCTCAAGCACCCTTTGTCTGTCTGTTTATGCTGACTGGATCTGTCCTTCAGCTAGTATAAATCTGCCCAGTGCTACTGCCTTTTTGTAGTCTCTGCCAGCACACACCAGCTGATGACTTAATGCTAGCATCAATAATCTTTAGCACAAGAAAGGCCCCAAGAAATAAACAGTGCTGTAGAAAACCCCACACAACCAGTACATCAACACTGACAATATTTCACACACGGCGGATGGCAAGGAGAGGCTGTTTACAAACTCCCAGCGAGAGCAGTAGGGAAAAGAGCAGCCCAAGGGTGTGCAAATCCCTTTTTTCTGAATTTCTTCTGCAGTTGACAACAGGTACTGAGCAGCATCTGCTTCAAGATCTGTGGAGGATTCCAGGTAAGAAATCAAACTGTAAAAACACCCTGCATCGGTGCTCGCATTTCAGTGCTGGTGCAACGTTGCTGACTGGTCTTCTCTGGCTCTAAATATGATCTTGTCAGTACTGAGAATATTTCTTAATCAGCATAGAAGGGTGGCTGCCAGGAAAGTAGAAGTGGCTGTCTGTCAGTCCTGCTTCTGCTCAAAGTGTGATTGTTCAAGGGGGGGGACTGTTTGACCTTTCCATTTTTCAAATGTGTATCTCTTCGCCAAGACCATGTCATCCTTTGTAAGCATTTTGTTATTCAAAACAAAACTTATGCTGTGAAGTTGTTGGGGCTTTTCCCCTCCCTTAATATGTTGCCACTCAATAGCTTCACACTAACCAGTATGGAACCTGCGTGTAAGGGCCGCCTGAAAATCCTAAGCAAGGGCAGGCACCCTACTAAGGAACATCCAACTCTGCAGGAACAAGCAAAGTCTTAGGTGACCTGAACAAACAGGCGTGGGGTGGTCAGTCCACAGAAGCAGCCCTACAATAATCAGGAAGTGTTCTCTAGCTTGTGCTCATAAACAGCTCTCCATGGGTAAACAAGTGCACACAGACAGACACTGCTGAGAGACACAATAAGGAACCAACTTGTGATGCCTGCTCCTCAGGAGCAGCTTAGGTAAACTATGACAGTCACACAGAGAAATGGGTGTTAAGATATCTGAAGCCTAGAAACAATTTTAAATCATGAAGGACATGTTTCAAATACTATAAAGCACCTTGAGAGGGCTGGGGCAGTCATAAGAAATGGGGATGGCTAACAAACAGGCACCTTATGTATTCTGTATATTGATGTGCACTGCACTCAAGCATATCTTTCATGGCATTCTTGATGAGAAGCCAACACAAATGCCACTCTGATTAATCAGGAAACTACCCAGCAACAACATGAAAAGTTTGCACAACACCAGCAAGCACACAACTTTCTCTGAAAGATAGCTGGGTGAAGAAAGGTACCCCTTTGATCAATACAAAAAACCTCTAAGGCTCAGTGCTTGTGCAGATAATGAAGCCAAACATGTTTACACACCAGTGATCATTACATGCAGTGATTAGAGGAGATCTTAGGTTAATTTTCATCTCTGCTAACTAACAGGCTGATGACCTGCTGCCCCACCTAACCTCTCTGGAGTGACAAGTCAGGTGCTTTCACAAGCCAACAAGCCTGTCTTGTTCCTGGGGAAAACAAAGACTTTCTTAACATATATGATTAAAAAGGTCAATAAACCTCATGCACTCAGACTTGTAATAGGACCAGCTGAGCTAAAGCAAAAATTCCTTTTGCTGGAAGTAAATAGCACACTGTTATCTCCCCAGGGGCCAGGCAATAACAGGAGGCATGTTCCCATTCACTCTGCCAGTGTGTGATATGTTAGTGCTCTGCCTATAAATACAACAGCTTTTTTTTTTTCCCCTCTATTTTCTCTCTCTCTCTTTTTTTTTTTTTTTTTTTGGTAACAAGGCTGTGACAACTTCATCTCATCTGGGTACAACAAACACGCTTGAATTGTGGCAACACAGCAGGGCTTTCTGCTGTGTGTGCACGTGGTGGTGTTTCTGCCACCACCACAGGACCATATGTCACCTCCTGCATGGAGTGGCTGTGCTCCTACCAGCGCATCAGGAGGAAATCAGGGCAGCTAAGGAACAGAGTGCTTGGGGACAAGCACATAAAGCAGCACCTGAACTGGACACCACAGGCTTTGGACTGTGCTGTAACACAGGGAGCTTGAATGAGAAAGAAGTTCTGAAGGCACTGGTAGGGGTCCAGAGGAAAGTTCCTTTTACAGTGTAAAATAATAAATGAGACCATGACAAAAAGGGAATAAGGAGCTTGGGATTCTGCCTTGGTACTATGCCAGCTGACCATGCTTTGTGCATTTAAAACTGACCTGGTCATTAATTTGTTACAGACTTGTGCAATGTGAACAAGGCCAAGACTCTTGGAAAAAGATGTTTTCTCTTGCGAGCCAACTGGAAATGCTGCACCTTTGCTATTCACTGGGAAATCTGCTTGCCATCTCTGGGACTCGGCTTCCTCTCGGCACTGCCCACTCAAGATACCTCCCAGATAATTAGACTGTAAGAACAACTTTGCTGCATTAAACAAAAAGCCCATCTACTCCAGGGTTCTATTGTAGCAAAGGACAACAGTGGGTGCTGAAGGAGGAATATATGAAGTAACCCTTCTAGGTGATTACCCATTCACAACTGCATCCTCTAAAAATCCATGAACAAGTAACATGTACTTTCCTGAGTCAGGGTGTTGCATCTGGACTGTTACAGCTACATCATGCATTTTCCAAGCATACATCATCTATTTTCCAGGCATTTATCTAATGCCTTTTTGAACTAATTTGGATCTGGTTCTCTCAGGGAAACAAAAGGTAAAGTTATGATAACTGAAGCTATTTATGTTACAAAGGAGACATCTAAGAATGGAGTTAAAGCTAATGAATGGCTTTGGGAATGGATGGGACCTTTCTCAGAATAGAACAATAGGGTGCTTTTATGAAACTGGGAGACAGAGAACACAAAACTGTTAAAAAGAAAGAACACTCTTTTGTATTATTCAGCATTAGCCTTCAGAACTCATTGCCACAAGACAGAGCCCTGTGCTGGCTGCAGAGAGCTAGGCTAGTCTTCTAGGTGATGATAGTTGAGATGACTCTTACTCAGCTTATGAAGTCAAGCAGGCCAGCACTTCAGCTAGTTTTCAGTTGGATGACTGGAACTGAATTTCAACCACATCACTGCTAACCAGGCTCAGAGAGAAACTGCTATCAGGAACCTTCTTTGGTGAAGCAGTGAGTTTATAGGTAGAAGATCACACCTGAACACTAACCATCTAACTCTGCTCATGAATGTTTCTCCTTGCTGGACTTTGCTTCCCAGGAGAGGAAAGAGAGTATGCTTCCCTTACCTGGGTAGCTGCTGGCTGACCAATGACCACCCATCCTGGACACTGCTGGTCACTGTGGTGTGAGACGGAGACATTGGAAGCCCACTGATCAAGGAAGCCTTTGGGAGTGTAAATACCACAGTCTTTGATGCTGGTCATTTGCTCAAATTCCTCACATACTCCATCACCATCGTGGAAATAGCATCTGCTGGGTTCATCTGCCAGGAGGAAGCAGAGAAGAGAAATTACAAAAGACTGGCTACACATCTGCAATCCAGTTGTTAGGACCTGATAACATCACTGGTTTTGGACCAGGTCACCGGGAAGTGAAAGCATTGGTCACTTCCAGGCAACAGCAAGGTGATTATAAGAAAACCAAGAAACAATAGTCAACTTTTCTAGGACATTTCCCTCAGGATATTTCCTAATGCAAGGGATTTCTGCTTATTTTATTTTACCTCCATTTAGAAGTATGGAAACTGAAGAAGGCAGATACAGAAAATACACAGAGAGACCATGTGGGTGTTGGCATGATTCCACCAGCTCGGATGGAAAATGCCACAAGAGGGTCTTGTCTACAATGTTTCCCTTTTTGTTTTTAACTGATATCTGCAAAACAACAACAACAACTGTGAATTCAGGGCTGGTGAAAACTGCCAAGTTTACAGTCGTAGTGAGCAAAGAGCCAAACAGATCTGTTTATCAAAAGAGCAGATACATTATACGTAGTGTGAGGGTAAGCTTGCCACAGACATACACAGCTTCAACCAACATGACTCAAATTTGACCTGAAAGGATCAAAAGCAGCAGGAGACTTTATTATCCTTGTCCATTTATTCTGTGGCTTCTCTAATGAGACTGCCAACAAAGATGCCAAATTTTTGAGGTTGTTTCTGTAACACTGGCCCATTAAAAACTGAACCGAGATCCATCTACTCTTTTCAAACAGACTGCATAGCAATAATGACTTTCAGTCATTAGAGTACTCTGTGAAATGGAAACCTTTGACCTGTTGGTATCCTATTTTGTATTGTATTATCATTGCCAGTCCCCAGAGGTATCCAGTTCTGACAGCCTGTTGTATTTTTGTCTGGCAAATAAGCCTGCTGAAAAAACGGTAGGAAATTAGCCAGAGCTGCTTGCTGGGCTGATGGAAATGATCCCTAAGGAGAGTCCTGTCGGTAGCATTGGACTATCTCAAGTTAGGTGTCAGAAAATCCAACGGCTGCTCAATTTTGAGCTATTTCCAAACTACTAAATCCCTTGTTTATTTTTCCTTCTAGTTTACACAGTGAAATACCATCAGGAGCCAGGAAAGAATCAGTTTATTGCAATTCAATTATTTAATGACTTTCACTCCTTTTCCCTTCCCCTCATCCCTGTGCAAATTTCCAGGTCCTTAAGAAAATGTGAGTTTGAAAGAATGGAGAAGTTTATCAGGGTAGAATGCCATTATGGCTTCATTTCATCATGACTTCTGTGGCCAGCTTGTGTACATGGATGAGCATGGGGAACTGTGTATTTGTTGGGCCAGTACTCAGGGCTGATGAAAAGGAGCCAGCGTGAACCTGGAAGCCATTCAGCTTCCAGAGTGCAGCCCTGAGTCTGAGTGAATATTCCTGACCCAAAATGTCACATCTTAAAATCTTCCTATGGCTGGAAGCCACTAAAACATATACCACACACCTCGAAGTGATGGGAGGAGGAGCACTCGGGAGAGCGCTTCACAGGCAGAGGATGACAATGGCTCCCCAGGGTGTCACATTACTCCACAGTGGATGGAGCTAGGGTGGATGTGCAGATGGGCCCTAAGGCAACCCAGCAGTGCTGGCCCCAGCAGCCCAGCTGCCTTGCCTCCTCCCACAGCCAGATTGCCCAACAGCCCTGATGCCAGCAGGGCCCTGCTACTCCTCATCTGACACTGACCCCGCTGGGAACGTACGCTTGAACTGCTCACGAACCATGTGTGCCCTTGAGTGCTCCAGTCTGGACATCTCTGTAACACAACTTGTTTCTCTGCAGGGATGATTAATGATGGCACAGCGCTCACCAGGGTGGCTCATCCACACTCTGTGCCTGGCCAGTGCATGGAAGGGGCAGACTGAGTGTGTAACTATGATGGCTGTGGAGACAAGCTCTTGGTTCCCTCATCTTATCTATCCTCAGCATCTCTCATTCTGCTCCTCTCTCTGCAGAGATGCACCAAAACGTAGGCCAGCTCTCTGCTGTGCCCAAGAGCAGGGGGATAAAGCAAAGCAGCTCACCCGCCTCCCAGCACTATGTCCCAGTTTGAGTGAGAGTCTCAACAGAAATCTCTGAGGAATGTTCTGCTCTGGAAAGACTGTGGTCAGCAATCAATGTGTTTTTGGAAAAACAGTTTGTCATTTTATGAAAAGAAGCTTATTTCTGTAAAGAGAAAAAAAAAAAAGGGAAAAAGGGAAAAGACCTACCACACCAAAAAGGCCCAACCTTCAGCTTAAAAACTCAGGCACAGTCAGATACATACCTACAGTGAAACGCTGGTTCTCAAATGCATCCTGCTACACTCCCACCCTGACAGAAACCCTGACACACTGGCACTTGTACACTCTCTTTACACACCTCAGCAATGCCACCTCACTGGTGCACACACACACAGGAACTCACAGCCTAATTTTAGGTGTCTGCATTCAGGCAGTGCTTCCCTGGCCTTCCTGAAGCTCCAACTGATTTTCACGACAGGCACTGAAGTAAGCACAACATTTATACAGCAACATACTCCTGCACTGGCTCCAAATGTTCCTTCCTAATGTGATGATAAACGTAATGGGCTTCTGATAAGATCATGTGTTTGGGATAACAGAATACTCAAGCCCTACTCCAACCCAGTGACTTAATTCATACTCACATGGATGGGAAGGCAGCCTTTGAATAGCTGTGATCCAGGCCAGTGTGTGATCCTAACAGAGGCTAATTTGTTCCTGATTATGCTTAAGACCCCAATAAATCTGTCTGCTCGGAGTCTGCAAAACCCGAGGGAGGAACCGAATGGAGAGACTGAGATGTCTGAATTAAATGGAAACTGCCTAAATGATTAACAAAGTCCTACTGAACGGCACCGTCACGAGCCCAGATGCTGCACTAGGCCTACTGAGCCACAGCACCCTGCTCTCCATAGGGGGTGGCTGGGTGACACCTTGCACAAAGGCTGAGAGATTAGGGATCCTTTTGCTTTGCTATGTTTTGAAGATGATGGGGAAAAGTGGCTTTACAACCCTATCTCGCTTTTAAGGAAGATCTGTAAGTCCCACTACTGACACACCATGCCATGCTTTGGGGGGAGCATTGGTGGGATGAGGGGAAGACTTTTCCTGCTTATGACCTTCCTACCTCTGAGTGACAGAAAAAAGGAAAGCTTCTTTTAATCCTTCCCAGATATTGATGAGGAGACTAACAAAAGCATGTTCCTATGACAGCCAAATGAGGCACAGCACTGGGTGGGAGGCCAAAAGGGAGCAGAGACTCTGCCTTCCTCAGGTGCTGTACACCAGCTCTGAGTCCTAACTCTTACTGCAGTCTTGGATGTTCCATAGGCTACACACCAGGCTTTACATTTTCCTGAGCAAATTGATGAAAGACCAGATTATTTCTTCCTATGATTGCCCTCACAAAAGAAAAACTAACAGGCTCCTCCCCTTTCCACAGTGGTGTGAACTCAGCTCAGTTAAATCCGTAGAGTCCTACAGGCTGAAATCCAGGGAGGGCAGTGTTGGGAGTGGTGTTTTTCTAGGAATAAATAGCTTACATCTTTATTTCCATAATGGTGCAAAATGTCTTATCCATTCTCAAATATTGTGACATGAAATGCATCCAGGGCCTTGGTAATATGAGCTAATTTTGTCTCCACAAAGGTCTATAGGCTCACAAGACCTAGTTAAGGTCATAGTGACATATTGGTCATGTACGGCCTACATCGTGGGTTATTTCATCAACACTGTGGACTTCTCACTTTGAAGTTTAATCTGAAGGAGATATGAAGGAAGGGAACATGAAGGAAATCTCATTTGTCCTCAAGGAAAAATTACTTTAAAAAGTTGAAAAGCAGATGCCTAGAAATCCAGCTTAAATCTAGAACAATAAAATGTCTGCAGCCATAGCACCTGGCAGGAGGAGACAGCATCTCTGGGACACTGACATTAGATGATGAAGGATCCTGAGCAGAACTCATGTAACATGTATTCATTCAGGCAGTCCAAGTTTCTTCTCTGTGACAAAGTTCTTACTGAAGGCACAAAACTGTGGGGGCCAAACATAGGTCTCTCACTTGCCCTTGCTTTGGGAAAAGCTAGTCTCTGGTTCAGCAAAGACTTCTGTGACATCTGGGAATCCCTGAATAGTCCATGGTAGACTTCATTTGGTCAAACAGATAGGCAAGACCTGGTCTGCTTAATATTGCAGTTGGGCTTCAAGATCCAGGACAATCTTGGTGCTCATGTCTTGCATGAGAAAATGATGCAAACTCCATTTCTATTTGTTTCTTAAGCTGCCCAAGTTGCAAAAGGCAGCCTTTTGTATTGAAATACAAACCCCTCTGGATCTTAGAAATGAAAGGATGCACAAGGTAAAGCAGAGGATTTAGACAGGGAAGCACCTGCCAGACCAGGTCTGGGTGAGCAGCACAGTCACCTGTTCAAAGCAATGCACGAAAATCACCAGCAACATGAATGAAGTCTGAGGCAGATCAGGAAGCAGACAAGCAGGATATACTCTTATCTGTGATAGGCAGCCTTCCACCTCATTAAAGAAAAATATAAAAAGAGATGAAGAGATCCAATTCCTAGCACAGGGCACATCCTCTGACAAGGCTTTTCATGTCCGAGCCGCATGGTCAAAGTGCTGGGGACAGACACTTGGGGTGACTTCCTGTTTTCAGCTAGAATGCAGTGACTGGCATCAGCATAGTCTTCTTTTGTGCAGTAAGTACTATTTTTTTAGAAGGCCAGACAAAAAAAATATATAAAAAATAAAGGAGTATTTTTAAGCTCAGCTGTTTACATAGGGATGTTTCCAACTATAACAAGCCTCGTGCCACGTAACTATTTGTCCGATGGAAAAAAAAAGAAAAAAAAAAAAGATGAAAAAGAAAAGGGAGGAGAGGGGACAGAAAAATACAGAAGCATTGTCTCAGAGTAACAAATATTGGAACAGAGTGAACTTTTCATTTTAACCCCTGAAAGGTTAAAGGCATGCAGACATTTTCGGACACAACGAGGGCCAAATCACAGGCTCATCAAAGTCAGCAACTTCTGCAGAAGCATGATTTTACCACCACGTCACTTCACTGGCATCTCTAGCACTAGTGTTTCTGTTCACAGATGAGAAAAAATGTATCCGAAGGTTTCTGTCACAAAAGGAGAAATAATTTCAGTGCAGATCACATGAACCCAGCAGCTGAGCCATCGCAGAACCTGCTCCATTTATTTCTATGGGGGTTTCACCTTTGGCTCTGGTGGGAAGAGAGTGAATAATATGGCCTGCTTCCAGGTTATCTGCTAATCTCTTCTTTAATACTGAGGAAGCCAGAGACAGAGAGATTTCCTGCTACAGTAACATATTCAAGTTATTTTCCTTCCTGGATATTCTGATTTGAAAAGAGGAAAACCATTACACGGAGCTTGGGCAGACCTTTCTGAATAAAGTTGCATATCAATAAATCGTGACATTTTCCTTCAATGAAATAAACCAGACACCTTGGAAATGAAGGCAAGAGTGGGTGTTGCAATCTGCTGCAGAACATCCAGGGGCCTCTCAGGAGGCTTTTTTCTGTTCAATCTGACGGTCGTGTCTGAGCATCTCCTGGGCATAATGCATTTGCAGAGCGTGGCTCCCTGGTAATTCAGCTGCTTCGTGGAAACACATTCCTGGGCTTGTTCTTTGTCTGGCGTGACTCGGCTCCTCGCTATGATATAGCGGTTGGAGCACAATCATTATGCAATTGATCTGCTTGCTGCAGACAGATACAATTACAATTCCCTCACAGAGCCCGGCACTGAAACTTGATATTTCACCTCCAAGAACATGAGCCCTTGTCACTTAAGTGAAAGGATATTTTCCATTGCTGGCAGTGGTAGTAAGACCTTATCTGCTCTGCCTATGGCAGCCAATGTGGCCTTCCCTCAAACCTGGGCAACCACGCATGTTATAAAAGCACTATGTGTGTCCTCTTCCCACCTAGTCTTGTTTCCCTCCTTGGGTGGTTGGATAAATCAGAAAAGTAGAGCCAAGAATATTTCAGTATTTCCTCAGACTTACGTAGATTTATTAGCTAAACTTGGAGACTGCTTGATTAAAAGTCTCAAGACTTCCATGACACAAGGCAGCAACTGCTATGGCCACAAGAAGGCTGGCCAGCATGGCCCTGCTCCACACCTGGTCCACTTGCTTGGGAGGCTGGGAAGAAGCCCAAGAGAAAAAACATCCAGAGATGCCATTCATCAAGAAGGGAAGTACGAGCAGCCATGGAAGCCTCTCTGATCCCCAAAGAGTACTGTGTGAGGGATGCAGCAAGCAAAGGAGTCATTCTTCTGTTGAGCTTTCTTTTTAGCTGTGTCCTAAAAACCAAAGCTGGATTGAGCTGGGCTGGAGTCACTGGCCTAGGGAAAAATGCAGACAAATACCACTCCAGCCCACATTCTCCCCCACAAAAAAGCATCTGTCCTTTGTGTTTTGCTGCCTGAGATGCCTGCCCTCACTGCTCTGTGGCTCAGCTGGCCCTGGTAAGATTGCACTATTAATGATGACAGTATGAAAATCACTTTAAGAGACTTTATGACAATGCTGTGATTACTAACTTGCCAAATGAGTGTTTAGACATTTTAGAACATGTAGCCACACTCCCATGAGCTGCAGGAAACAGTCAGCTTCAAAGTATTTGCCTTAAGCTGAAGGATTCACACAAATATCATCTGAATAGCCCGGCTCAGGAAATCCAGTGCTATTTGCTATGACATTCTGCTATAGAGCCACAGCTTCTTTATCGACAGCAACCCTCTTTCCCAAGCTCCTTGGTCAATGCTTTAGTGTTATTGATGTGAGATGCTGAGTTTCTCTTGCAAGGTGGCTCAGTCTCTCCCATGCTGTTGTTCTACTGAAAGGCCTAGGCAGGGTCAGCCAAGGCCTATTTAATGTTGGTGAAAGAAGAAGAAATCACCATTAGCTGCTGTGTGGGGCCATGGTTTCAGCAGTCAAAGCTGTGTTCCTGTGCAGGGGTACAAGGAAGGGAGAGGGAGAGGATGGGAGCTGGGCATGCTCTCAAAGCATGCTCACAATGAATATGGATGGTCATCCATCAATTTATTTTAAGCACATTACTTCTCTGTCAGAAAGGGAAAAAAAAGGAAAAAGAAAGAAAGGAAAGAAAAGACATATAAAATTAGGTTTGTGTCACTCATTTAACACTGCGATTTCCCTAGAGGATTATGCACCAAACAGAGATAGCAAGCTCATGAATATTAATAATTTCCCTGAATGCAATGCAGCCCACCAAACAATAAGATTAAGGGAAAGTGCTATGCCTAATTTATGGATAATGGGAGAGGTAAAGGACAGAGCTCCCACAAAGGTAAGGCTCACAGCTGGAGGGAGAGGCCTCGGAGGAGGAGAAGGACAGATCCAGATTTGTAAGGTAGCAAAAAAAATATTTGAGGCCAAGCAGGAGCGAAAGAAAAGGTGTTTAAAGATCATTGTCAAATTAAAATCATATTTCTCCCTGAGCAACCACTGGCAACTAATGCTTCAAGCATGCCAGAAATTGGTGGTAAATTCAAGAGCTAGATTTATTTATTTTGTCTTTTCCTCTACTCTGTGACTTTTCTTTGTATTTTATATCCCTGAGGCCCAAACAACAAACCACAGAGACGTGTGTCTAACCTGAAACATTCCTGTTCTTCAGTAGGACCACTCATATGTGGAAGTTAGCCAAAGTGCTGCCCTGCTTTGCTGTGAAAAGGCTTTTATGAGGAGTCCCTTATAAGCAAAGGAGATAAAGTGTAGCAATAATAACACCAATAAGATGTGACTGAAAACCCCATAAATTACTAGGCAAACTTAAGGGTAGATAGAAGTTCTGAAGCGACTTCCCAGCTGTGTCTCAATACATCTATCAGTTTTTACTCATCTCTTTTCATATTAATTTCTCTCCCCCTCCCTCCTTTTTTATTGATCTCTGCATCTTTTTTATTATATCCTTCTCTTTCTTCAGCATTGGTGAGCTAAATCAATGCATAATGCACAGCACACTCAACAAAAGGAATGCAAATTAAAGCAGCAGCTCTTTTTCACTGTCCACACATATATCTAGGTGCATGTGTACAAGCCTGGTGTGGAGGAGACTGTCTACCAAGGACAAGGTGCTCAGAGGCTTGTTAGACACCCATTTCTCAACAGTGTGGGGAGAATGGATCAAGGGCTAAAAAGCTCTGGGTTTCCACAACTGCAAATCATGACTCTTATAACTGGGGCCTGTTTGACACAGGGCAAACTGGCTGGAACTTGTCTGATATCTGCAGCTATCACAAAAAATCAGTGATCCCAGGAATAATTGAGAGCAAGGTGAAAGAAAAGCAGACAAGAGGTGGGAGTGCATCATTCACAGCAGACACCACTTCAATTCACTTGTCTCCTGCAAATCAAAAAGCAAAGAGAAACTTTCCCTGTGGGACCAAACTCTGGGTGGGGGGAGAGAAAAATATGCAGAACCTGCTATGCAAAGTGAGGGAGGGGAGGGAGGGGAAAGGAAAAAATTCAGGATGGGGAAGGGTGAGTGTACTGCAGAACTTAAAAAAGGAGCACTGCCAGATGCTTTCATTAATTAATTAATTAATCTCACTGTCACTCTTCAGCATGTTGCAGGAAGAAAACACTATTAATCTTATCTGTTTTCTGTTACTTGGCTGTGTTCAGAGAAGGACAGGACAGCCTGACAGTAAGACCACACAGTTTTTGTCCCTGCCTCCCTCCTTCCCCCACAACCCTCCTCCCATGGCAGAGCAGATTGATCCACTGTTATCTGATTAGAGAGGGAAGGAGGAGGGAAAACAACAGAGGGGGAAAAAAATGTCCAATTTTATTACAGGCACTAGCACAAAGTGTCTCGAGAGCCTTGTGCCATTTATTCAAAGGCAAGTTGGACCAATTAAAAATCCCCATAAACCTCATGATCTAAAAGGCAAAGGGAGCAAGAGAGGCAGAGCTATACCTACAAACACCTGGCTGCATCCTTAGAGATGTCCAGAATGCAGCTGGATGTGACCCTGAGCAAGATCCTCTAACTCTGAAGCTGGATATAACTTGGAAGTTAGCCCTCCTTGAACTAGAAATCTTCAGAAACTCCTTCAAACCTGAATTTTTCTGTGATTCATAGCTCTAAATCTAAAGCTTGCAGGCTCTGCTGTATTCCTATTCTACCAAGTGAGGAGCTTTGCATGGTCTCTGCTTTGGGAGGAAGAAGCCTGCTTGGACTTTGCTATCAAACCTCCTGCAATGGAACCTCCTGCAATGGAAGCCCTCAAGAATGCTTCTTCAGCCCTGCCTTTGCAAACAAAACATTTAGTGATTCTTTTCAGCCATGTGGGACCCAATCCTGCAGAAAATTTGTGACAAGCAATGCATTCACTGTTGTGGTTAGATCTGCTGAAGTCTAAAGAATGCCGTGGGGTAGTTCAGAAACATGCCTGGAAGGAAGCATTTACAAGATCAAACCCTGAGGCCCCCAATTCAGCAAAGCCTCCAAACATGTGTTTGAGGCTCACTGAATTCTTTGGTGAAGAGGAGTGATTCCCGGGGCTCTAAAAAGCTACATAATACAGCGAGAACATCGCTGCAAAAATAACACTGTCTGAGATAATTACTTGTTGTCCTACAGGATTATAACATGTGTTAGCCTTGTAAACATGGAAATAAATTACACTTATTTTTCTGTGCTACTCATACAGGGACCCAGGCATTCTGTGGTTTCCAAGAAAACACCCCACCAGTCTCAAAGAAGACTTTTGTTTTGCTAAAGGCAGAGGATCCAGTCTGATTATTAGACTATGGAGAATGCTGAATTCCTGCTCTTTAAAATTATTTATTATGTAATATGTACAGCCACTTGTGGAAACTTGTTGTTTCCCCAACGTCTTTGTTTTCTGGTGAGATTTTAATGCTTGATATGTTAAAACAGAGTCAGCACTGTTCATTTTTTTTCTGGAAGATTGGCCAGCAGTTCTTTTCTAGCTCCTAGTGCCCTAACTCTTGGTCGTCCAGCACTCATAAAAGCCAAAGGGCTTGTTTCCCAGGTATTACCTTCCCTGAAACTTTCTAAGGACTTGAAGAAGGCAGAAAGTGCCCCAGAACAGCAGCAGCTGATCTACCCCTGCAGACCCTCACTGCCACAGCAATCGTGGCATCACACTCGTGAAGTCTCACAAGAAAACATTTTCAAGGTCTGCATTGATTCACCTTGCCATGGATTTGGTTAATCTGCTTCACCTAAGTGAGTATTTCACAAATACTTAGATTTTATTCATGTTTGCAATCCAGGAGCTGTGCAAAACCATGAACTTCCAAAGCTCCTTGCCAAACAAACAGCTTCCTACCTCTGGAATTCCCCTTTCCTTTACAACTAAAGCAAATCTGAAAAATCACTTCCTCTGGAATGGCATAGAAATATCTGTGTTCATGTTTTAGTTGCTTCAGTTTCTAACCCTGTTGGTGTCTGACAGGCTTTTTCTACACTTTGAATCAGCCTCCTTGCTGATACCAGGGGTGAACATGTACATGGGCATAAAGCAGGCTCCTGCATCCAGCTGGCAGGACACCCTTGTGTGGGCCAAGGCTTGGGACACCCGCCTCTTACTCCTGTCCATAGAGTTATCTGAAGCTTGATGAAGCTGCTGCCCCAGCCCACACAACCCAGTTTCCTTGAGAACCAGTGTACACCAGAGAGGACCTGGGTCGTGGTTTAACGTAACACTGGGGAGTGGTCAGAGCACAGACTTGGACCAAGGAGCTCAGACCTACTGCTGAGGAGGGTGATACAGATGCAAATCCATACAGCTCCAACCCAAAGCCTTGCTGGAACCAGCCTTGCATTATGCCTGACTTTTGGAGAACCCAAAATATTTGCATAAGTGTTTATCTCACTTTCAAAATATTGTGACTAATCTTTCAGTGCTTGAAGTTCTGATGCAGCAAGATACTTTAAACACAAACATAACTTCAAGACCACCAATAGTCACAATTAGCTGCAACATACATACCATCAGATTTCAATAGAACCATTTACATTTATGAATATGTAAATAGCTATAACACCAAATCAGGCCTCAAGCCCCACAGGGTGGGATGCTGAAGGAATCAGGGTGTCTGTGAGGTCCTTTATGGGTTGCTCCAGACACAAGAGATAAAGGCCCGTTTGCCAAAAAGAACAAATTCCAATCTTGCCAACATTATATTTTCTGCTTAGAACTGATGCCCTGATCTGAAGGCATGGGATCACTAGGTTGGATACAGTATTTGCTTGGTCAGTCCAGATAGGGAATCTCATAAAGTCTCTTGAGATAAAGCTGACCCTTGATAAACATTAACTTCAGTTCGAGGGGCTCTGCATGTTTCATCCTCCCCCAGACCACACTGAGTCCTGCTCGGGAAATGCAATCTCACAACTCAAGGCTACACCACAGAAGGTGCAGCCTAACTCAGTCTCCATTTCCCTCCACTGCCCCAGCATTCCTAGAGAGTTTAATAAATATGTAAAGCTCACAACTGCAGCCCTGCTATTCCCGATAGCTCGAGCATCTTCCGGCCATTGTGCTTACAGGTTTTGCTAATCAGAGCAAACCAGGCTTGCAAATGAAATCTGATTAAGTAGTTTTCAACTCTGAAAAAGGAGATTAGCTAGACCTTTGATCTTCAGATATTGATTTGCAACTCAAAGGAGGTGTGACCTCAGCTGGACTTGCTTCTGGTCTCAGTCCCTTCCCCTTTCACTCCTCCTCCTGTTTACCAGAAAGAAATCAGTTCGTGTCTTCTCACGTAGCCAGATCTAAAGCCTATTGAAGGCAGTGGAAAA
The DNA here is from genome assembly GCF_000747805.2 of Chaetura pelagica. NCBI lineage: Eukaryota > Metazoa > Chordata > Aves > Apodiformes > Apodidae > Chaetura > Chaetura pelagica. The sequence continues at coordinate 2,875,645 of NW_009952709.1, read as the reverse complement.
CCACCCACTGACTTCAATGGGCTTTGGATCAGTCCCACAATGGCTGACTTAGCCTTAAGTCCCAGGCTGTTTCAAAGCCAGCAGAACCAATTTCCCACCAAAATGGCCAGAAGCTGGGAAGATATGTTCACCTTTCAAACCTACAAATTCCACCCTTTTTTCTCTCTTCCATGACTACTCTTCAGCTGGGAATGCTGAAAATACTATTGATTTTTCCCCTGCACTCTCCAACAAGTTGTTACCCACTGTGAGTGGAAGGGGTCTGAGCCAGACTTACCAATGCAGTTAAAGGATAACTCCTGCAGGCAGAACAGGGAGCAGCCATCACCGTTGATCTTATTCATATCATCACATTCTTCTCCCAGCTCGCTGTAGGCAGGGCACACACATGTAAAAAGAAGTCAGATGATTAGTGGCAGCATCCCAACGATCACTGCAACCCTCTGTAAACCCCAAAACCCTGAAATGCAGTACAGTGGCTTTGAGAGCCAAGCCTTAAAACACCTCTCCATTTCTCCTCCAGTCCTGACTTTCATCATTCCTAGTTTATAAGCTTGCCTGGCCACTTCTCTCCTGCACATGTGGTCACCGCTTATTGTGCCCTGATGAGGATGTGAGCAACTTCCCTCATAGCTGGTATGGCTGCAACTCAGCAGGTGTGGAAAAAGAGAACAAGCATCTCTGAAACTCTTTGTGTTTCATCTGGAAGGGCCAAACTATGACCTCAGCATGGTAATATCACAGCATAAAGCTGCTGCTGGGCTATTCCAGGTAACAGCACTCAGAGAAGAGCCAACAGGGAGCAGGTGGCATCAGGGACAGGGTCCTGCCTTTTTCCAGCCCACTTGGTTGCAGTGGTGTGGGGAGAAGAGTAGGAACTAGAGGAGAAAGGTCTTGCTACAGCTGCATGTGGGGCCATAACCAACCAAGCTGTGACAGAATCTGGTTCCTGCTCACTCCTGAGGCAGCTCAGCTATTGTTCAATGCTTGCTGCAAAGCCACAAGTGATGTTTGAGGAATGTGCAAACATAACAGTAAGAGGAAAGTAATGGAAAGCAAAATTAATCCGTCTTTCTCCACCTCTCTCTCCATACTGCCCTGGATTCATATGTCATTTGGTTGTTCTCTTTGATTTGCCTTCCTGTTGAGCCTCATCCCGGAAATACCTGCTGCCAGGTATATAATCTGACAGAGCTGTACTATGTGATTGCTGATCAGCTTTATTTCAAGCAAGTAATACTGGTTGGATTAAGCATTTGCTCATTATTATTTCCATTATTTGAATAATTACCTAATGCCAGGAAGCTTTGAAACAGGTAGCCTTAAGGGTCAAAACAGTAAAAGAATAAACACAGTTGTGAATGATTGTTTTACATTGTCAGTGGTCTGGGGATTGGCAACAGGAGAGGGAGGAACTGACTGAGAGCATGAAATTCTCAGCACCCTCCTTCAGAGGCCAAATCTATCACCTCCAAATGCATCCCAGCTCTCGTGGTCAGGCAAAAAAGAGGTTACACCAGGAACCTGGCCCACCATATACAGAGGTTTAATCTTGTCCACCAGCTGCCAGGCACATGGGACTTGATGTATAAGGAAGCATCAAAGACTGTGTGAATTTTTCTAGCACTTACTTCAGCTCCATATAGGAAATGTCATATACATGTATAAAGATACTGATCCAGGAACAATCAGCATGAAGAGCACACAGCATATTTTCATATTGATCCTGCTGTCTGGACTCCATTATCTGTATCTCTGTCTGTATCTACTGGTGCCAGGATAGCAGGGCCTAAGTTCCAATTAAATGTCATCATCCTGGTAATCATCAAGCACATGAGTCATTATCCACAGATGAGAGCCAGTTTAAACTAAGGAGACATCAGAGCTCATCAATTCCTTTCTAGTCTCGGATTCTGTCTGAGGGGATGTGCCCAGATTTATCTGTTTGCTCACTCCAGACTTACATTTGGATAATCCCATCTCCACAGTATCCACTCCCAGAGATGTACACCAGTGCAGGGGAAGGTTCACTCTCCTCCGCCCCAGAAACAGTGATGACTTGGTATGTGTATGTGGTCCTGTCACTCAGCTCCCTGCAAGACAAAAGGAAGTAGTAAGGGATCAGTAACACAAAGGCAATAGCAAAGGGCTCTATTCCACTCTCATAAGATCCCAGCTGGAGTTCTGTGTCCAGTTCTGGAGCCCTCAACACAAGAGCGACATGGACCTGTTGGAATGAGTCCAGAGAAGGGCCACAAAAATGATCAGAGGACTGGAGCAGCTTTCATATAAAGACAGGCTGAGAGAGTTGGGGTTGTTCAGCCTGGAGAGGAGTAGGCTTCAAGGAGACCTTGTAGAGGCCTTCCAGTGCCTGAAGGGGCCACAGGAAACCTGGGGAGGGACTGTTTAAAAGAGTGTGTAGCAATAGGATCAGGGGAAATGGACTTAAACTAAAGCAGAGTAGATTTAGATTTGGAAGAAGACCTGGACACGTTCCTGTGTGATGTACTCCAGGTTAAACCTCCTCTGGCAGGGGGGTTGGACTAGATGATCTTATGAGGTCCCTTCCAACCCCTAAGAATCTGTGATTCCGTGATTTACAATGAGGGTGGTGAAGCACTGGAACAGGGTGCCCAGAGAGGTGATGGAGGTCCCATCCCTGGAGACATTCAAGGTCAGGCTTGACGAGGTTCTGAGAAATCTGAGCTAGTTAAAAAGATCACGGTGCACTGCAGGATAGCTGAACTAGATGACCTTTAAAGGTCCCTTCTAACCCCACACATTTTATGATGGGTGTTGGCTGCCAGAAAATGAAGTTTTAGTTCAATTAGGTCTTCAAAATATTCCTACCTTGTTTTGATGGGATTAATTTTTGGTTGGATGTCTTTTTTTAGGGAGCACAATCAGTACTAAAGTCCATGTTTGTTTCATGCACAGCTCTGAAATAGGTGTATCTTCTGACTATTTAACAGCTAAACTATTTGCTCATGTAAATCACACAGTTTAGAGTCCTGCTGCTTACATTTCTACCCACTGTGGAGAGGACATTACAGTGCCATCGTGGCAGTGAGTCAGTCCCACATGCAATAGGACACAGGAATAACATTAGAATCACAGAATCATGGAGTTATTTTGGCTGGAAAAGGGCTTTATGGTCATCAAGTCCAGCTGTTAGCCCAGCACTGCCAAGCCCACCACTGACAGTACTGCAGCATTTGAGGAACCAGCCCTGTAATTTGACTTAGCCACTTTTGCTCCTTTCTTTCCATGGCAGGGACAGCATTACCTGCCAGTCTGTGCCATAGTTCATTTAAGGAACTTAAAAATACTCTGAAAAGACTGATTATTTCCTACACAGCCTTGAGCTCAATCCAACTGCAACTGGAGACAGTGGGAATTTGCCTATTGATTTAAGACAGAATTGGACTGGGGGTGCTTCAGTGATAGATAAATAAATTATCCACTTAATATGGGTATTAAAACAGTAGACACAAAAAGGTTTCTTCCTCTCCAGGAGAGCACAAAAAAATAGGATCCAGGCCACAGCACTGGATCACAGCATTTGCTTCAAAATAGTCACAGGCAGAATTAGCAAACTCTTATGTATTTATGTAAAGCCATAATTACCTAAATCCTATGCATCTGTAAATGAGGACTAATTTTATTATTTATTTTTTTATATATGCAATATGGTTGTTTAGCTCTTTTACAATGTCTTTTACATTATCAGAACTTAAAATGTTCTACCAAGAAGCTCGTTAATGTTATCCTCATTGTGCAGATTTGTAAAGCCAGAGTGGCAAAGACAAAATGATTTGCTCAAAGTCATCAATCACGTTAATTGCAGAGCCCATAAGGCAACCCAGCTCTCTCCTAACCCATGCCAATCCTCTACTTACTTGCTCATATTGCCCTAATTACTGACAGTAATATACGTGTCTTTTTGTCACAGGAACGTGGTCAAAAAGAGTGTATTAATGAAGTGTGCATGATGAAGAGATCCATCTACTACACAGACCAGCAAAGCCACTGAAGGAGGTACCAATGGACTGTAGTTACTGAAATCTTCTAGTTTGTGAAGTTATCTCTTTCCAACATTCATTAAATTAAGAAGCATGACTCAAACTGCAATAACACACATTATATTTCAATACAAAGCTGGTCCTCAAGGACACTGTGCATGCAAAGCAACTGTCATTGAATGAATTGCCCATGAACAGCACGGGGGGTTGACTCTGTGTTACCACACTTGGAATAAGAAGTGAAACAAAAGCACAACACAATGGCCTTTCTCCTTACTTCTTCTCCTGATTCCTCTTGGGAATTGTCTGTTGTTCCTATCAGCTAAATCTGAGAGTTCATGCACAAACAGTCTCTTAATTCGTCTACAGATTGGGGAGACATCAACCTAGATATTAGCAAGTGTTTATTCAGTCAAAGTGAAAAATGTCAAACTTCTGATTTTGAGACCTGTTGAAAATAACAGCTTAGAGAAAAAAAGAATAGATAGATAGATAGATAGATAGATAGATAGATAGATAGATAGATAAAAAGATTATAGGAAATAAGTAAAGCGGCCAATCACACGTTGATGTATAATGCTGAAGGTTTCCTCTAGATTTCACTCCCAGATAAATCCACTTACTGAGACAGGAAGTTTCTGATATATACTGATGAATTCAAAGCAAAGGCAGGCTTTGATTATTAAAGAGCAGTTATTTCTCAAGTTCTTACTCAAAATCATTCATAAAATATTTAAGATTAACAAATATACTTGCAGAAATGTGGATTTTGTCACTGGGGATCTGCTAACCAAAAAAAAAAGGTTCAATTCTTAGAGAAGACTGTTAGCAAATGAGCAGTTTGGGTAGCTCTAACAGCTACAAAGTAAATATAAATAAATAAAATTGTGCTGCTTTCTGGTGCACCGAGATGCCACATGTGAATGAAAACAGGAGTTTTCAGGTTCTGATTTTGGGTATGACTTCCACTGATAGCCACAGGTGCAGAGCAGGCTTGTGGCTGAGAGCAGCAACATGCCTCTGAGAGTGTGCCTTTGTCAGTGGGAGTATTTGTGTGTGCTGGTGTGTACATGTAAGCAAAGGAAAACAGGATAAGTTCACATTTGTTTATGGACAGGCAAGTTATCAGAACATAATGGAAGAAGACATAGTACTAAATAAAGCACAGGAGAGCATATGTCATATAGGAATTATTAAGTGACTGGAGATAAATGGTTATGTGGGTGAATAAGACAGAAAACTGGAAATGAAAGTTATTAGGTGAGGAGAACTCTGGCATATTTAGCTGCATGGATTAGGAATGTAACATTTTGTATGAGAAGAGGACCCTGTGGACGTTGGAGAAGAGTGACTGCTGGCTTTGGTCTGATCCTGTCACCTGCTACATGCTGGGGAGGGGAGATGTCCAACTGCAGCCTGCTGCTGAAAAGTGGAAAGCTCTTGGAGAAGTTTTATGTCTTGACAAGCAAATGATCCTTATAGTGTAGTGACACACACAAAAAAAACCATTTCTTCTCAAAAAAAGAAAAAAAAAAAAAGGTGAACAAAGTATCTAACTCCTCATGCAGACATTTCTGTATTTGCACAGCCTGGCTTCCCTAATTTCTGTATGTTTTGGGTACAAATTAGATATTAATTTATTTTTGCTCTTGGTATCCCATGAGCTATGAATGTAATATCCTTTTCTTAGGTTCAAATACAGATACAGGGAAAAAGATGCCAGGAGATATATGTTCCCTGTAAAGCAACTGCAGGACTGAGAGTTAGTTCTCCAGGTCCACACTGCAGCTATGGGGTAAATTCTCCCAATCCTCATCCCTATTCCCTTTCAGAGAGCTCAGTTGACAGCAAATTAGAGATTCCCAACCTTCTTCATGTGGAAGAAAGCAGAGAAGCCCCAAACTGTCACTCCTGGGGTAACACCAACAAACCAACCATGCCTAGAGGAGATAAAAAATGGGAGGATGTGTGCTCCAGAGGTGTCCTCCAGCAGCCTGAAATCAGAGCTGGAGATATGGCTGCACTGGAGCAGCAGAAAACCTCCTTAGAAATGTAATACTCAAGCCATGGTACTTAGAGCTCAGCCTGGGCTCATGCAAGTAGTGGCAAAATCCTGACTGAGCTCCCTGTGTCATTTCACATCTCAACAACTGCGACATGAGATACTTAATTCCTCCTGGACTGTTAAATAGATCCTATCAACAGCAAGTGAGAGGTTTAGCATTCCTGATCAGTACCCACATTTTGGAAAAATATATCTGCTAAAGAGATGATACATGCAGTGCTGTGGGCAGTAATCCAGAGCCATAGTGAAGGAGGGAGGAAGAAATGCAGGAAGGAAGGGGGGAAAAACCGAAACAAAATGAAAAAAACCCCAACATATTATTCTCTTCTATGTAATGAATAGGGCACCAAGGTCAACGTTACAGACTGGATCTGGAGATGTCAGCAAGTCAAGCTCTGCTCCAAGTGGTGATGAAAGTGTGATTTTTGACCATTTCATTTCCCACCCACCTTCCCTGGGAGCTGGTGGCACAGTGGCAGGGGTGCTGTGCTGTGCTGGTGCTGCTCCCGGGCGGGCAGGGCGGGCGCACACCCGCTTGTCTGACTCCGCTTGAGGAAGTGAGAGAGAAGAACATCTTTAACATGAAGGAGGTGAACAAACACTTTTAAATTTATATCTATGGTCTTTTAATGACCTTTTTGAGAACTGAGTAAGCCGCATTGATCGCTGCAGCTTCCGCCTGTGGGGAGGCAGTCTTATTAAAAAGCAATGACTCAAGCCCTCTGCTTAGAGGGGGAATTAGGACGTGCCACGGGAAATACCATGAGGGCAACCTTTCTGTCTGCTATGGCGAGTGACAGATCCAGGGTCAGAAATGTAAAACCCTCTAATTCTTTTCCTGTTTTTACTGGGAAGGCTGGGCAGGGGAGCTAATCTTTCTGTGTCTGCCAGGCAAGGGACTTCTGCTTTCAGTTTGGGTGTTCCTGTAAAACTGACAGGAAAAATTGTATCTCTACGAAGATGTTTGATAGTCAGACCAACGTGGGTTTAAAGGATCATTGAATTCAAAGGAACATTTAATTTAAATAATCAACATGGACGCCCTTGATTGCCAACAGACCTACAAGGGCTGATGATGCCCCAGTCACACCTGCTCTGTTCCCACTGTTGGGCAGCAGAATCTGAGGACACCACACTCGAGATGCAGATAAAGCACCAGAGGAAAACAAACATCCCATATCTCTCTCCCTATTGCAATGGAACACATGTTTTTCCTACTACAAATAATAGCAGAGAGGGTTTTTTTAGTACAATAAAGACTTATTTCCAATGAAACTATATATATCCTTAAGCTTCTTTCCTATGAAAACTTCCCTGTCTAAAAACAATGAAAGGACACAGCATTCCTTTTATTTAAGGACAAGATGACAACATCTTTAACATCTCCAGTTAAATTATGGCCATCACAGACAGTGTCATGTGCATCAGGAAAATTCTGCACCTCAGGAATCCTTGTGAAGGACCCATCTTTCTTTGACCTTGAACAGTCACCAAATTCCCTAGCCCAAACAGATTCCCTGGACAGCTCTATGCATCCCAGAATAAGCCCTGGTCTGCCACACTGTCACCTTTGCTTTTCCTCTCTAGTAAGGTAGCCTGGCCAAGCAAAACAGGGGATCTGCTCTCAGCAAAAAATAGTGACCTCACATCTTCACTTGTTGCAATGCTTTGGATCAGCTGGTCTGAAAACAACTGCACATGGATTAGATGAAGGTCCACACCATCTCCTGTCCTACTCTCTGTTGTCTGGAGACGTCAAGTCCATTCCCACCTGCTGCTCGCAGCCACTGAAACAAACAGCCTCATTTGGGTCCTGAAATCCCCCAAACATTCACTAACTCAACAAAGAAACACTGGACTGCTCAGACATGTTTAGAGCCTCTCAGTCCTGGATACTGAGTTATTTCTAGAGGGGAGAAGCCAACACCACTCTCTCAGTGCTACTTGGGAGTGGGTCATTAAACCAAGCTGGGCTTTACCTCTTGGCAATGTCACTACAGTGTCTGAAAGTTCCCCAACCTCAGGTGCTCCAAAAGCAACTGATAAACCCAGGGGATGAGGTTCCTTTAGGACAACCCAAGCAGATCTGCTCCCCAGCTCCCATCCTTTTTCCTGTATTGCTGTCAACTACGACTGTTTTCTTCTTTTACCTCTTCTCTCACACACACTTCCCCTTGCCTTGCCTGGCCTTCTTTTAATAAAAATGGCATGAGAAGCACGGCAGAAGATAATGAAGAGAATTCCTCCCTGGCTCTGCAGTTGGGAGAGAGGAGTGGTGAGATGCTGTAAACAGCAAAAGGACGTCAAAAATCCTGAGCTCTTATGCTGGGCTGTTTTTTCAGCTGCAATCCAATCTCTCACTGTTTGGATAAGCCCAGCAACATGGCAGGTGCAAAGGGCTCAAAACAAGACCTCTGCCTCTCTATCAGACACCAAGCTGACTCAGAAGACATAAATGCTGAGGAAACAGCCTTGGATGAGCATTCCTCTCTATCCATGATGAGATAGGTCCTAACAGGGGCGGTGGGTTTGGTCTGTACCCTCCAGCTTTTTTTATGATGTATTTATTTACAAGCAAATCCAAAGAGAGTAGTTGAAGTAAACGAACATTCACGGGCTAGATGAAAGAGTGGGCGCTGTATAGTGGATTTCTGCTCCCCAAACCAGCTTAGTCCTGAACCAGGTATTCCCAAGGAAGAACATCAGAGCAGCCAATCACCTGAACTGAAAATCTCAGCTGGATACTTGGTGGGGTTCAGCTTTGTACCAGGAGACATCCCTACTTTCTGAAGCCCAGAGTCTCACCATTCAAAGCAGTGGCATCCAGCCAATGCCCAAACTCAACAGTTGGTTTTGACTGCATCAGGAACGTATTTCTATTAACACCTAAATCAGCTGCCTCCATTTAGGCAACACCATGGAGACCCCATGTATTTGACATTGAAGTCAAAGGTTGAATGATCCAATCTATTGCAAAAATGAAAATATCCCTGACTTCATGAAATGCTTCTGTGGGACAAAGTCACAATCAACACTCATAATCACCATAAAATCAAAACAGTCTACATCTCTGCTCTCTCTTATGCTGGTGTAAATCTCATGCAACTTTAGAGACTTCAGCAAAACACTCGGGGTTTAAACCACCAGGACTCAGCTCCTTATTCTTCTGAGCTGCAAACGTGCATTTGCTGCTCAGCCTAGCTCCCTGCCTCCACAAGATGCCCCAGTGCAGCCCTACCCTCCTGGGTGGAGCACCTCTGCTCTGAAATCCAAGTCCTGTTTAGGACTCGATCACATTTGGTTTGAACATTTGTTGTTTACACAGACAGCTCTCTTCTGTCCTTCATGCAACAACCGGAAGCTTTTTAAGTAGCAAACGTATAGATATATATGCAACTGATTAACTCCAGCAGACTTCAACATAACCCTCCAAGTATTTGACCTGGTACCAATTTAAAACACAGTAGCACATTTAATAAGAAACAAAGTTTGCAGCTAAGGCCTTAAAGATATTTCTTGGGTTTTTTTCTCAGAAGAAAAAAAAAATAAATTACATGTCAGATGACAATTTTCTACTTTAATGTTTAAACAACAACAAATATGAATTTTTAGCAGTGGATGATTAAAATTTAGGACCTAATGAGACTGGTTTACAAACCCTGGGATGAAGTAAACCCCTGAGGCCCAGGGACTCATGTGGGTGTTTGCACGAGCTGGGCAACTTCAAGGCAGCACACAGGTTAAGTGCTGGAGCACCTGGTTGCTATTAGAAGCAGGAAAGGAGGGGAACATTTGCAGTGTTTGTTTCTTCACTGTTGCAACTAGCCCCTAAGCTGAGATGGGAGCTCCTCCACACCAAGCTCCGATGCGGCTGCTGCAGGAGGGAAGACTGTTGTGGTTTGGCTGAGGAAAGAGAGATCTGGGACATGAAAGGCAGCAAGGCCTGTTTCCAAGCCAGCGCTTCCCTACTGATTTCAAGGGAACTGTGCCAGCATCTACCACCTGAGGACGGTGCTCTGGTGTAGGGCACAGCAGGGAGGAAACAGTAACATGACAGGCAGGCAGGTTGGGACAGCTTGATTGTTTTAAAGGCCATCATCATCATCACCGGCCAGTCTTTGCCTGTTGCATCGTGCCTCTTGCTGAGCACTGCCTGATTACTCACCCCACTAAGGACATGCCAGTTGTGCTGCATCTTCTCCATACAGGACTGCCAGGGGCAGGATCTGCACAGGCTCCAGTGCTAGTTCAGCCCACGCTGAAGGAGAAGATCCTGGCACAAACCCTGCATATGGTCTGGGACCCCAACAACCATCCCTCAATTTCTGCTTGTCAGTTATTCACTGCTGCAGCTGGGAGCATTTTGGTTGCTTCTCCCGTTGTCAGACTTAGCTCTCCCCATGGACTCTTCCAATTTAGGGTCATCAGTTTGGCAGAGTAATGTTCTTCAGCTTCTTTGAATCCAGACCCAACCTCTAGGATTTCCTTTCAACAGTCATGAGCCAAGACCCGATTTTCAGAAAGTAATACCCTCCTGTTTCCATGTAATCCCACCAAAATGGTAAACAGAGCCATGGGAGCAGACCCTCACAGGCCTCAGCCAAAGGCTCCTGAAGCCAGTGAGAGTTATTATGTGCATTTTCAATAGGGCTTAGATTGGGCCCCAAAATAACACAGATGTTTGCAGTTTTCTCTGGTTTCACCTCTACCATCCCTCATCACCGAAACTCCAGCTTGAAGGGTAAGGAGGGAGCCATGGCCCTCCTGGGGTGCTGCTCCTCAGGAGGAGGGAGGGAGCCTGGATGTACGTGTGCACGTCAGGCATTCGTGCTGTCACGCACACTGCAGAGCAGAGCCCAGAGATGGGCGAGGAGATGAGGTGACTATTCCAAAGGAACATTTTGTCATTTCCCTCCTTAGGGGCTCTGTGTTTTGCCTTAAGCCACTTCAGATTATGAGAAATCCTACTAGCTGGTCTCCAGTGGGACCTTTAATGGTTTAATAAGTGAACATTACTGAACATATTTCCACTAGCCTCTTTCTAAAATCCCATCATGAGCTAATTTCCTCTGTTGTCATTACATCTGCAACTGGTCTTACATTTTAAAAAAAAGTTGGTATTGCTGTGAATAAATGATCTGGTTTACTGAGCTGAGGTCTCAGGGCCAGTATTTTTAGCAGTGGCTGATAATTTGGGGTGTCCAATTCCAGGCACCCTCTCTGCCTTTTGCAGAGAAAAAATGAGTTTTATTTCCATCTTGCCTCTCCTAGCAAAAAAAAAGCTCCAGGAAAGTTTTAACACTTGAGCATCAGTGAGGAGATGCCCAATGTCACCATACAGTTAAGATGATCTTGGCCAGAAAGACTAAGGAGAAGTCTGGGTGAAGCAACCACATGATGGGTACACTGGGCCCACAGTGTGCTCAGTGCCTTGCATGCCAAGCAATGTGATGCACCTCAAAGCCTCCTACCTCATCTGTCACTGTGTCCATGAAGGTATTAAGGACAGCACAGGTGTTTTAGTTTTATTGTAGCATTGTTTTCAAATCCTTGCATGTTGGAGTGCAGCTCCAAATATAGCAGAGACTTTGAATTTATTTCCTAGAAAAATATATTAAAATAAAATGCCCAGGAAATTATCAGGCCAATAGTTCAGCAAAAGTAGCTGAAAAAAAGCTGTGCTGGCTGACACTGCTGATAAAAATGTAGGTAACACATTTTCTCCGTCTTCTGTGGTATTTGAGGCTCACTCCAAGTTTTACAAGCGAGTTATTTTTAAATTGTTGCATAACACATGTCTGTCCAATATTTCTTTCTTCAATCAAGCAAAGAAAATGCATTTGTTATTCCTGGGAGATTTCTGGTGCTTCTTATCTTATTTAGAGCCCAAAATAAAGATGCACACAAGAAGGCAAACATCAGAGAGAAAATATTATCAATGAGATAATGCACAGCCTAATTTACCACATATCTGAGACTGTTTCACCTGCAATAAATTATTTTCCCCAGCAGAAAAAGTCCTCTTTGACCTTCATTTATTTATTTTTTTTTTTACTGCAACTGAAAAATCTGCTGCTAGTTCTAGGTTGAGAGTTCAAATTCTACCCTGGCTGGGAGTTATTAAATACATCAATTTCTAATAGTATCTATTTGGTTAATAATAGGACAGCCGTTAAGGTTCACTTCTTCAGGGATACTTGCATATGGCTAAGCTCTAGTCTACAGGTCTGGTCTTGTCTGAAGTCTCTGCAGATCACCCAAGTGATTGGAGATGTGAATCCAATGCAGCAGCAGTCCCTGGGGAATCCTGGCTGGAGCAGAGCTGACTGAGCTAATCCCAAAGCAAAGTGTCATTCCCCAGACGGGGTCCCTCTTTCCTGGCTCTTTATGTGCTCTCGAGTCATTTGTTTGAGAGAGGCAGGTGGTTCAGGACAACGCCACCCTCCAAAGATAGAACCAGGCTGAAAAATCCCTCTGGGTTGCCCTGTCTCAAGCTCACAAACCCACAAAGATATGGACCCACCCTTACTACCTCATTCTTGCATCATGTGCAGCTGAGCCAGAACAGGAGCTACAGATTCTGTCAAGTGCCAGTTACAGAGTTACATAAGAAACCGCAACAGCAAAGAATCACAAATCTATCACTACAGCTGACACCAAATGGCATCCTGGCACAGGCTTAGCAGAAAAGCTGCCTCCTGAATGGGCACAGTCACTTCTTTCTTTCTCTTCTCCAGGGCAGGGTTAAGGCAATTTGGCAGAGGGTTGGCAAGGGAAAAAATTGCTCTATCTGTTCAGTGTGGGGGGTCAGGAAGCAGGTTGTATTCTTCCAAAAAGATAACCCGAGATCTTTAATGAAGAAAGCAAGAAAGAAGGAAAGACACCAGAGTGTGGCTTCCAGCTCTCAAATCATGTCAGCAGAGAAGGACCAGCCCCTAGAACACCAGCACTGGTAGCCTCTAATATTTAGTTGTGAGCTCCTGGAAAGAAGGCACCTGGCACACTCCTTCTGTAAAAGTCCTGGCATACTGCTGGCAGCTATAAATAATAACAACCACCTCAGTATTTAACAGCACTACACATATGAAGGAAAGATGCAGGAAAGATGGAAAGGAAGTAGTTTTTCTCTTCTTTGCTTCTCAAGACCTGGGTGTAGAACAGGGATACACACTCATGTCTGGCCCAAGAACAGAGTCAGTCATCCCTGCTGCCTCCCTGCTACCATGAGAGCCAGAGGTGAGGCCACAGTTTGGGAAAGGAAAGGATTTCCCCAGAAGATGTTGGCAGTGAACATGCTGCTGGGTGAAGGAATCTTGTTCCCACCAGCACTTCACCTCTGTTAGTGTCAGATGAGCCCATGACCAGTTTCCCACTGTTGGAAGGGAAGGCATTGGAAAAGCAATAATTGCATATTTTTCTGTTCTTTCATCAAGAGAGATTTCCAGGTTCATTAAGCAGAAACAAGGCAATCAATACTGGCTGCACAGGAAGGAGCTGACAAGGCAGCCAAGTCTTGAGAGAGCTTCAGAGAGTTGGGAAGATGGGCAGTGCTTGCTAGCAAGATTGTTGCTGACCTCTGGGTCTGCTGAAGATTAAAATTCCCAACTTTGCCAAAACTGACCACAGGCAGCACTGATACACTCAAAACAGCTTTGTCTGTACAGCACTGCAAAGTAGTGACAGGGAAGCTCTTAGGAATGAGCAAGAAAGCACAAATAAGAGTAAATTTGTTCTTGTTATAGCTTGGTAAAAATATTTTCACTGGAGATGAGCTGTAAACTTTCATGTGGATACAGATAAGCATCTATAATATATTATTAGAGAGGAATAATATGGAAAATTGTGTAATTATGGGAAAGAAACCTCCCGGATGCAGAGTAGAGAACAAATGCTTCTAGAAATGGCAGGTCTCTGGTACTCCTGGGTATGAGAGCAGGTATCAAATACTGAGGGACTCAAAAGAGATGGCACTGCTTTGAACTTACTTCTTGCAGCTGTAGTGAGTTGGATTGAAAGAGAAATTTGAATGGAAATGGAAATTGTTTTTTCAGTTACCACATTGAGGTTAAGTAACAAACATTTTCTGCAAATAAAGATGTGAACCCTAGAAGTCCAAGTGTCTGCAGACAACAAAGAATTGGCTCAGTCAATGATGGATGGAGTTATGAAGTAGAAATAACTAATTCACATCGCTGGATATCTCAAAATGCTTCATGTGTTTGTATAAGAGCTGGGAGCTCTTCATTGCAAGTGAGAGGGGAAGCAGCAGTTGGTTGTATTTATTCAATTTCAAGACATCTATGAACCATCAGTGGGATGCATCCACAATAAAACATAGTAGGTCCTTGCATGCATCAAGGCAAGACATTCCCAGGGTAGGTGAGGAAGTATTCCTGCACAAGGACATCTGGAATACCATATACAGCTGGGAATCCAGCTGTGAAGCATGTTGATGTGGCACAGACAAACTAGCAGCTCTTGCAGATAAATCTGGGCATGCAAAATGCTTTCTTAACATTTCAGTCCTATCTTAAGATACTCCTGAGTATTTCCTGGCATATCAAGGGAGATTTGACATGGCAACTGTGGAGGAGGGATAAGCAGAAGATGGTGATAATGTGGGCTTCAAGTTTTGGTGTCAGGAGAACATCCACCCAGAGATCTGTATCTTGTTTGGGTGGAAATATGGTGTTAATTATCTTCATGACAGATGGATTTGGCAATTCATTTCAGCTGCTTTAGATCATACATTCCTCTGGCTGGTAGACCTTCAGAAAGTGGAGAAACAGATCTTCAAGATGAAGGAAAGAATGCCATAATAAGGACAGATGTTGCCATGAAATTTTACTATTGTATTCAGCAGGGACCCAGGTTTACATATCACCACTGTGATATTCATATTTTTCCAGTTCCTCTATTCATCTGGGCCTGTATCATGTAAAGTCTGTCTCCCTGTTGAGTTTAGGGGCTAAAAGGCATATCAGTAATTGCTGTAATGAATTATTGGTCATTATGAATAGCCACTGCTGATTCTTCAGCCTCTTTTGTTGATCGTATTTGTGGGAACCTTCAGACTAAGACCTGTTTTCCATCTCCTTCAACTACACAATAATCTGGGGTTTCTGACAAATCAGTTGTCACATGCCCTTCAGACTGGATACCAGTAACAAATGGCAAGTGCATCAATAACATCAATTTTGAAACTAAGGGTTTGGATAAAGTACAAGTTTAAAATACATGAAACATGAAGAAGCCATGAACAGTGTCCCAGCAGCTCCCCAGCCACCTGCAGTCATGAGGATGACCATTTCTTAGTCATTCTGCCATCACTCCAAGAGGCTCAAGTGAGATCTGCACTCCACGGTCCTAGACACAGAGTTGAAACATGCTAAATGACAGAGTTTACAAACTGAGCACTGGATGGAACTCCTGATTTTAACAAAATACTGAAAAATATTGTACTTACTTAAACAACTGTAGACAGGTAACAACCAGTACCCTCCAACTATTATCAAAGAGCAGGAAAGGTTTAGTCATAGAATGTAGGTTTAAAATAGGCAAAAGTGGAAGGAAAACACGTTCCCTATATGAGAAAATGCAGGTTTCTCTCTCAGTCTCTTTTTTTTTTTTTTTTTTTTCTTTTTCAAGCATGAACACAGTATCTGTAGGTGTCACTTAGGTACTAAAGCTCTAGTCAGAGTAGGAATGGCTTAGATGAATATATCAGAGGAAAACATACTTCCTTCACACTGATGTTCAACTCTGCAAAACCAAAACTCACACCAGGGCTTCATGCTGGGATTCTTTCTGAGGATATTTCAGTCAATGCCTTTGTCTTGAAAAAAGCCTCCAGGTTAACAGCACAAAGACAGCCCGATCCATCGCTGTCCACCACATTTTGAGGTTTCCTACAAAGTCTGTGGCAGAAAAGTTGGGGAAGTTTCCAATTCTTGGAAACTTTTCCAGTTATTTTGACAACTTTCCAAAACTAACCTCGGTGTCTGTCGGCTCAGCCTGCCAGCAGGGAGAGCACAGGTCTGCCAGCACACCCAGCTGCTCACTGCTCCAAAGTCAGCTTCTGAGAGTGCAATAAGGAACAAGGGCTGCTCACCCCTGATTGTCCCAGTGATACTGACACCTAACTGTACCTGTGCCATTGTCCACTGAGCATCTCCTTATGGGCACTCACTCCTCATTGAGCTCTTAAGCAACAGTGGTTGCTACAAAGAAGTGCAAGAGCAACAATTACTTTCCGACTGCAACGATGTAAGAATAAAAGCATCCCAGTAAAGGGCAAAGCAATTGCCACATTCATCCTTGTAACTCTCCTGCACGTTATTTCTAGTGAACAGCCAGAGTGAAACTCTCTACATAAGAGCACAACTCAAACTTGGGATTAAGTTGAGAGCTGAGACTGTGAGACTTGCAGATGAGGCTCCTTCCTTATCACTTGCTGCAGTGTGAAGACTCAGCAGTTCTGTGCTGCACCTGGCCTGACCTCTTCCCACACACACAGTGATTTATTTAGCTTTCTGCTCTATTCCAAGACTCTGATTCTCATTTTGTATCACAGATATCAGCAATTCTGGCTGATCATACTCCATGTAATTGAGTGTATCTTGTTTGTTTTCTGTGAGGTCCAAGGATAAGGCCCTGTCCCTTAGAAATGACTGTTAGACTCAGCTTCAGCCATGAGTTCAGATTAAAATTTAGCTTGAGAACAGAAGGTCTGGAATTATTTTGCATTTCTTAATAGAAGCTTTCCACTGTTCCAGTTATTTACTCTCCTCTGTGGAGCACCCAGTGCTGACTAGGCAAGGGTTATCCATTAAAGGCCCTCTCTTTGACAGGAAGAAGGTAGGAGAAATTATTTTCTTTCAGCATCACCACACCTGGGGAAAGGATCTTGCTCACAGATAACAGCACAAGCAAATATTTTCTTTGGGAGAAAAAGTGAAAGTGAAGATCAAGGTCAGAGGAAGCAAGAGTAAAGATATGTGACTACCTTCAAACTAACCTTCCACAGAACGTGGGGGGGATCAGTTTGTTTAATATGGAAAACCTGCAAAAGCATGAAGGAGAAGTAACTGGCTTGGGGGTTACAGAGAGATAAAGGGGCTGCAAGGTCTGGTTGTGCAGATATGGTGGATTCCAGCTGTACACAAGGAGACAAACAGGCAGATGCAAACAGGCTGAGAGAGATTGCATTTACCTCTAAATGTGGATATACACAGGAACACAGGCCCATGCCTCTCTCCCTGACTCCCCTGAAGCACCTTCCCTTCCTTCCTGCCTAAGCAGCATAAGGACTGTGGTTACTCTTTGCACAAGGTGCTAATGGAAAATCCATCTTGCTTTTGCCTCTACCAGATACCCACAACCCCATGAAGAGTTTCAGTGAGCTGGCTGCATCTCAAGGTATGGCCCAGCAGCAGCCTGGACACAGAGCACCAGCCTACAACTGTGTGAGCCCCATCAGCAGAGGGCAGGGGTCAGAGCTGGGAACACAAGATAACCGGGATTAAAAAAATCATCCCACTTTTCAAGATTTCAAACACATGCTGAGGTCTTGAATCAAAACCAACTACAAGTGCTTAAGAGTCTGCATTTTTGACTCCTCACCCAGTGACTAAAAACTTCATTTTAGTTTTCCAGGCATCTCATGGAAGCTCCCTGGCAGGATTTCCCTGTACTCCCTGGAAAGACACAGATGACCTGAGGCCAGCTAGACTAGAGGGTTTGGTTTGGGTTTGGTTGGAAGGCTGGCTGGGCCTCCAGGAGCATCTGTTTCTGTCTACTGATCACAGGTACAGCCCAGAAAGAATAATATTAATTTTATGTCTGTTTTTTATGGAACTAGGTGAGACACACAGATAGGTACAGCAATGTTACCCCATGGGATCTATCCAATGATGCACAATAAAATTGTCATTAATCCCTGGCTAATGATTTAAGTATTAGAGCACCCTTTCTCCACAGCTGGCTGTAGATAGAAGTCACCCACAAAATCATGGCAAAAGACAGGAGATAGAACTCAGAATACAATTTACATTTGGGGCTTTTCTTCTCTTATTCTTTCATATGTTGGTAAGAATTCAAAACTGGACCTGTTTCTGTGGGAACTTGTGCTAAGGTATGCAAATATTTCAAACCAAACCAGTCCCATTTTCCAGTGACAGTGGGCCAGGTTTCAGGCAAAGATGCTTTCACAGCAAAACCCTGGGAAAATTCACCGTTTTCCATGTTTCCAATATGCCAATATTCATGTCATGTTAAGTGCCAGCAATTGTTGGAACAAGGCTACAACCCAAGAAAGCACTTAAGCACATGCTGAAAGTTATTTGAGCACACGAGTAATTCAGTGATGTCCTAGGCTTTTGTTTTATATTTGCTATTGTTAGTTACCTTGAATTTTTAAATCCATAGGGACATTTTGCATCTTCTGAGCTGCATAATTGGCCCATGAAAGGGATGGGAGATTGTGATTACTGAATTGTT
This sequence comes from Chaetura pelagica, assembly GCF_000747805.2. Taxonomy (NCBI): domain Eukaryota; kingdom Metazoa; phylum Chordata; class Aves; order Apodiformes; family Apodidae; genus Chaetura; species Chaetura pelagica. Next base: position 2,857,060 of record NW_009952709.1, on the reverse strand, counting down.
AATGAATCATTTTTATTATATTTAAATATGGTTTAGAAGACCATAATGATGTATGCTTCCTTGATATTAGCTGTACTAATTAGATCATCTTTTCTAAATTAGAGTGCAGTTTTCTTAGCAGGTTTCCTTTTATCTGGTGTTCATTTTTCAAAAGAGCTTCATGTTGTTCTCACAGATGAGTGAATCATTTCCAGGGAATCATGTAATACAAAGATGTTCTTCTTGCTGCTGTAAAATGTCTATGGGTACATCACTGATCTCCTTGAAATCGTCAAATATTTTGAAGTTGGACTTTCCTCAACAATCATGTGTTCCATGACTAGATGAGCATAACTGCATCTGGGATCGACCAATCCTTACAATAAGCTAATGCATTTGGCATGTTTGCTGTGTCAGAACAATCTCACTCCAACACAGTTTGCTTTAGTGACACATGAAAGCAGAAAATGAAAGTGGCTAAAATACAATACCTGAACATGCAAGTGTATTTTTTTGCATCAGAACTGAAAGCCAACCTGTCTCCTTCTCCATAAAAATACTATTATCAAAATATTTCTATTTCTATTTTCTATTTTTATGACCATGTTACTCCAAAGGTCTTTATTTAGGTTATCTTAAATATTTAACTTGTCGTAGCTCAAGTAGTTAGCAATATCCTTTCTGGTTAGGAAAGCCTGAACTTCATGTCTCTGCTCAAGTAGCCTGGAAATGTCTTTAAAACTATCTATGAAATCTCAGGGTTTTTCACCTGATTGTGACATTTATATTTTCAGAGAAAAACTGTGAGGACATCCTCTCTTGGTGATACTTGGAACTTCTATCTGTCTCAAAAACCTAACAAACAATTGTGATGCTGGACATTAACTGGATGAGAAGAACAAGATACTGTTTTTTTCACCTAAAGAGTCTATTCAGCTCTCTGGTAAGCAGTACTTACGTATCAACGAATCTCCTGCTGAGGTTTGAGATGACAACTGGAGATCCAGACTGGAAAGGAGGATCCCGAACCACTTTGTACTGGATGGGTTTGCAGTCTGCACACAGTGTGCTTTGGGGAACGGAGCTCAGCATGGCAGCATCGATTTCCAGGTGCTCATCCAGAGTGTAGATCTGGATCCCATACACCTCCTCACCCACTTGTCCTGCATCCAACTTTATGGTCAATGGGATGTCACAGAAGATGTTCTGCGGCCCAAGAGAAATGTTCTTCCCGCTGACTGTGAGCAATTTGATGTCATTCACTGCTCCGCTGGAGTCCCAGTCTGGGGAAACAAATGTCACCCAAACTGTGAGGGACTCTGGAGTCAAGGGGTAACGGAACTCCAGCTGCAGGTAACAGCCCTGAGGCTCAGGACAGGCTGGGGGCACCGTGTGTTGGTTGACTGCTGAGTTGGGGCTCCATGTTCTGACACTGGATTTACAAGGCTGCTCAACATCAGGGTGCCCTAGAGAGAATAAAGGAAGAAAAGACAGGGCACAAAAGAAGTTAGAGAACATGCGTTATCATTGGAATCAGTGCTGAAAGACAAACTGGTGGCAGGAGAACATATCTGTCCAGGAAACTATTCATTTTCTTGAGCAGAAAAGGCACGGCCAGCATGGAGAGCAAGAAAATCAAATCACCATCTCCTGGCTGGGTGGGAGATGCAAATCCTGTTTAAGTGTCCAGTTGGACTGAGACTACACAACACACTGTGCCAGTGCATCTGGTCCAGGATTTCCTATTTCTAGTGCCTCCCTCTGAGCCAATGATATTTTCTACCTCTTCCACTTGGTACTTTACCAGATAGATAATCAGTCCCTTTACCCTCAGTTCACCTCTGTGCTTCTACTTATTCCTTTGCTTGTTCACTCAAAAATACCACCTTTTTCTCTTATCTTTAACAAAGACAAGAGCCTTTTTTGGTTCCAAGAAGCTGTTGCATTGTGCTGTTGAGGGACAACTCCTCAGTCATTTACAAGCTAAGCTAGCACATTGTGTAAGACTCCTTTTTTTTTTTTTTTGAGTCACATGGAGCACAGGTCTGAGCTGTCTCTTTGCACTCATTGTGATGAAACAACAGGCACTTGTACATTTCTCACCGCTGGCCATGTTCAACTACATGGGAGGTATTACTAAAAACTAATGAAAGCCACAGTGCTTGCTGGGTTCTCAAATACTATGGTAACATTACAATTTGGCACAGAGATATGGACTGCAAGATCCAGAGAGGTCAGATGGGTGGAACAGTTGGTAACAGAATCCAGTGAGAGCTATAAATTCCCTCTTCCTTCCCAAATAATCACACAAAAAGGGAGCAAACAGGACAGAGGGAAGGCGAAATACAGAAAAGAAGAAAGGGAAAAGTAAAGAAAAGCACTGAGAGGAAAGAAATGGAGAAGATAGAGGAGGGAAAAAAAAAAGAAAAAAAAAAGAAAAAAAAAAGGAGAGCACAGCTGTTTGCAACCAAGGAAGAAAGCAAGATAAAGCACTGGGCAAACACGAACAAACAGGACATCACTGCTAATTCAAAGAGAAAAGGGCAATGTGTGAAGGTTATTCTTATTGTCTGTGATCCAATGAAGTGTTAGAAATGTGCCTCTTTTGTCAAGGATGAACAGCACAGGGAATTTTCCTGTCCATACCAAATGAGCTCAGACTCAGAATAGATTTCCTGGTATCTCAGGCAGTCCTCCCCAAAACCCAACACAGTTGTCCTGCAGATGCACAACTTCTCATGCTTCTCCCTCACCTGCACTCACCCCAAACCCTCACAGAACCGCAGCATCTGCAGAGACCACAGCAGGGAGAGGATTTAAAGCAAGCCAGAGCTCCATTGAACACACTCAAGATTATTTTTTTTTCCCCTGGCAAGCTTGCAAGGACTGTATAAAATCATCTGGAGTAGTCAATGCCCCGTTGGACTCACGTTATCTCCCATCACTTGCTGCCACCTGCGTGTGCTCAGCTGGGCCCTTCCGTGACTTCCTCACAGACTCCCAGCAAGCTCCTGACTGCAGCCTTCACAAGTGGATTTTAACTCTACTATCTCAGAGAGCTTTGGGAAGATTTGTGAATCTTATCACTGCTGTTTCACAGATGGGAACACAGAGTTGATTAAGGGCTCACAGTCTAGTATGTTTTCAAAAGTAGTCTCCACTCAGGTGCCTGCAAATTTGCCTCTGCCAGTTGAAGGCCTCTGTAAGGTTTAAATAACAAATAAACCAACATGTTTTGGTAGAGCAGGGTGTGATGCCCAGAGTTAGGTGAATTGAACTCAGCCTCTGGGGAGTGTAATGTAGATCATTACCAAACTGGGAGCTCAATTGTAGTCATCCATCAACTAACCCTCAATGAAGTTGAGATAGACAGTCCCTTTCTTAAATATCATCAGACACTTAGACCTGGGTAAGAAACATTTGGTTTTGGGAAAGGATGCAAACCTTATTCTGTGTCACTCCAGATTTCTAGAGATGGGAAAATACTATGCAAATTACAAAGATTTGTATATAAAAAGTAATGGTGTAGTAGTCATCCTGCCCCTGTGCACTCAGGTTCTGGAATCCTTAAGGTTATGAGATCATCAGTGAGATCAGTCACAGAACAGCACCTCATACAACATTGTGCCTTGCCTGGCACAAACAAAATGTGAATGTTTATGAGGAGAAGCCAAATCCCATTGCTGGATAGAGAGCAAGGGTGGTAGGCTGGGAGGGAGCCTGCCCCCAAAACATCACCCATAGCTACACCCTGCTGTATTCCCCAGTTAAGTGAAGTGGCTGGAATGAATGTCCTTCCCTTGGTCCATCACACGGACAGAGATTGGACATACTTGCAGGGGGAAGCCAGCTGGCATCAGCAGCCACTTGGGATGCAGCCACTGTCACAACTACAATTCACCTGACACATTTCTTATGTGGTCAAGACAAAGGGACCACCCAGTGGGACTGTAATGTCCAACTGAGACAATTCCACTCAAAAATATAGAATTAATCATTCTTGAATGAAATACTGGCCACCAGGAAAGGCAGAGCACTAGAGCAGCATAAGGCAGCAGGATTTGTTATTATATTCTTATACTTCTTTCAGTCAATAGTGAGCCAGGCAGTAGGAAGCCATTGGTATATGCACATATTGCACAGTAAGCAAAGGTACTTACCTGGGTTTGAGCCAAAATCACCTTTCATATATAAAACCCCCTTTGACCGAGTTGTGGAGGTGCTGTAAAGTTTGTTTATCTAGCTGGTGCTGCTGGTGAGAATCCAGGTAAGTTAGAGCTTTCTTCCTCTATGGTGAAGTCAAAGTAAATCAGAACTGCTGATCTCCTGTGCCTTCCCACATCTGCTGCCAAGGAGGCTGCAAACGGCCTCTCATGCAAGAGGCACAACTGCCTGGGAAAAAATATCTCAGCCCATTAGGCTGGGCCCTGGCTGGGGCATGAACAAGGCATGAGGAAGAGCAAGAACACAGTCCCCTTTGCAGAGTTTTTTGATGTGCACAACTCACACGCATGCTCACATGCAGAGCACAGCTCAAATCAGCTACCTGGGGTAACTGTGCACAAAACAATGCTACGAGAGCTCAGGAAACCAAAATCAGAACCAACCAGGTTCAGAGCTGTTTCAGAGACATCTGAGAAATGTGATTTTCTGGTAAGAAGCTGGATAAGTACTGCAAAAAACTTTTCCATGAGTGTGGTCTCAAATTTTAACATGAGTTCATTTTGGCCCTGGCACTTCTTTTGTATTCACTTTCCATGAACATTCAAGCAGTGGAGATGTACACATGAACGCTTGCAGAAAGTGAATTTAAAGCTTGCATGCTTGAGTAGTCACAGATAGACAATTAAAGAAGCCAGACAATGATCTAACTGTGCTATTTGTAACTCAGACCAAGTGTAAATAGGCAGAAATCCTGAATGTCAGGGAGTGTGGTGGTGATGATAGAAAATTACAGAGCAACAAATATCATAAACTTTGTATATTTTCTACCCTAAAGTGGAGACAACTTATTAAACATAGGAAGAGGATAGGATTCCCAAATTTTACTTCCAGAGCAATGGCACAACAGTAGGTGAATGATACAGATAAGGATCAGACTACACCCTTCATAGTTAAGAACATACAGGCACACACTGTAAGAAGAGGAAATTAAATGCAAAATGCAGCTGAGTAATAAATCTTAGAGTAGCTCAGTTTCTCTAGGAATGATGCCCCTGGCAAGACGTGTGAGATCTAGAAGTTTTCAAATCTGAGAGAAATTTTGAGAAAACTGTCTATCTTGTTAGAATATGCAGTTCTTCCAAAATCAAAACTATTTGCAAAATTGGGTTTATTTGGCCAAAATTTTATTCTGGAAGAGAAAATGGGAAGAAAGTTCTAACAATATTGGAACATTGTGTTTTGATATTTTTGGAATAAATCATTTCACTTTTGCACTTTGAAACGCTTTTCATTTTTATGTTGAAAGTTGCTTTTGCCCTAGATTATGTACTAAAAAGGGATATTTTCAAATGCCATAATATAACCAAAGTTCTTGAAAGAGGAATTATATGAGCTAAACAAAACATTTTGGCCAGCCTCAAACACTTCTTGTTTTTAATTTTCCTTCATGGAGAATTTAAAAAGTCTCAGGTTCTGTTCCAAATGAAACCAGGTTTCAAAGTCTTGTAATCCTTGGCTAAGTGGAAATTTCACCTTCCACCCTGCACTACTACTGCAAGTGATCCAAATTTTGCTAATCCTGTTTACTTGCTAATCCAGTCACACTCATAGCCAGAGCCCTGCTTCCCAGGATGGAGCTCTTGAACATCATCCACCCAAGGGGCAGGTGCACTCTGTGCTGTGCCCTGCAGGGGGGGGGGGGGGGGGGAGCTGGAGACAACCACAACCTTTATTGGTCCTCTACACTAGGGTGTGTGAAGCAGAGGACACTTACTCACACATCTTGACCCCACACAGTGAGGACTCAGCTTGTTACATGTGCTGGTCTTCAAAGTAGGGAAGGCTCCTGGGTGCCAGCACAGCAGGTATTGCCATATTAGGTTACAAATAATCTACTTTGTATCACAGAATCATTCTGGTTGGAAAAGATCTTCAAGATCATCACGTTCAACCATAACCTAACTCTACCAACCATTAACCCAACTCTACCAAGTCCAATGCTTGAACTGTGTTTCTAAACACTACATCTATACACCTCTTAAACACCTCCAGAGGTGACAATTCAACCACTGCCCTGGGCTCCCTGTTCCAGTGTTTGATGACCCTTTCTGTGAAGAAGTTTCTTCTAATATCCAATCTAAACCTCCCCTGGCACAGCTTGAGCCCATTTCCTCTTGTCCTATCACTTGTTACTTGGGAGAATAGACCAGCCCCCACCCCACTACAACCTCCTTCCAGGGAGAAAACCTCTCACACAATGTAGCTGCAGGATAGAAAAGCCCTTAGTGTAAGGATGTATTTGTATAATGAGTTCGCAAAACCCAGGGATTGGCATTTGAGTTCACTGAGACCACTTGTGCATTTAGAGTGAAACCCAGGCCCAGGGTATGTTGCTCCCAAAGGAATAGTGTGTGATAGGCAGATTGAAATAATATTCTGCCCTTTCCAAACTGTAACTTGTGATTATTTACATCTGCTTGGTAATATCTTAAAAATGTTCTACCACAGCCACTTACTTACGTAATGGAAGGTACATATGGAGGAGAGTTAATGATGGAGATCTAATGGCATTGTACAACCAGCTCTGCAGACCATTCTCTCTCCAACATGCTCCAAGACAAGGAGTAAGAATGACTTACAAAACACCCTGAACTAGACTGGACTTGACGTAGTCACCTGTGCTCATGCTGCAGAGTACTTGCCCAAGGGGCAATCTCCACTCCTTGCAGCCTGCCAGCCAGTGCAGCCACTGCTGTTTGATGCAAGAGCAGCAGAAATAAGGCCCAAATAAACAGCATGCAATTCTTCACTTTCTGAGCTAGAGTAGAAGGAGTGAGCAGCTCCCCTGAGGAATTCAGCTGGCAGATGTGAATGGTCAGCGTTTCTTGGCACTCTGCTGCTTTCTGAAATTCAGGTTCAGCTCCCAGAGCTCATTTAGTTCTCGGGCAGGGTCAGGACACAGGGGTCAGCACACAGGGGTCAGCACACAGATGTTGCAGGCAGTGGTGTTACTTTGGACACAGTGTCTTCACCTGTCCTCTACTTCTGTTTAAGTTACACACAGATAACCAATTACTCTCTCCCCAGTTTTCCCAGCTTCTTTGTGGCTCTTCTTTTCCTTGGGCCTGACTTCTCCCCAGCCACGTCTTTGTGCCCAGCCCTGGGACTCACCTTCTGCTTCCCGTGGGCTCCAGTGCCCCGAGGGGTCGCAGGGCATCGGGGAGGAGGCGCTGAAGGCGTATTGCACCAGGACTCTTCCTTCCGCACACAGATCACATGCTGATCCCACTTCTCTAGGAGGCCAGGAAAACAGGAAAACACACCAACTTAGTAACAGCTGAATGAGCTGCTTATCCAACTATATTAAAAGCAGTAAGACTTCGAATTCAATTCCACTTAACCCTCATTTCTCAAGGCACTGACAGGAGTGTTTTCTGATGCTGACCCTCTGTAGGTTTAGGTTAATGGCCTGTGTAGGTGGCAGCTCTGAGTCTGTCACCCAACAGAACATGACAGCTACCAGTGAAATTACACTAAGCTAGATATATATATTTCTCTCCCTCCCAAACTCTTTTCGTCTACCTTGACGAAAGAAAATATGTGCTTCTAAGAGCAGAAGAACTGGCCTCAGGAGATTTCAGATCTATTTCTGCTCCAACCATTGATTTATTGGTTGAACTTGTTGTAGATTCAGGATTGTGGAGGCCATGGGCTTACTGGTGATTAGAGGGGAGGGTGAAGTCCCAGAACATCAGACAGAGCTGGTCTGTTCAGTACAGCTTTGCTAAATACGCAAAGACCTGCTTTTGGAGGTGTATCACAGCCCAGATCATTACAAGCCTGGAGAAGAGGTGGGTTATGAACACGCAGAAAGAACACGCCCTTAATCCTTTTTGCAGGAGAAACTCGATTCAATACCTGGCAGTTTTGGCACCAGCAGATGGCTTTTTCTAAACTGGAACATCTCGTGGCTCCACACCATCAGGTGGCATGATATGGCATTAAGAAAGGCACTTCACTGCCTACTTCCAGCATTACTTCACCTACACAATGCATCTAATACCACTACTGTCAATACAGTACTATCAGCAGAGGTGGTTGAACAGGAAAACCCAGTTAAACACTGATTCACAAATATTTTTGCCAACAAATTCACAAGATCAGGGTTTAACTATTAACTAACAACATCAGGATGATTTATATCAGCTGAGGATGCAACTCAAACAGTTCAGCCCTATGTCCCTTGGGGTCACACAATTTGGAAACATGTATGACCCACAATGTGTGGTTATTCATCCCACTAAGCTGCTTATTATCCAGAATTCATTGTTCTGTTTTAAGGAACACTGCCCACTGAAAAGGAAAGGGACAAAAGAATTATTGTAATGATCAAACACACCTAGAACAGAACAGAAAGAACAGAAGTTTTAGGCAAACCATCTGTGTGTAACACAGAGTACACTCTTTAAACTACCCAAGAAAGTGTGGCTTGAGTCATCAACTATTATAATCAGCCATGCAAATTTCAACCATCTCCCACTGCATGATTTATTTCAGCCCTGCTTTGCGAAGGGCACTGTGATCCTGGGGCAGGAGTTATTTTGGTTCCTCAGTGAGGACACCAGGACTGTAAATTCACTCTCACAGCCCTCCCAGGCTGTGTGACCTGCTTTTCCTTTGGTGTTAGGGACAACACACGCTCAGCTGCTCCCCAGCTTAGCATCTTCTATTTGTTGACAGGTATCTATTTGAAAGTTAACTTTCTGGTGGCTTAATTAGGCGTAAGAAGGGATTGTCAACAGGGTAGACTTGGAATTAAATCAGTGGTAAAACTTGTATCCATTTCAATATGGCCCACAGCCACCCTGAAACAGAGATGGTGAATGACTGAACTCACAGGCAGTGCAGAAAGGGATGCACCTGCTGAAAATGTCTGAAGAATAAAATGTGGCAATGGGGTAGACTAGAGAAGAAGGAGGCAAAGGTGGCCTTGTCTTCCTTGCATGATCTGTAATGCTGGTAATGAGCAAATTTCTGCATGTTGCAAAGAACTTCTCTCTGTGTCTCATTTCACTCTTGCACTGTTGGTATGACACTACCTCCCTATTTAATTTCTCCACTGTTTCTTTATCAGTGGCTTAAGTATCTACCTCCCCTTGCCTAATAATAGCTGAGGAAAAAAAAAATCCAAAATCCAGAATAAGAGGTACTGAGAAATCTAAATGTAGCATTATTATGTTGCAGTTGTTTTTCAGACACATCCACCAACAGTCAGGATAGAAGTCCCTGTAATAATAATCTTTCCGTTTCCCTA
>NW_009952709.1:2817070-2847241 GCF_000747805.2 Chaetura pelagica | reverse complement strand
TTCCCTACAAAGAGACTCCTGCGCTTTGTCCTGGATGAAGATGGGGCTTTCAAAGCCAAGTTTCCACAATTAGGACTGCTTTCTACTCAAATTAGCAGCTATACAATTTCAACACAGGCTGCCATGGTGGAAAAAAACTGTAGGCCTATGGACAAACATTTCCTTTTACCAGGGAGGACTTGGAGGTAAGAGAAATCACAAGGAGCATCATGTGGGAAAGGCTCTGAGCAAACTTTCTCTTTTTACTTTTCCAATTTGGGAGCCAAACTCAACCCTGATGTAACTCCACTGGCTGAAGGGAGTTACACAGGGGAAGACTCCTGGAGTCAAGTTTTTTGGTCTGCAGACTTTTGCACACAAATCCTACAAACAGCCATAAATGTCAAAACTAATTATGGAATTGCATGTACAGGCTTATGAAAATCTGAGCCAGATCCTTACACCTTATGCAGCCACTGACATCAAGACAAAATGAGCGTGAATTGATTCAAAACACTATTAATTAGGAATGATAGCATATCTGACACCTTATACACTGGTGCACATGACTCCCCAAAGTGCAGGGTAATGGAAAATCTAGACTTCTCTGTTTTCTAATAAGCCAAGTACTGGGGAGATTCCAGCTCATGAAGTTCAGAGCGTAGAAGGAATTCAGTCTTACAGCATGATACTTCAGAAGTGGATTCAAAATCTAAAGGCTACTACTGAAAAACTGACAGATCTCTTCTGGCCCAACATCAGTTCAGTGGGCAACTCAAAATTAGCAAAAAAACCTGTCATTCCTTTCAGTGAAGAGTGCCTGTTTCCAGACTAAATTGTCTCTCCTTACTTAAAATCCAGAATTAGTGCTTTCTCCTCCAAGGCACTGAAACTTTCCAGGAAGGTTAAAGCAAGCAATTACTAAGTTCAGCCATCTAGACCTGGGACATCATACTGACCAGAACATTAGCTAGCTAAAAATGAGATGGTAACAGATTCATGGAAATTAATGCAGTCACCTCAATGAGAACTTAGAAGAGCAGATGCATTCAAAGTTTTCAGTCCAAGCAGAATTTGCTGCAGAGCCCCATTACAATGACTGTTTACATCCTGCCTGAGCATATCAAACAGGAGGCTCATGAATGGATGCTTAGAGACAGCAGATGAACACATCTAATAGATGCAGCCAGGAAATGAATAGTTCTCTCTTTGTCCCTTGTTTTCTCTTGTTTTGTTGGCTCTATTATTATTTTATTATTACATATTATGTGACATTTTTCATGGGGTTTTTTTTAAGTGAGAGGATGGAGAATTGGAAGTATTCCATTCCTGTGAGTAGCAGCTACAAGAAGAAAAGCTGGTTCTTGATATATGTGATCATTAGTGATGTTTAGAAGCTCAACCAGCTGCTGGAGTCTAGGGTCAAACACACACTGTCAAATTTATGTGCACATAAATGACTCTCTAGAGGAATATAGAAGACATCAATTGAACACGCTAAACAGGTAAGGAGGGTCTTTCAGGAAGAAGATGTTATTTCTGTGCACAGCTCATGTAGCCACTTCTCATAAGATGTGAGGACACAGGAGAGCCAACCCCAGATTTACAAGAACTATGAGTTAGCATCACTTTCTGTCCACAGAATCAGGGAATTCCTACAACGGAGGTCTTAAGAGAAAAGCACCTAATACTGTGGCAAAGTTGCATCTAAACAAGGAAAAGACACGTGGTCTGTACTTTCATGCTTCATTTCCCTTCCACTGCAGACCTGTCAGAACCTCACCCAGGGATACAGCCAGCCCAGTGTTACACAAGGCTCAGTTTTCCCTTCCTGACTTCCATTAAGTGGAATCCACTGCCTAAGCACAGCCTAGAGAATAAAAGGGACATAAAAAGAACTTGAATCACACTGAGACTGCCTACAGTACTACTGTAATTTGAATCAGGAGCAAGCTTTTGAAGTAAAACTCTTCATCTTCCAGCACTCAGAGCAGTCCTGGAGCATGGAAGCTGGACCCAGTTTTGCCTGGAACCAAAGCAAAGATGAGATCCAGAACCACTCCTGATGTGCTCCAACTGCTGATGCCATGGGGCCAGGCTAGAGCTAGGCTGAAAAAGTCCCCCCAAAGCCCTCCAGGGTTGATGTCAGGTCTTCATTAACGACTGTTTTGTGCTAGAGATCTGCTTATATTGGGCCACAATACTTGCTAATGTAGCCAAGAGCCATTCATCCTTTTAAAGCCCTTTTACACTGTCAAAACAGCATGGAAGGGGCCTCTGTGCATTCGAAACCAGGCCCAAGGCACTCAGCAGTTGAGTATCAGTCTTCTGTTTTTTACATGAATAGTCTCATTGAAGTGAATGAGTTTATTCATTCAAGGGAGGCAAGTAAAATTTGGGCCATGATGTGCACTTTGTGTAAAAATATCTGCAAAGATTTACAGTATTCCCACACACAGATAAGATTATACTTGGCCAATTCTGCCTCCTACTTGTCTTGCACAGTGACCCAGTTTTACAAACTGGCACAGGCCTGTATCTCTAACCCAGCAGAACTGGACACATTGGTGCTGGAAGTTCAGCACGTGAGCTTTTCCAGTATTAGTCACTATTGTACTCTTATCATCCTGGTTTTGATTAATACATCAGGTATTTGGACATGTTTTAGACAGGATCATTTATGTATTTCAGTGACATTTTTAAACAGTCACAACAACTCTCTGTTAGCATTGGGAATCTCATTTTAACAAAGAATTGGACTCCAAGTATTTGAGGCTGTCTCTTTAAATCATTTCAGTGACAATGAGCACACAAACCTGAAAACCCACAGGACTTTCTTTCCCCCTAGAAAATTGCTATTTATTTAACATATGATAACTCTGTTATGAAATTTTAGATTTAGCAGGCTATCCACTGTATGTTATTTAAGAAGCAACTAACTAGAGGTTATTAAGAACATATTGATTGAGTTATAAGAAATATGTAATAAAGACATATTTGGTTACATATCAATTAACTCTGCATAAATGTGTTTTAAGAGGCAGATGGTATGTATTTAACACACAATAAGTATCTTCTGAAATCTAAATTACATTGGGGAAACTTAATTTATCTAAAAATGATTATGGGCTAAAAAAATTTCTGAATTAATTTCCAGATCTTCATATAAGTCCTTTTCACATGTAGGGGATAAAAGGATTCAGTTGCAAAACTGTAATTAAGGCAAACATTGCTAAGAGCACAAGACCTGTCCTTATCAACTCCTAATATGATTCAATTGCCCTCCCTGTACTAATCTCCAATAAAGGTAGAAAATCTCATCTGAGCAGAAAATAACAGTTATCTGCCTCCTCAGATAAAGTGCAAGCTGGCCACTGAAATGGCCATGGTGTCCTCGCAGTGCTGGAAGGAGTTTCATCCCTGATGGAGGCAGTGGCTTTCAAGGTGCTCTGACTGAGAAAAGCAGCAGTGCTGAGACAGCTCTTTGGGTGCTAACATGCTTGTAAATTCTGCCTCCTGTGATACGTTCTGCTACGGTCCTGAAGGACACTCAAAGTTTGCTCTACAAAATAACAAAGCAAAAAGCGGAGAAGAAATGCAACCAAGGAAGGTGAGTTAATGGCAATGTGAGAAGGTCAATCATTTAGGAAGTTCTCTGCTAGGACTCCCAAAGCTCCTACAGCTCATTCAAGCTCTGTGTAAGACTATCTGGATGAACTATCCAGTTGCTCAGGTCATCCTGGGGTAGAGTTTTTTTGGCTATGAACTGCAAAGTGGTGCAACTCTTGTCCAGAGCCTTGCATTCACAGAATTGTTACTGGTACCACATGGCTGCATGCCTACCAGGCAGAAACACACACAGCTACACAATCTGACCTCCATGCTCTACCCAGGGTGCGGCAAGATGACACTTGTGTGACACTCAGAGTCCCAGGCCTTCGACTCTGCCTTGCTCAGCTCCCATCTCAGACCTGTAGCACAGGGAAGGAGACAGCTTTTGTCTCTCTCCCTGGCCCTGTCACCTCCATGTCCTGTGAGACTCCACTGCCCAGGAGCTCTGTGTTGTCATGGGAGTAGAAACAACATTCACCTTGTCCTTGATAAAGAAATGTGTGAGAGGTGGAGGGGGAACGGACAGACAGAGCTGAAGCTCACAGGTATTTGTGAGGAGCAGGAACCGCAAGAATCAGAAGGCCAGAATGGTTGATTGAAAATTCCTCCCATAACATATGGAAAAAGATTTGCCCTTTACCTGGCAAATCAATGGCCCTCAACCGAGTGCTACAGGCTGAGAAAGGAAAAGCAGAAAACAGATCAATAACCTCCTCGATATAAACCAATTTAGGAAAGAGCCTTAATGCAGACTGAGAACAACACAGGATGAAACTGCTCTCCTGCACTGGGGCCCTGGTTCCTTCCCCAATTTTTCCCTTTTCCTTTCAACTCAGTGCCAAAGTACAGAGCAGTGCCTGGTCACCTTTCAAAGAAGTGGCCATCGATGGGTGGAAACCACTCCAGGGTGGCAGAGGTGGAGGTCCGAGCCACAATCTGGGGGGCAATTGCAATAGGAGCTGGTTTCTTCAGGGGCTGCCAGCTCTGATAGACAAGGTCCAAGTAGCAGTGCATCCTGGCCACTTGGTTGGGCGTGAAGGAGTTGGTGCAATCATCATCTGAAATGAAAACAGAGGCCACATCAGCCACGTGGAGATAAGGTGGAAGTGAGTAGAGAATTACAACCTGTGAAATGGCAGCTTCTTGCAAGGGTCAGGACGGCTTTTTGCACAAGTCAGACTTTAAAAGACTGTGAAGAAATCAGTGCAGTCCTCACCTGTGGAGGCAGGTGAAAGGAAACAAAAGTTAAAAAGTTAAAATAAATCAGTAAATGTTCTCTCCCTCCAGTCCAGGATACATATGAAGAACCTAGAGATCATCCCTAGATGAGATGGAGACACGTGGAAGTGAAGAAACAGAAAGCCTCAGTGCAGCACCTTCTGGTCAGAATTGGGGCTATCAGTGGACATTTCTGGGCTTAAAAGAATTTCATGTCTAAAAGAATATCTCTGAGAGGGGATAAAACGGCCAAGAATAGGTAGTGTTAGGATTCAGCATTGACTGAGATTCATGCAAACTTTATGCAACAGAATTTGCCAAACTTCTTAGTGTAAAAGCAAACTTTTTTTTTTTTTTTTTTTTTTCAAACCCATCATTTAAAAAAAGTGTTTGGACATTTTCTAATGAACAAGTAAAAAATGTTCTGAATTATCAATTAAAAACAAATTACAAACACTGATTAAAAACTGAGTAAATTTTTACTGCAGTGAAATTAAAAATCTCCCACTTTACCGTTATGATTCTTACCCCTTTCTGAACCTCTCATAAACATTTGTGATATTTGAAATTTCTTTTTCATTCAACATGGTGAAATCCTTTTGCTGAATAAATTCCCACAAATATCCATTTCTCATTTCAACTGTTTATCCCAAACATGATTTGGCAACAAGAACACAGCTAGTGCCCTCTGAACACCAAACAACTTCACAACTGCACTGCCCTAGAGAAGTAGAAAATTGTTATTTCTCTGTTGTGCAGATCACTGAAAGAAAAAATACATTGTGCAAAGTCAGCCAGAGAAGCTACACTGAAGAACTTCTTGCTACCACTTTAACCATTTTTTTCTGGTACTCTTCCCATCTGATGAAAAGCTCTTGAAAATACAAAGTGTTTCTTCACATGTGCCTGCAGAGTTCCCAGCCCAGCAAAGCTCAGTCCCAGATGGGACCTCTGCACGCTGCCACGATACAAACAACAATGACAGTTTTGCACAGGTCAAGTACTACACTTTTCTGGGAAGATGCAGGTCACCAAAGGCTGTTCAGAGAGCTGCTTGCGTGTGTGCAAGTTGGCAGTTCAATATTGTAATAGCATTACTAGATGTTCTGATGTCTGCAAGTCCATGCCCTGTGGAACTCAGGAGGAGGAAAAAAAAAAAAAAAATAGAATTGATTTGTTCTAAAGAGAAGTGTGAATTTGCTGGCTAATTTAAAACCTTCCCACATCGTCACTGAGATGCAAGAAAAAGGAAGCAGCTTCAGCTGGGATCCTGCTCGAATAACAGCCTCAAATGCATCCTATCACAGTAGGAACCCATCAATTCACATGTTTTCCTGTGTCTCTCCTAATCCCACCAAGTAGCAAACCTCCTCTCATCAAACACACACAACAGACAGACACCACCACCTTGAAAATATCTGCATACCCACGGGGATTTGTAAAAATCTGCTTTAATACGACATCTCTGGATTTCCTCAACCGTTATCAATGGTCTACCCCTAAGCATGTTGTAAAACTCATAAATATTATTCACAGAAGCCCAGAAGGAGACAAAGGCTCTTAACAGCCATCATAAAGGAACAATAAAATATATATAGGACAAAGGAGTGAGACAATGGCAATGGGAGAAGATGACCTGCATTCTCAATCTGTTTAAACATCAGCACAGGCTGTGTCCTGGGGGAGGGGAAGGGAGGAGAGGTGAGAGAGAAAGGTATTACACTTGCTCACTCAATTTCAAGAAAGGCTCTAGGTCCTCAGATGAAGTAAAAAAAATAGAGAAATTCAAGAGACTTTGTTGAGATGATTATTCCAACGAATTCAGAGGCAGAATGCTTCATGCTGATTTCATGAAGAGCTGTCTAAAAGACTAACTTATCTGTTTATTTGTGGATACCACAGCTATTTGAACTTGTAAAAATAATTTACAAGTCCAACTTCTCACACTTTTAGATCTTCTGGATATCATAACTTGTTATTTCAGGGAAAGAAAAGTTACTCTTTAAGTCAGTGCTTTGCTACATAGCTGGGGGTAACAGGACAGATGGATGCAAGACAGAGACAGACAGACAAACACAATATGATCAAGCTGTACAAAAACAGCAAAACAGAAAGGAAAGGCAACATTTAGAGCTGTATGACCTCAACCTAGAAGTTTCAAAGGTATTTCTACAGCTATTTGATATGCTGATATATTTTTATTCCACTGGCAACAACAGAAAAGCCAACAGATTCATGCAGGAGCTCTAGAGATGCCTATCATGTCGCTTCACTTCATTTTTCAAGAAAACAAAAAAAAAAAAAAAAAAAAGAAGGGGTTCCTGCTCAGAACACCAGCACATAGGTAGCTCCTCAGAGCAGATAGGTATCTCTGTGGTCAGCCTCTGTGCCTCAGCCCTTGAGAGAATTTGCACAGCAAGTTCTCTTTGGAACAAGAGACCTCAGTGTTTTGCGCTGCACACACTCCAGCCCCATCACATACACACAAACAGATTTGGTGGAGGGATATTGTCACCTGAGGTGGCACTGACCCATGTGTGTGATGTTACCAGGAGGCTGTATCAGGCAGAAAGACCCTCTGCCCCACCACATGCACACACTGCACAGCACACTGAGGAGCTGACCTGGTGTGTGCATGCTTATCCCTGAAAACATCCTCTAAACAAAGAGAAAAATAAAAAGAAAACTAAGCATCACTTTTAACTAGTGACATGAAGGGCATAAAAGCATTTCTGTTATAAATTGTTTCAATCTGTGCCCCAGATGACATAAACCACTTTGCTTCTCTACAGTTTGGTTACAGAATAAGCACTGCCACGACCTTCTGAGTGGCCGATCTGCGGCTTTGCCTCAAGTATAAAGGTGCCCTTCAGTGACTACGAGTATATTGGTCACCTTTAAAATGTTGTTGATGCTGTCAGCTCCATGTCACAGACCTCCACCATGGCTAGACCCTGTGACCCAAAATAAGGGGAAATACAAGCCAAGGTATCCCCTCTACTTCCTGGGAATCAGTAGAGGCTCCTTCAACTCCCCTTGAACTTCCAGGAGTGCAGCAAGGACCTCAAAGATGGACAAGGGTCCCTGGAGCTCGTGCCATCTTAGCATTGTGCTCTGTTGGTAGGACTGCCATGAACCAGGACCCCTGAAGAATACAGTTGTGCCTACAGAAGCCTGCAGAGTTATAACTACTACAAAAAACAGGCTTCTGGATAAGCAGCTGGTTCCTCTTGGAGGGGAAGTTTTGTGGCACTGATATGGATCCTTTGTAGTTGCACTACCAGCACAAACCAGCACAACACACTGGAAGTCTTTGACCAAAAAAACAATCTTGATCCAGGTATTATCCTGGTATTCACACTCTCATGAAGAAACTCAGATGTGAGGGACTGTAGTGACAGTGACTCCAAACACCAAATTTGGCATTTGAACAGACACATGGAGGCATGGGAAGTAGTTCATTAGTTGTCTGCACATCACAAGTTGCTTGGTGGTATCAACATTCATCTGACATTCAATATGTCCTCGGGGAAGATAAATAATCTCTGAATTTGGGTTTTTCAAAGAAGACCTCATAGACCAGGCATCCAGATTCCAGGGAAACAGTGTCAAATTTGCTGTAGGGCCTTTAGAAGCTGTTTACTTAATGCTTAACTCATTTCTTCCCTCCCTCAAACCTGTCTGGTCATCACATGAAACTGTAAAGCTGAGAAAAACTAAGAAAAAGTGAATGAGAATCACAGAGTGGTCTGGGCTGGAAGGGAACTTAAAGATCATCTAGTTCCAACCCCTTTGCATGAGCAGGGACACCTCCCACTAGATCAGGTTGCTCAGAGTCCCAGCTAACCTTGAACACTTCCAGGCAGGGGGCATCCACAACTTCCCTGGGTAACCTGTACCACAGTCTCACCACCCTCATAATGAAGAATTTCTTCCTAATGTCTAACCTGAATCTCCCTGCTTCCACTTTTAAGCCATTATCCTTCATCCTATCACTACATGCCCTTATAAAATAAGTCCCTCCCCAGCTTTCTCCTAGGTACCCTTCAGGTACTGAAAGGGCCATCAAGTTTGATCCCTTGTTAAGTCTGGTCCTAGACCAATGGACACGGACACCAGCATAAAGCCCCACATGAAATGGACAGTAGAAACCAGAGGTAACATACTGCAACTCCTTCTTCCCACCCAGCCACAGACACCAACAGCAAACAGAGGGAGCACAAGTACCTGCGTAGCTCATGAAATTACTGAACGGCGTGTTCAGGAAACTGTGAAACCCACACGTGTCATTGCCAGGTCCAGGATCCCCACACAGCTTGTGCTTAGGAGCAGGGTTGGTGTCACTGCAGAGGTCCCCAGTCTCGAAGGAAGGCTCAGTTTCCATGCATGGGTCACTGCAGGAGAGGATCTCGGAGATTCCACGGAAGACATGATAGAGTCCTAGGCTGTGTCCGATTTCGTGGATCATGGTGTGTGTGTGGCCAGGGATTCCATAGAAGGAAGGATTCAGCACAATGCCACCTGCAAGTGGAAAGGTAAGAGCTTTGTTTGCCTTTTCTTCCTCAGAACAGCAAGAAAAGGGAAAGGAAGACAATCCTAAGGGCAGATCCACTGCCAGTTCCTCAGATCCTCTAAAGTTCAGGCTGGTTTTTGCACAATCAGGCAATTTCCTGCTCAGAGAAACTACACAGCAAGGTTTAATGTCACCCTTAATCTGAGGCTCTAAGGATGAGGAATCATGGGACAAAGTCCAATATCCTAAATCAAAACCACAGTGACAATTGGTCTTTCTACTGAACAGGGTCAGTTTGGTTGGTTTTTTAACTCACAGAAAAACCCTACCTGCAATTACCTCACAGAATCCAATTTCAAATCACTTGGTGTGCTTCCACAGAATGGTTCTGCCCAGAAAAGTGTGAGTGATGCATTTGATACCAAGAGTCAGATAAAACACACCTGGAGAACTCTTTATATTGTTCCACAAAGTAAAGATAGAATAGAAGCCCATTAACTTCTGAAATGCCCTAAAAATTGCAGTAAGTTGCACCAATATTTGCAAACTAAGAGCTGGGCAAAGACAACAGAATACATCCAAGGCTGGAAGAGGGGTTTTGGGGTGTGTTCTGACCATACAGGCAGCTTGGATGTAACTGTCAGAAACAGATTCTGTTCATGCACTCAAACCAGCCTAGTGTGATCACAACTGATCCACTAACAAATATGCATAAGCTTAATGTGTAAAAAAAAAAAAAAGATATCCTGGAATGTGATGATTCTAAAAGAACTGCACTGTTGTTAAATGTGCACACAGAAAACCAATGGTGATTTTTTTTGTTGTATGCATTGTGGGATATGTAGACAAGTAAATAGTGAATTAGTGAGGCTTTACAGTATATTGAATTAATCATAAGGTTGATATTTTTAGCCCAGTTAGATGTACCTTGGATTTATATGCTTCATATATTCTTTATTTAGCTTGTTGACCTCAGCTTTTCCAAGCCTTTTATTTAAAACTGTTTGTGTATATTGCCTACCATGAGAACAGGAGACTGCTTTGTAAAAGTTATAGTGGGAAAATAAATCTTGGATGTGGTACACTAATAATTTAGAGACAATGAGGAGAAAAAAGTCTTTGGCAGGAGAAACTTTATCAGAGACTGTAGAGCAGGGAAGACGAGATCACCAGGTTCTGACACACTGTAGACTGTTCCTTCTCATTTGCCTGGAGACTTGGTTGCAATAATCAGAGAATTACAGGAAAATAAGACTGAGTAGATCCTAAGGAGTCATCTAATTCCATTCTCCAACAAGACAGGAACAATTAGGTCTATATCATCCCTCCCACATATTGGTCTAATGTCTCTTTACAACCCCTGATGACATGAGTGCCCCAGCAATCAATGTCAGCACTCAGTATCCTTATGGCTGCCAGGATTTAACTCACATTTAATCTGCATTGATTTTTTGGCAACTAAAGTTCATGACTACATGTCCTGCCTCACACAGATACGAAGGACAGAAGTTTCTCCTCCCCTTTCATCAGCTTTTATGAGATTGTCATCATCTCCAATTCAGGCTCTTTTCTTTCAGCCTGCATAACTGTAATCCATTCCACCTCTCCTTTTTCTAGACCTCCCTGACTGTTGTTTTTCCCAGTTGTCTCCTGTTTTCCTTCAAGTGCAGTGTCTATACATGATACAGTGTCACAACTGAAATTTTATCAGTGTTTAAGAGAGAGGAAGGACCACTTCAGATGTATTTCAAGGACACACAGAGAAAAGACTTTCCTTTTGTGCATGGGCACATATGCCACACAAGCACAGTGGAGAGGAGTCACATGGGCATGTACAAACCCACAAAATACAGAATTTTTAAAAATGAACTGAAAATTTCAATACACACACCAAAGAGTGAACACAATCAACCACACTGCAACATCTTGCCTATTACACCACATGTACCACCTGCACATTCTTTTCACAGCACCGGACTGGTCCTTACACCAGTTCTCCACATGCCCAATTAATTGTCTACAATTAATTGTCTATCAGTATGCACTCACTGCAATCCCTATGTTCCTTCTATCCCTCTCTCCCCCTTTAAACAAACACCCTGAAACTTCTGGTGCTTGGTCTCTACATGTGTGGAGCCACTAACACCCTGAGAGTATCTTGGTGTATTGTTTTGTGGGGGTCTTATTCCAAAAGATACTTCCAGAGTTTGTTTTCCAATGGCAGGAGTATTGCTGAAATTCCTCAGCAGGACATGCCTTCAATATAAAGTCTGGGTAAATGGTTCTGGCATTGGACAGCCCTCAGGCAGCTGGGGAGAGAGATTTTATTTCTGCCTTTGTTGAAAATGTATATTTTTCACAGCTGTCAAGAATCTAAATCAATTGCAGTTTTACAGAAAAGATAAACTCCCTCACCCAGACAATCTCTATCCCAGCCTTTAGATCTGCACCACAGGACATATTTCATATTTTTTTATTAAGTACATATTGGATTTATAGAAGAGAGTAAAAAAGATTAAAGATGAATTCTTACAGAGCAAGCACAGGTCTGGGAGGGCTATTATGACAGGAAATTATGATCATTATTTATTTATTTTTACTTTTTTTTTTTTTTTTTCATTGCAAGTTAACTTTAAACTGTTGCCTAATGCCTTTATTATTATTATTATTTTTTCTCTTGTGAGATCTTTTTTTGGTCAATGAATTCTGTCAATCCACTGTTGGAGCTGAGTCTAAATTGTTTTGCTCAGGCATGATGTTGACAATTAGCTTAACAAAGTGACAGAAGAACTCATCAGGGCTCTGGGCAAGCCCCAGCCCTCTTGCAGAAGGTTCTTCTTTGCACTCTGGAGCTCTCCCCTCGCTCTCTGTTCCCTCCCATGACAACACCAAGGGAAGCTGTGAAAATATTCATTCCAGGAAGGACTGGCTACATTGCAGTTTGATTTCACTCCAGCAGCGACGCTGGGACTAACATTTCCTTCCAGCAACACAAACTGCTGCACAATCAGAAGCAAAGAGAGTTGCTGAGGGGCTAGTGCAGGTGTATCACCAGTGATAGAAACCACAGCAGGGTGGGTGCTGGTTGAGAGAAGAGTTACTATCACTCTGTTTTCCCCAGATGTTGCCATGGGGAATGCTCACTGACAGGCATTTTCAGCATCTTCTGTTTTGGGTGCTCCCAGCAGGAGCCCATGGAGACAGAGCTGGAGGCAAGTCAAACTGGAAGTGGCTTCACTTCCAGCCTAGCTCGGCAGGAGACTGGATGCGTTGGTGCCGGCCTTGGGAAGGGAAGTTTGCTCCCACTTCTTCCAGCACAGCTGCAGAGCTAGATGTTGTAATAAAACATTTGCTAACTGAAGTGAGGCAGCCAGCTCCAACTGCTTGCTCTGACCATGGAGCCTTCCTCAGCTAAGGAGACAGGTGACTATAAAGAGTGGTTGACTTCTAGGTTTTGGAGTGATGTATTTTTGAACGTGGAAAAACCTCCCTGACTGGTGGCTCAGGCTGTACTTCAGCACTTACAGAATGCTTTACAATAAATGCTGTATTTGCCCTCCCTGTCCAGGCTTTACATTTGCCACGTCTGTTTCATTTTGCTCAAGGTGGGGTTGGGTAATACAAAAACCATCTGAAACAGCCTTTCACAAAAAATGAGCTTGGCTGAAACTAGACTTCTCTTCCAGCCTAGGAAGGTCTGGACAGAGTGGAGAAATATCTGGAAAACTGCTCTTATAAGATGACCAGATCAGGTTTGCAGCCTCAGAGAGGTTTGTGCAGTTAAGAGAAGTACATACAAACAAAGCTGATGCCTTCCAAATATATGCAGGTTCATCTGACATTTTGCAAGGAGCACAGGTCTGGTGGCACTGCAGGTGTCAGGGCAATGAGTTATTTGGGAGGTTGCACAGCTTTGTCTGGATCCCTGGGTTCCAGCAGCCCTGCTCTGCAACCTGGTTATGAAACATACAGGGCAACCTGCAGAGTGGTGAACTCTTTCCAGTTCCACTCACACAAACACTAGAAATACAACCTCTCAGCAGTTTGCTCTTTAGCAAATTGGTTAGAGAAAAATAGCAACAAATTTTAACAATAGTCTGTGAGGAAAATTAATTGAACAATTACTAAGTAATGAGCTAAGGATCAGTACATAACAGGCTAAGGTTAAAAATCCACCTCTGTCTAGCATCCCCCAACCTATTCCCCCCAGTCTTTTAACTAAGTGCTCCCATGGAGTGAATGCCCTGTAAAGTAGCTTCACTTAAAAGGTGAAATACTTTCAGCTTGACATCATCTACAAATACCATAATATGCTTTGGGTTTATAACCTAATATTTTCCTGGTTGTGAGCCAGTATCTGGGAATCGTGAAATACTTTTTTTCCCCTGACTATATATTAGAGGAATGATAAGAAATCAGAACAGAGCTGAACACATTATTTGTTTTTCCTGCTTAGCACCTCAAAAGAATGTTTTACAAAGAAACATCTTTATCACTCACCTAGATGCATCAAGGCTTCCTTGTCCCAGGGCCAAGTTGCCACTCCAGCCAGCTCTTCCTCAGAGGAATTGGCAAAGAAAATGTTGAGGTGTGTGGATCCATCCAGTTTGAGTATGTTCTTTAGTTCATTGACATCTAAATATGCTCTGTAGAAAAGAAAAGCTGTTTTAATTTTATTTTTTTTTAAGGTGACACAAAAAGTAGCAAAATATTGAGGCAGTGCTGCAATCCAGGCAAAGATCTTATAATATCCTGCTTATCAATCACCTGAAATATTTTAATAATCCACTCCCAAACTTCAATTACTTTGCATTTATATAGTGAATCTCATCTGAGAACTTCAGGCCTTTGATTAACTAAGGCCACAAAATTCAAGGTAAAAACGCAAAGCTGTGCACATTCCTAAGATAAGTATAGGAATCTATCTATTATTAATGTAATTAACCACGGATTATGGTCAGTAAATCTTTTTACATCAACAGTTACCTTGCACATTTCCTCTAAGCTGTTTATCATTGTTAACTCTAATTTTCCTTCACAAAAACAAGCTTCCCATCTTCAGGCTGGCTCAACAGCTAACACCAGCTCACAAAGCTCCTTCAGCTCCTGTGGGTCACTTGTGCTGAGTTGCACATTGTCCATCCCCAACACAGGATGGGTGTTCAGGAATTGCTATTTTCAGCAAGCAAAGTTGGGCCAAGAGATCTCCCTGCAAGAGATCTCCACAGCAGTGGTACCATAACACAACATATATCCCTAAGGCTCCTTAGGTTGCCTCCCCAAGATGAGCAGCATTTCTTCTTAATTTTTGGGATGTCTGGAGGTCAGAGAGCAATCTGCTAGCAGGCAAGCAATACCAGTCCCTTCAGCTTGCTGGCTGTGGGAAGCACTGTTAGCACTCCTGTGAAGGAGCAGACTTTGTCAACACTGGAATGCAGGAGGAGCTCCTTGCTGAAGCATGTGCCATGATACTACAGTGTTTCCAGTGACACCACAGGGCTCCAACTTAGAATAACTCTGGAGAATGGGAAACATAAGAGTAAAGCCATTGCTCCTCTGTCTCCCTCTCACCTGACCTTTTGATTTCAAGTGTAGCACTAACACGTAACTTAAAATAAGGACGAGTCATCCCATCTGCACTGGAGAAACAATGGAAAGAGAGATCATATCGAGTCAAGCATGGTTGACTAGCTCATAAGGAAAGGAAACCATGATGGTCCTGAGCAGGTTGCTTCCTGTTTCCTAAAGTCCCCTCGTCTGTATGTGCATGGGTGTGCACAGGGCTCACGTAGCTCTCACAAACCAGATGCACTCAGACACAGTAAGTAGGGTTCCCTGCATACTTTGAAAGGCTTTCATTCCCAGAAGGGTGAAGAAAAAATAGGGGAGTTGGCTCAGCACCAAGATCTTTCTGTCCTTCCCTGGAGGACTCCCCAATGGAAAACACATTCATATTTCCACAATAGCTTCCCCTGCCACTTGCTGAAGTCATTGCCTCCAAAATAGTTTATGGTTGGGTGTCCCCAGGCCCTCACTGACTCATGGACAAAGATGTGCTCTTTGGGGACACCAGTGAAAGGGTATGTTTCCATTCCATACAGTTTTTATCCTCTAATGGATGTGATGACATCTTGAAGGACAGGTCAGCACTGTGACCCTTTACACATTTCTCATCTCTCCACTGTTCCCAACACATCTATGGAAAATCCACAGATCTTTCCCTTAGCTCCTTGTTCGGTTGCATCTGCACAGTGTTCTGAGGCTGTGTACAACCTATTTCCAGGAATTTCTTGAGCCCAAATATGGGCTCATACTTACACATCTCCACAGAAAAAAATTGATATTACCCATGAGAACTAATGTGCATTTCCAAATGAAAGTATAAGCACATTGGGGGAACATGCGACAGAGCACGGTGCACATCAAGGGCACAGTGTGCATATCTGCACGTGTGGCAGCATCAATAAAACACAATGAGCAAAAGTGTAAGAAGGAATGCGACATGATAATTCATATAAGACAGAAAAGGACAGAAACAGAAGCACTGTATACCTCTGGGTAGAAAAATGTTTGTGTGTTTTGTATCTCAGTGGGAAGGAAGGGCCCAGTGTCTGCACCGAGCCTCTGATTGTTGACTCTGGATGCAGATGCTTTATGGCTGATGCAAATCCTTGTAGGAACAACTATAATCAACTCCCCTCCTGAGGTTACCATTTTTATCCTCGCTCTTTTGGTTTAAAATAATCTAAACTAATATTTCTTTATTCTCAAATGTCTCTTTGCTTCTTGTTTACACAATGCAATCCCCATTGATATCCTCAGCTCATGGCCACAATCGCTCTCTCACTTGCACACAGGCTCTGTGTGCTCCAGCATCTAGGGCTGTTGTGTACACAGATGATCACTGCAGACAACAGCCAGAGCAGACAGCATTTAACTCATTGGCCAGTGATGTCAGTGCATCCCTGAGTCTGAACTCATGTCTTACATAAATTTGTTGCACTAAGTCAATTGGACTTGGCTTTACACTGTTTCTCTGACTACTTACTCTCTGCTGGCCAACAAAAGCCTGCAAATGAGCAGAATAAATTCAAATGGTGTAAGAACAGAACACTAGCAGTATTTTTAGCAGAGAGACTGCACAGGAGGAGGTGTAAGCAGATCATGCTTGGGAGAGTGTAAATGCAAACCCCTTTGTAAAAGCAAGCAGCAACCCCCATACATAAACATGCTCCAGCACTTAGCCCAGGCAAATCCCCTGTAAGTGTGTGAACATGTGGCTGCGTGTGTGTGCAGGAGCAGAGGTGTGAGTGTGTAAGCAAGGGCTTGGATTGTGTACACATGCAAGACAGCCAAGAGCTTGTATGGAAAGGAACCAGTGCGTGTGTGTGTAAGAGATAAAAACACAAGCTGGAATTCCATCCTCTCCTTCCTCCCCATGTTTCTAATAACCTCCCATCCCTATCCATCATCACCACATTCCTACACTCAAGGAGGCATAAATTAACTACTTTTGCAGTTCATGTCCAACTACGTAGCCGCAGGCAGCAGACCCAACAGTTACCAGGTCAAAACAGTTTTCAGTTCTTACATTGGACTAGGCTGACTCTCTCCTGCTGCGGCGGCTGCTTTGTTATCAGCCCAGACTATCTGACCCAACGCAATCCGCGAGCGTTGCTTACACTTCTCAAGGTTATGTGGGTCCCCTGATAGAGGACATAATGTCTGTCACATGGGTGCGTGCCAAAGAGAGCCAAAGAGCCCAGCCTTTCCAGCACTGCCAAACTCGCATTTCAAAGACATGAGTGCAGTCTTGGAAAGGGATCAAAGCCTTTCCAGCTGTCATTAGAATATTTCCTTTATGCATCTCCCTGTCAGTGCCAGCAACATATTTCATAAAATTCATTGGCTCGAGATGGTACCTCCAATATAAACCTGAATGGGGGAACTGTCAGGGCAAGCCTATGTGGAAAACAAAACAAAACCCAAAGCACAACAAAACATGTGTAATTCCTGTAATGGAAAAAACATACGCTGCTGTGACTGTGCCTTGCTCAGGAAAGCCTAATGAGCCTATTAGTGCATCATAAAAGGTCTCCTTTGCTGGAATCTGTTTTAGACGTAGAAATTCTATGGGCTGTTTAAGGCCATTTGGGACACCAAATCATATCAGGCAACATGCACATTCCCACCCAGAGCTTTCCATTGACTTATTTGCCCAAAGCACAGCTTCAATATAGTTTTTCTTCCACTGCAGTGTAAATAGCCCTCTGAAACTGTACCATACAGCAGCTGAACCTTAGCCAATAAGCCCCAGACCTCCACCAGGAGCACATATTCCTTCCAGTGCTCCAGTTTCATTCTAGTGGAGCTTTTAGCTTATCCAGCAGCATCCCATGACAGCATTACCAGTGGTGCAACTCTTATCCCCATGAGCTCTTATCCCCATGCCAATCTCACCTGTTGAGCCCCTTTCCTGTCTATAAGGGCTGTGGCTTCACCCCAGCAGGACTCATCCCTGGATGGGGAGGTGAAGATCCCAAGCAGCCACTCCTCAGCCAGTGGGGACACTGTCAGGAGCTCCCTTCTTGTTGACCCTCAGCTCCAAAACCAAACCCAGCCACAAATCTCTGCCACTTACTACAAATGTGTTTGACACTAGTTTTTAAACTCAGTTAGCATCAGGTCTAATCATATTAAATCTGGCCTTGGTGACTAGAGTCAAGCAGTTTTATAACTGGGTTGAGTCGGAAACCTTTCCCCGTTTTCTTCCAGGTCAGAGAGTGGCTCTCCTGTCTTCCCTAACATGGTTTGGGTGCAGCCTCTTGCACTCATGGTTGTTTTTGTAAGCAACACGAAGCCTTTCAGCTCTTATTGTTAGGAAATGTTTTCTACTGTTTGCTCTGAGTTATTCTCTATTTGACTTTGTTTTTCGGTTATTTTTGTTTTATTTTTTTTCTTCAAAGACAAGTGTCACTTTACAGCAAGAAAACAAACAGGGTACTTAAGGGATTATTTGCAAGACTCCACCCAAACACTGAGCAGGAACTTTGCTATCTGCTCTCTATTGATTATGGACTCCAACTGCCTGATGAGTTTGTTAGGAATAAAAGACAATGTATTTCATCATTAAAAAAAACACCCCTGAATCCCAAAGTCAAGGATCTTCTGCAATGGGAAGTCAGCCTCAAGAAGTCTCCATTCTATTTCTTGACATAAAATGTCCCAGCCTTTACCTAGTGGGTTCAACATAGGGCAGGACAGACTAATTCTGCTGGAATCAGAGGAAACCAGTACATCACTCTCCTCCTCAAGACTTCTTGTTTCTGCTTTTGATGCTCTCACTAGAACTGGCAGCCCTGCTGAAATCATGTTATACAGAGTAGCTGATAAAGAGAAAGCTTTTCTGGGCAGCTCTGGCAACACTTGTCCACAACCTGTGACAGACCCAGGTATGGCTCACAGCGTGGTGTGGCTGATACATCTCAGTGGTGTTCCCTTGGTTCCTCCAGCTCTGATAGAGTCATAGAACCATAGAATCATTAACACTGAAAGGGACCTCAAAGATCATTAAGTTCCAACCCCTCTGCCATGAGCAAGGAACTCTACCACTAGATCAGGTTGCACAAAACTTCTTCCAACCTGGCCTTAAAAACCTCCAGAAATGGGGCATCATCAACCTCCCTGGGCAACCCATTCCATTTCCTCACCACCTTTATAGTGAAGAATTTCTTCCTAATATCTAACTTAAATCTCTCCTCTCTCAATTTAAAACTATTATTCCTTGTCCTATCACTATCTTCTCAGATGAAAAGCCCCTCCCCAGCTTTCCTGGAGCCCCTTTCAAGTACTGGAAGGCCACTATAAGGTCTCTCTGGAGCCTTTTCTTCTCTAGACTGAACAGCCCCAACTCTCTCAGCCTGTCTTCATAGCAGAGGTGTTCCAGGCCTTTGATCATCTTGGTGGCCTCCTCTGGACTCATTAGAGCAGCAAACACTGCAACAGTTCCTGTGTGGCCAGGCACTCACCAACTGTCCCATTTGTTCAAGTAGTACAGGCATCACAAGGTCTTAGGGTACAGTGTCCACCTAGAGATTTTCAGTGTCTCCAGTGAATGGACAGTTTTGAGATAAATTATATTCTTCCTGGACATAAAGGCAAGACCCATGACTTCAAAAGCACTGAAAGCTGACCTTGAAATGGGGCCATTTGGCAGATGTGCACAATTACAATTTAGCTTTTTCCCCTGTGATTTCTCAGTCTTGGGTGGCTAGATATGGAACTTTTGGAGGCACAGTGTTGATGGCTGTGCATAAGCTGCCTTTTGCCTTCTGTCACAGAAAAACAGGTCTTGAAAGGATATCCAAAGAGCACTCGCCTTCCATCCTGACACATGGACTTCTTTACATGTCACACTGAGCTCATACTGCTCCTACTGAGCACCATACATGACAGGGACTCTGCCACTGCCCCAGCAACCTGCAGCCCACTTTTCAGCACCTTTACAGTCAGAATGTTTTTGTGAAGATTCATCCACCTGAATCCACTTTGCTGCAAACAATGCACATGCCTGATGGTGTCATTCCCCACAGACAAGGGAGATTATTCCCTTCTGCTCTGCCAGACCTATAACCCATATGAAAAGTTATGATATCCCCTGTAAACCATCTCATTCTTAGGCTAGACCCACCTGATTTCTTCAACTTCTCTCCACTGTTAGCTGGTTATACTTTTAAGGCCTCTGGTAATTTCCAATGCTGTCATCTGCACTCTCCACATCCTTCTCAAAGGCAGGTCACCCAAAGAGGACACAGTCCTCAAGCTCAGAGCTTGTCAGAGCCATGTAACTGCTATATTCCTCCTGCCTATCACCTCCAGCCTGACATAAAGTATGCAGTGAAAATTTCAGACCTACTAACATTTCTTTTTTTTTTTTTTTTCCCCTGCCTAAAGTCTATAAAAAAACATGAAGAAGAAGAAAAAAACAAACCTAAACCTCTTTAGCTGTGGGTTTGTAATAAAATTTTTGTCTGACCTGACATTAAAGATCTGCCTTTGCTGGCAAATTTAATTTTGCTGCTCATTTCAGACAGATTGCCATAAATCATGTGAAGCAGGAAGCGTGCCTCATCTACATTTAGTTAGTGTTAATTTAAGACACTGGTGTAAGTGTAGTAAAAGTCATGATAATTTATTGATAAAGGTATAAATCTTTCAGTGATTTGGGCAGAGCCTGAAATAGAGCGGAGCCAGGATATTACAAGTAAAAAGCTTCAGGTCCCAATTTAGATCCAGATCACTGTCTGTGTTCACACTGAAATCCAAATGTGTAACTGCAACTCCAACTGCATCCAAACCAGGCAGTCACTAGGTCATGTCCACAGGCATAAATTGCAAGCACTGTCAGCACATGTAGGCTTGGCAGCTGCTAAAGTAGTTTGGTTTATCCTCAGCAGCAAAATGTCCTCTACAGCCCCCAAATCTGATCTCCTGTTACAAGAAAGGAAGAATGTTTTGGCAAAAAATAAATAAAATAATAATAATCATGATAGGGATCCAAGAAAAGACACTTAGGATAATTGTTCAAATGTAAACCCAGCTACTTGGGTCAGTCTGGTAGCCTGTGCTGAACTTTGTATCACTGAGACTCCACTAATGCACTCGGGATTGCTGGACAAAGGTGGATGAGGGTTTTTTACAAGGACTTGTAGCAATAGGATGAGGGGCAAGGGTCTTAAATTAGAGCAGGGTAGATTTAAATTAGACATTGAGAAGAAGTTATTTACACTGAGGGTGGTGAAGCCCTGGAACAGGTTGCCCAGAGTGGTGGTGGAGGTCCCAACCCTGGAAACATTCAAGGTCAGGTTTGACCAGGCTTTAAACAACATGATCTAGTTTAAAAAGTCCCTGTGCAGGCAGAAAATGAGTTTTATTGTGCAAAATATGGGAGTCCTTTCTGTCTGGGATTTCCTTACCCTGCCACAGAGACTAAGGGCAGCTCCTTGGCTTAAAATAAGGAATGGTGACAATTGTCACCAGTTTCATTCCATTTTCTCTGAAATGCTGTTTTTCCAGTAGGAAACAAGTGCATCTTTACTGCAATATTTTGCACTACAAATCTATAGGACTGCAAGGGTAAAAAACCCTACTCTAGCCATTAAGGAAATTATTTGCTATTAAGATTTGAAACACAGTATAATCACCTCTAAAACCTTAACGGTGCAAACCTGCTCAGTCCTGTGTGGCTTTCTCATAAAGGCCTGTGGGAAACAGTTCTTCTTCCCCATATAAGTCTAAACAAAATGCCTCTAAAAACTGATAACAGCTTTATTTCATACAATCACTGGCAGATAACTTCTGGAGGCTTTAAATACAACATTGACTTAATAGGCTGAACCACAGCAACAGGTTGGAATAAACCTGATGGTTGGACTAGTCCAAACCCAACTCTGGGTCTTCCTTTCGTTGGGTTCATGTGAGTTTAGACTTTGAGCCAACTTCTGTTCTCACTGGGCTGCACACAAGTATCAGCTGTGACTGTGATGTATTTGCTCCAGTGTAAATCCAGAGTTAGTCAGAGCAAAATTTGATTCTCCAAGTGCAGCTTCAGGTTCAAATCCAAAATCTCAAAGGAAACCTCAGTTGAAACGACCAATTTTTGCCCAATTTGTGGCCAACAAAACTTGTTTATTTAAGGAGGGAGGCGGGTTTCCTCAGATCTCCACACGGATTC
Organism: Chaetura pelagica; assembly: GCF_000747805.2. NCBI lineage: Eukaryota > Metazoa > Chordata > Aves > Apodiformes > Apodidae > Chaetura > Chaetura pelagica. The sequence goes on along the minus strand of NW_009952709.1, from coordinate 2,825,186 downwards.
TCTCAAAGGTTTGTAAATCCTTGCCAAATCCTTCACAAACCTGGGCTGAGATTCAGAAATACAGTGAAAACAGATTTTTTTTTCTTTCTTTCCCCGGCGCTTTTGCTGCTGGTTCTGGCCAGGATAAGAACAAGTAGAGGCTCATGGAAAAAGAATGGGGAAAAAGATGATGCAAAAATTTTCAAGTGTCAAACATGTTCTGTCTGAGCTCTGGGCAAAAATTCGAGGTGGCTGTTAGTGCACACAGAATTATTTGTTCCCTCTCTCTGTTTATCCTCCCAGGCCTTGCTGCCGATTTTTATACTGGAGACCCCAACTTTATATAACCTTTATGTGGGTTTAAAAAGAGTTGCTAAAAAGAGTGCAGACCATAAATATGTGATCACAGAGCCTTCTTCCTTTGCAAGGTCTACGTCCAAGAGCAGAGCAACATTTGAGTTCACTCATGCAGCAAGTACTGAAAAGCCCCATTTCCTCACACAACCATAAAAAATAATTAAGTTAACGAACTACACAGAACTAGGAAAAGATATACTGGCTGGCCAACTTGCAGGAAGAAAAAAGAAAACAAAGGGAAAGCCTTGGCAAAGAGAATTGTGATCTTATTGTACAATTAACTTCTAAAGCAGTGAGTAGGATTAAAGCATGGAACATTTCAAGATGCATCTCTTTAAAATAGCAAAGCATTATGGAACATACATGCACATTTCACAGACCTTTGAAATCAGCAACACTGGCAGGTTTATTTGTTTTGATTGTCTCTCTTTCTTTCTTTTACTACTTTGGATTTCTTTTTTCTCTCTCTCTCAAGACTAGAGCCAAATGACCCATGAGAAATGTACTGTAATTTGTCTCTTATCCATCTCTCATCTCCATCTGATATTCCCTCTGCCCTGGTTACCCTGATGTTTTTCCAGACTCTACAAGCTGAACCATTGTAACAAGGAGAAAAGTCAAGTGATAAAGAAAGAAGTGGTGCAAGGATATTGTCAGGAACCTGTGCTGTTGTAATAGATTTCCTTTGCTGCTTTATGGAAACCTTTTCTGACTGCAGCAAACCTCATTCACATACACTCCAGCTTTTGAATCAGTATAGGAGGGTACATTTCTTTGAGGCTATTTTAACCATCAGTTACACTGCTTGGCACTTCCACAGTGCTTCCCCTCTGGGCCTCCAAACGCTTCCTAAACATGAAGAGAGAAATTCCACTCTGGTCAAAGCCCTGACACAAGCCCTCTGCACTGCTCCAACCCCAGCCAAGGGCTTCAGGACTACTAACCCAGGACAAGAACCCTTGTGTTGGGCCTCCCTGCGAGAAATTTTACCATGACTGAAGAAACCATGAAATAGGTTCCTTGTCTCCTGAATGGGAAAACTGAGAAACAGAAATACAACAATTTATTCAAAGTAACAAAATCACTCAGTGTGACAGTGAGGATTAAAAGCTCTGTCTTTTAAGCCTACATGCTCTGATAATATGGATCATCTTTCTTTTAAATAAGCAATTGGCTTGTCTTGCTGATCCTCTAAGTTTTCTTCTGGTGGCCACTAATCATATTTTACAAGCCTTCACTCGTATTTTACAATATATACACGTATTTTCCAATCTTGCAAAAAGTCCTAAAGGTGCTTAGCAGAAGGAAAGTCAGACCTCCCTACCATAAACTGGTCCTTTCCTTGGCTTCACAGTTACTGAAGACAATATAGGACCATTTCCTTGATAAGCAGATTTCCTTGTGGAACCAGAGCTCTGCTTTCAATGAGCAAGTAGTCACCACTGTAATCGTATTTAGCATTCACACATCACCTCTCATCCCAAAGCTTCCAGAACAACCAATGGATATGAGCAGAGCACTCTGCACAACAGTGCAAGTAAAGGGGAGTTTGGTTTCAGTCACCAGAGCAAACCTATTTTTTTATGAAGAATACCAGAACCCAGGAATGCAGCCTGTCCTCACTGCCTGGAGTTAGGTCAAGAGTTAGGTAGATCCTCTGTTAATCAGCCTGGAAGTTGGAGATCAAGAGGAAACTTGAGGCTTTGGCACAGAATTTTCTTTAATTAAGTGTATTTAAAGTTGGCTCACAACTTCCACTACTAACTTTTAACTCCAGCCTTGTCTTTCTCTTCTCCATCCCAGTGATTGTGGGGTCAGGTCTGAGGTCACATTCACAGCCTGTCCTAAGAAGTGCCTTGTTGGTGTGACCCATGGGAGTCATAGCTCAAGTGGCACTTCTGGAGCACTGGGAAACACTTTGTGTCCCCTTTTTAGAGCCTACAGAAGACACAGGGTTGCCCTTCTGCACAGATACTGCTCTGCCCTGGGCTCCAGCTGCCCTTGCAGTAGGCAACTGCAGGCAGGCAGGATGGGTCAGGACCCTGCCTGGGTGGGCTCCAGTGGGTCACCTACCATGGGAATATTTGGGATTTTTAAGAAGCCAAACAGAGGGCAGGGTAAGGAGCACTGTGGCCTTGGGGTATTCGCAGTTAGACAGCAATTAGTCACAGCTCCTGCAGGAGGGTGACACGTGGGACCATCCTGGCCAGGGTGTGTGGCTGGGACTTTAGCATCTTCCCTAATTAACACGCAGTAAAAAAAGCAAGATGAGAAAAACAAAACCAAAACCAAAGATCAAATTCTTTGGTGTTTTAATCTCACTTTTTGATGCTAATCCTCCCTACACATAAACCCCATGGCACTGAGACATACATTGCTAGTGGAATGAAGAGAGACTCAGACTCAGGCCAACCTCAGCAAAAAAAATAATAATAAAATCATATATAATCACAAAGGACTTAGCATTTTTATTACAATGCTTCTGGAGTTGATGGGCCAAAATAATCAGTCCAAATATGCATCTTGCAAAACATCACTTTTGCTTTGGAGATGCTGCTTCTTTCTGTTTTTGTTTTTATAACTCACGGACCTCCAAATTTCATTTCTTAAACTCCTGGCAGGGCTGTGTGTAAAGTCAGTCCTGCTGCAGCGGGCAGATCATCAATGGCTTATGGTTAGGATAATCCCAATTTTCCTCTTTTCTGAGAAAGAAAAGAAAACCTGATTCAAATAAGGCTGGTTGAAATTTCCTCTTATTTCATCTTACACAGGAAAGGGCAGGAGACACCAAAGTGAGATCACAAAGAACATAGTCCTGTGATGGAGACTTCAGTTGAAGGAAACCAAGAAGACCTTTTGTCCTGGTACTAAAAGTTTCACATTTTCTACGTTCATGAGAATTTTTTCTCCCTGTGTACAACAAAAGACCAATATTTAGCTCTTTTGGTTTTCTGTCTTGTTGTTGTTGTTGTTGTTGGTTTTTTTAAGGGTGTTTTAGTGGATCATACCAGTAAGTCTTTATCTTCAGCTATGAATTCTTGCACACAGTTGTAAGGAAAAAAAATAAATTAATAGTCAAAGAACCACTAAATATTATGACAGCTACAAAAAAAATGGTTATTTTTGTTCTTACCCAGCAGAGAAGAGATTACAAGGAAACAGAAAATGTCAGTTGTTGTAACAGAAACTTCCCATAAGAACATTTAGCTTTGAAGTTCCCAGAATCCCCAGTAAGTTGCCAGGTGACCTGGCAGAAACACCAACACACCTGCAATGAAAATAGTTGCTGCAGAAAAAAAAAAAAAAAAGGTCTTGTAGAGAGTGTATTCTCTAAATAAAAAGATTTTTTGTAATTTTTTTTTTTTTTTTTTTTTTATTTCCACTCCTGGACACCTGGAAGACAGAAAGAAAAGAAGAGTGGGAGAAAGGATGTAGTATATGACAATTTTGTCAAGCAACTGCTGCTGGGAGATGCGACATGACAGCAATGGCTGTAACAGACACTGCAACACAACTAACTCCCTGACATCAAAATCTTCCTCCTGATTTCTCTCTGTTGAGCCAGAGACAAGTAGCTAGAGGAAAGATGAAAATGTGCCTTTTCCAAATACTCAAGAACTTTCAGACTTCTGTTTTTTAAACCTATGCAGGACATCCAACTTCTGCCTAGATACAAGGTAAGGCAAATACCATTGCACATGTGTGCTTCTGAGAGTGGACATTTCTTGAACTGAAGGCTATATCAAGTAGAAAAGGTTGTCTACCACTTAAGGAAGCAGACACATCAAATGCCCAGGTTATTAGTGGGATAGAAGGACATTTGGGTTGCCTCACATATGGATCTGCTAAAATATACCAGAAAACAGGCACTATCAGTTCAAAACATAAGGCTGATTGTAAGCATTCCCTGGAGGACACATTTCCCAAGACCCTACAAAATTGGACTGGCAGCTTATGAAACGCATAATACTGATCCAGCATGTAACAGTAAACTATAGGAAATCATACCCATATATTTGGCCTTCAGACATGAGCACAGAAATTGCCTGTTTTGGCACCACAAGCCTGTGGATCCACTTGAATCAAACACAGACCTTTAGGAAGGGGCTACAAGAATGCAAAGATCTGTTCTCCATTGTTGAATACTAACACAAGAGGGGGAAAACTCTAATTTTCCTTGATGGCAAATTTCTTGACCAAGTTTTGCCACAAGTACAGCTGCTACAGACAGTCCCATGCAGTTTAATTTCCCCATAACATTTGCACACTCTGTCACTCCATTTGCATATCTCAACCACACATCAACTTTGTTCTGGTTTGCTGCGGTAGTTTTTTGGTAACGTGTCCCTGACAACTACTGCAGGATTTGAGATCTCAATGACTTCAAAACTAGCTTTGCAAAGGACCCAACAGAAAATGCAGGTTGTAGTTTCTGTCCACTATTTCCTCCACGTAGACCCTGAGTTATGCAAACCCACAGTTCTAAAATGTATGTTAGCAGGAAATGTCTTGCAGCCCTCTGTCAAAGAGAGAGGAGCTGTTATGAATTCCCTCACTTCCCCAATTCCTCTGCTGCCAGCTCAATTACATCTCAAGAGCTTTATAAACCTGACATCCTGCCTTACTCAGCATGGGAGTATCCAAGACGTCTCAGAACCACCTCTTGGACTATCTCCTCCTAGTAGAGGAGATCAAAAACTGGAAATGCTTCATGTAGTGTTCCCGGATGGACAAAGAAAGAACTTTGTGTCTCATTAACATGAGGACAACAAAAGGTTTGAGCCTGCATTTTTAAGACAAAATAAGACATTTTGAATTAAAACCTCATTAATAATTCCATCCCCAGAAGCAAAATTATTAGAGGAATTCTCAGTGTACAAGGAGGAAGCCAGGAACTCCTAACCCTTTTCAGAATCCAACTGGGTGCAGGGGGGGATCAAACAGCACAGATTTCTTCAGGCAAACTTGGACAGACACTCTGATGTGTCTGACGGAAGCATTTTACTCTGTGTTTGGAAGTTTATCATGACCGATCAATTCTGGAAGAATTAGTGAGTGAGTTCTGGTTTTTGGCACTGACACAGCCGTGGTAAAAAGGCTGGAGGCAAAAGGGAAGTAATTTTCATAATGCTGTGAACTGTTGCCATCAGTCTTTACCCAAAACATTTCTTCTGCTCACTCTGGTGCAGTGCTGTTCTGTAGGAGCTTTCCTCTTAGCCCTTCATCTCAGGAAAGCTCTCAACCTCACTCGTGCTCTGGATGTAGAGATCCAAGCCAAAGACCAAAGTCTCTGAGAGTTCAATCTTTCTAGGGACTTCAAAGAGCAATGTAACTTAGTCCAGACAGAAAGCATAACATGCACTTGGAACAACACTATACATGGAAAAATAGAAAGGATTGAGTGACCGTTAAGGAAGGCAGCGTGATGGGGAAGCCTGATAGAAATCGCGTGTGACATTTACATACTTATTTTCAGCCTCTAACCTCAGTGCTCTGCATCCTAGTGGAAGAGCCTACCTTTTCTCCAGCAATTATAAAGACTTATAGATTTAATTCCCCAAATCATTCCCGTGCCGCGTGTCTGTACCTGCTGCAAGCAGATGGCATGACTGTTCCCCTAAGGAACCAACAGAACAACAACTGCAAATAGCCAATTCTGATCCCCAGCAACAACACTGAGACTACTCATTTTGAGAGGTATCACTAGCTCACAGAACTAGTCCTTAACAGAAAGCAAACCAAACACGAAACCAAAATAAAGCCCCTTAACCAGAAATGCCAAGCCCAAAAATATTCAGTTATTTTGAATAATATCAGTTTTTGTAATTCGTAATATTTCTCAGGCATGCCTATGTTTGCCTCCAGTTTTGTTCACTGTGAGTGAGTAGAAGAAGAAATCATCATCAAGCTCCTGGAAATAAGGATAGATAGAAATAAGATAAAAAAATGCTTGTTTGCAATTGTTTTCAGCCAGTTCTGCCAACCCAAGCAATTCAGACAGTTCAGGAACATATCCACACTCTCTGATGGTCATGTGAAGTTAACTAAGCTCTGGCCTTTTTAAGGTTTACCTACATTCTCTTAATGAGTGCAACATACTCCTTTATTTATTTAGAATTTGACACTAGTTAATCTTTCTCTGACTCCTTTTTAATTAAACAAACTGAATAAATGCATCAAGGAAACACAAAACAACTTAAGACAAAGCTTTTCAAATTGTAAAGGGGATTTTAATACCCAAATGCTACAGGTAGTGGGTCTGGTCTTTGAAAGGTGTAAAGAAAACATGCAGATGATTAACAGTGATGGGTATACTAATGGATATCATCCAGATTTTATGTTATTTAATCTATATCTGAGCTCTAATTACAAAAGAAGCTTGAATTGACACCCTCACTATTTTCTGCTCAACTTGTCATCTTCAATATACGAATATAATTTACAAGTCTGACAAGGGCACAAGTCTCACTATATCATATCACAGAAAGTAGAAATGAAACAATAAACAAAGAGGCAAACTCCTGATCAGCTCATTCCTACAACAATGTGGAATTCCTCACATTTTACCCCTAATCCCATGTCTGATCAAACTGAAATGTCTTCAGGGTAAGGAATGCCTCAGCTTCCTCTTGGTATTTCAGTCACAGTCCAATCACATCTCAGAAAAGTTGCCATTTTTTGTCTCTGTGTCTTATCTTTATCCATTGTACAATTTGTGCTGCTTAACACTGAAGAAATAATGCAGCAACAAGCTTCATGTGATGGGGCAAAGCCTTAATGGAGGAGAAACGCTGGCACAGCCCAAGTAACAGATTAAATCCCCTTCTTGGCATATTCATTTTTACTCTGTCTTTCGGCACAGTCATTTCGGCATGGAATTTTCCTGGCATAAATCACACAGGTTTCCCTCTTCCCCTCCATGTCATGCTGTGTAGCTTCGTGTTTTGGTAAATATCATCTATTAATAGTTGCCCTCTGTGGCTATAAAAAAAAAAACAAAACCAAAACAACCCTCAGTAGTCAAAAGCCAACCCTTGCTAGGTAGCAGCTGTGGATGCCTGAACACACGCAGGACCAGGCAACACACAGCAAAGCTCTTTCTTGGCTCCATGTCAGAGCAAAGCCATTAAATAAGGCCATAGTCAAGCTCAGGGAAAAGGAGCCCCTTCCGTGCAGGAGAGGGGAGAGACCAACTCCAGCATTGGGCTGCAGAAGCATCAGGGTATTTCCATTTTCTCACTGACATTTTCTTTTTTCCTTTTTAAACTCAGAAAACCCCTCTCCCATGTCTTCCTCACTCCACCCTTCTGCCAAGCCCCAGGAAACTCTTGCACTTAAAGAAACAGCACAAAGATGTCATCACAGCAAGTGTCAAAGGTCACGGGGTAAATTTTAAGGTCTCGTCTACTATTTTTTTTTTGTTCCATTGATTTAACTGATTAAAGCATTTTTGCTCTTCCTGTGCTTTCAGCAGCATCCTGGGTAACTCAGGGGAAATTCAACTCAACCAGCTGTGATCCATATTACGAAGACAAGGCTGGAAATGCAACACAAGGGTGTTGATGGGGCCATTCTGGAAAAGGTGAAAGGAGAGGAATATTGTCTCCCAGTAAAGCGTCAAAGCGCTTTTAAGTATCAGAATGAGAAGTGCTCAGCTTAGCAGAGGACAAAGGGAGTTCCCCATCCTCTCAGAACTGAAGGGTACCAGCTCCATTATAAACAGGCTGGCTGGTGACAAAGTGCCTGGCTCCAGGCAGGAGGGATCCCCTTAACCGGAATA
>NW_009952709.1:2811058-2816926 GCF_000747805.2 Chaetura pelagica | reverse complement strand
AGCAGGAATCCCCTTAACCGGATTACACTTTGCACTTTCCTTGGTATCAACTAAAGTTCTTAAAAGTCCTCCAGAATTGCTGGGTATCAGGGACTTCCCATGCAAACTCTGTTCAATGTCACAGCCATCCCAAGGCCTGGCAGGGAAACAGTGCCAGAGACTCAAGTCCTCTGGAGACCAGGCCCAAGTCCTCCCCCCTTACATCACACTGGGGCTGAGGCCACAGGCACTTGCACCACCAATGCCAAATAACTCCAGCTCTTTTCCAAATTTCCCTCAGGATATTTCACTAAGATAAATTTTCCTTGCAAAGCTGATGGGAATGATTTGAAAAACCAACTGGGTCTTGTTCTGGGGAATCCAACTACCACAGCTTCCCACTGAAATCTTCAATTTATTGACACAACAAGGATATAGCATGAGAAGCAAATTTATTCCATATTATCTACTGGCAGTATAGCTCAAAAGATGCTTTTTGAAGCAGCAGAAAGGATTTTATCCACCAAAGTCTTGTAATTCAATCCTGGTGAAGCTGCCCTCACACAAATCAGTGATGACACGTCTTTTCAACATCAAGGGCCAAAATTATTTTAAAGGCGTTGCAGGTAATTGCCACAGCTGTCATTTCAAACCACTGCTGTTTCCACTATTTTACCATCACTCATGTAACCCAACAAGTGTCAGCATCAAACATGGGCTGCTTCTGTAATTATTCAATTAATGGACATTACACATTTCACAACAAACATCTCAATGACCACGACCAGATCCTTAACTAGAATTTACATGAAATGTTCTGTTTTCCCAAGGCTTGTTCTCTACTACTCAAACATCTGGGTACCTTCTAAAATAACTAGTCTGCAGGATGCAGATTTTATCCACCTTTTCACTGAGGTGAACTGGCGACCATTGTCTTTAAAACAATGGTAGAAAACATTTTGCTGAACCTAGTCCTTCTGAAGAATTTCAGAAAGATCTAATTAGGCCCAAAACTCTAATCTTGGTTTCAGTGGGATCCCTTTTTAGCAGGGATTCTTCTAGTAGTGTCCCTCCTTTAAAAGAAAAAGAAAATTAAAAATGAAAAACAGCACTAGGGAAAAGTTGAGCATGTACTTCAAACTCACATATGCCAGGAAATTTAGAGTTAAAGGTGAAACTCCACCCTAAAGAGCTTCATACTGGAGATATTTCAGCGAACAAACATAACGTGTTCTGAAATACAGAGACCCAGTAGGGTGCACTATGTATGGAGTTTCAGCCTTCACTCCAAATTTCCTGACTTTTTGGAGCTTTATTAGAGTTTCAAACCCCAAACATTTAAGTACTCTAAGAAGTCTCCTCAGTGCATCTCACCCTGATCCTTCTGAAAGCTGAGAACAAGCACTCTGATGATGTAGCCACCCATCCATTACTAATGAACCTGAAAACACTTTCTTGCAAATGTATGTTAATTTTGAGTGCTGAAATTATGTGCAAATAAGGTAGTTTCAGTTGAGTTACCCTGAGAAATTGCAAATCTACTCGGGACAAAATTGAAGGATGGGATTTCATTGACCCCAGCAGGGCAAGTGCCTCTAATCTTGTTCCACTGGATGTGGGTTCTGTAAATGCTTCAGCCAGAGCTGCAAGCAAGCAAACATAGAACTGCTTTTGACACTTTGTGTTCCTAGTTTAAACACTCTGCCAGGTTGTGGGGCAGGGATATATCCATCCTACTTCTCAATGAATCTGGCCCTAATGGATGAAGAATGACTGTGGTTATCAGCATCAGGCTTTTTTACAGCAAAGCTTTTATAAACACGTGTTACAAATATTGAAGTGGCTCCAGTATATCTCAGTAATCCTAAAAGATCTGTTGTGAGGCTCTGCATCACTGCATTTCCTGATAGCTCTAAGGACATTATTACCAGCAATTCTCTGTAGTCCCTTCTGATCACTCACACTCTTCACCCTTCTCAAATATGCAGAGACAAAGTTTTATGACTCTGCAAGATGATTTCAATGGATGTTTTAACATACAGCTAAAGGAGAAGACATCACACCTGCTTTGAAATGGGCCTTACCAAGTCACTCCGCACAAGCATATCTTAGTGGTGGAGAGGTGCAAAAGTGATGGGACAGCTCTACACCAGCCTGACCATGGGTTGTTTGAGGGACAATTCAATTAAGAGAAGATAAACCAAGACATCCACTTCTTGGGTGTCCCCCAGCCCCCAGCTGGGCAGAGGAGATAGCCTGTATGAAGGGATGACCTGCCATGGGGAAAGAAGGAAGACAGAACAGGGAGGAGGCAGACAGGGACTTAAAATATCAGAAACTGCTGCCAAAGAAGGTCAAACAAGGGCCAATAGACACAGCCTGTGCTTCATGCTGTTACCTAGACATCTGTCCCTGCATCCTTTCTCTGTCAATCTTTTCCAAGACCTTCCTCTTTTCCCTCACCTTTCCATTTAGTTAATCCCCTCCTCACTCTGTTCCAGCTATCAAATTTAAACATGGATACATCCCAAAATCCCCAAACATACTCTCTTTCTCATACCTCTGAAATCTCCCAACAGGCCAACAACCTAAAAAAATGAAAGTACAAAAAAAAATCATGAACATTGATTTCTTGGGAGAATTTTTTTAATATTTTTTTTCCTTTTCCCTTGGTTGTTTGATTAATTTCAGGAGAAAAGAATGAGTTTTCAAGCTCATAAACCCTTCTTTTTCTTTTTCCCTACCACTATTAATTGGCTTAAGAAAAGACATCCTCTCTGCTGCTGAAACCTGCCTTCCTTGTAAGCTTCTGCTCTTCCAGCTACATCGTGAATATCATTGCTCTGAAAATCATAGCACAGGCACAGTGTTATCTGTTTCTTCTGCTCAGAACTTGCATCCCTTTTCCCAGACTTTCCAATCAGATCCACTGAGGTTGCAGAGAAGTCATCTGAGACATATTTTCCTATCCAGAAATATAGACTACTTGCAGAAACTACTATTTTCTTAATAAACACACTTTTGGGTTGACTTTCTCACCCAACGTGAAGGTCACAGATATCCCAAGACACAACACAAGTCAGCATCGTTTCTGCTGAAAGGTCTTAGTACATTTCTATCTGCAGCAACAGTGAAGGGATCATTAGAGAAATAAAACAACCCAACTGAAGCACTATTTGCCCAAGTCCAGCATTCCATATGAGAGGCAGTCAGTGCATTGTGTTCCTGGATGCTACACATGGAACACAGTGGCAGTGGCTGCTCTGTGTTCCCCAAGGGGCAGCTATTGCTTGTGCGAACTGGACTTCAATTCCTATCAGAAAATAGTCTGAAAGATAGAACTGGAGTTGCAAATGTAAGTGTTGTACCTGGTCCAGCTTGGTACAGAAATAGCCTGTGCTTTGCATCTTTCTCTGTGTGAAAAGTGTAGCATCCTGAATTTACAGAGGGTTTCAGCCACCACTAATTAAAAACACCAAGGGCACCTCACCCCTTTGCTGGCGAGAGGGGGGATGCAAAGGGGTAAGGGGAAAAAATGAGAGCAATGCAGATCCCCACAGCACTTGAAAGAGGCATATTGGACACCATCAAACTGGATCTGTGTGTGAGGCTGTCTAATTTGAATGGATCAGTAAAGAGAATAAAACAGCTTCAAGACACTGCTGCTCTTCAGAACGTGGGAGTGGTTGAGACCCACCTTGTTTGCTCCACCAGGGGCTGGTGAGGGCTGGCTGGAGAGCAGCCAAGCCTGAGGGCACAGTGCTGCAGAGCAGTGAGGGGTAAATCCAGCCCTTGCCAAATCTGCAGACTCTGCACTTGCAAATCTTCCACGTGGGGTTCCAGAGCCAAATGGGTCTGCATTAGCACTGAAGAGTATAATAATACTTTAATCTATTGTCTCCCACAAGGATTCTTAATGATCTCTGATAGTTTACTCCATAGATTTTATAGGCTGTCTTCATTCCAAGCATCCTGCAGTTTGACCAGACAGCGATCTTTTCACATAATGGATAACATCCATGAAAGAAACCATGAGTCCTATGAGTCTTGGGGAAAAAATGTTTCCTGAAAAATGTTGGAAAAGATGACTGTGGGTCAAGCTAAATTGAGCAAACTCCTACTGTTCCTAGGGTGTGCAGCTGTAGATGTAGAAATAGTTTCTTTAGTACTGAATCCTGTCTATATCAGAATTCAAAACTAGACTTATAAATGTCAGATACTAGCATGGAACAGATGCAAATCCTCCCAGCTGATTAACATCCCTGACATCTGGAATAGAGGACAGAATAAACAGAGAGAACAGAGGATTTCCTGTTGGGACTTGGCTTTTGGGTGACAACTATCAAGGTACAGCAAATCTGTCCTAGAGAGTCCACCTTCTAAACAGCCCTGGGGTGGGCAATTAAAGAACTGGACATTTCACACTGAATCCCTAGATGAAAACTCAGGTATTTGCTATATCTCTGTCTGATACCTGTGTGAATGCAGGAACTCTTGATGTCAAGAGCAGCACAATGGTCTCTTCCAGGCAGGGGATTAAGTTCTCAAGCTTCCTGAATTGAAGGGCTTTGATGGATTTCTTCTGTTCTTTTTAGTGTTTAGGATTAGGTGGAAATTAATTAGGAGTATTTCTTACAACTCTTCCAGCTCCTAGAAAGGGGCATTAAGTATGTCTGCCTCCTCTGGAGTAATTTGACCATATTTTGCAAAGAAGCCTCAGGAAAAGATTTCCAGTGGAAAAGAAGAAAAAGGAATTGAGGCTGATCTGATCGGAAACTTCACTGAGGAGCCCTGAAGTGTAGGCACAGCTCACCTTTCTGCAGCATGTTGACCTAGGCTGTGGATTAGCCAAAGCCACCTCCTGCTTTTAATGCCACTGCTGCCATCCAAGTGGCACAGCACAGTGTGCTCCTCAAACAGGCTCTGCCATACCCACTGCTCTTCAAAACCGCTATGGAATCTTCTACAAATTTTTCATACATGGATGCAGCATCTAATTTACTTATGACTAGAATGTGACCATGCCCTTAAGCTTGAGTGAGCTGTGACACACTGAGATCTGCTGAACTGCTCAAGTGTTGGAGAGATACCACCAAAGGTGGTATCAGCAAGTCACTGGGCTCCAGGTCTTTGGTTTGATGTCACCCTGAGTCTGCAGGCAGGTGCTGCAAACAGACTTGTGAGTGGGTAGAACTCATCCCTGCCCCTTGTTCAGGCAGAGCAGAGGGTTTGCAGGAGCCTCTGGGGCACATATGTGGATGTTGAGAAAGCCTGTCCCCAAGGTCAGTTATTCAGGGGGGGATTTCCAGCAAGTATTCAGTAGATTGTATGAATTAAGGGAGGTTGAAGAGACTTCAGAAAACTTTACTGTTTCAGGAATTCCATCAGCATTTTCCTAAGAAGGCATCAAGGGGAATGCTTTCTTATCTGTCCATGTGATGCTGTGGTGAAGCCTGATGTGCAAGCCCAATATTACATAAAAGGAACGGCGCAGTTAACCATAGTATGGTGCAAGAATTTGCCACATCAAATGGCACTTACAGAGCATGATTTCCTATGATCCCTTGCTGTTTGTTTCAAGTTTTTTTGAAAAGGAGCCATCGTAGGTGTCATGAGCTCAAAGTCTCCCCTATTTTGTAACCAGCAATATCCCAAATAACACAAAGAATGTGTCTTTCTGGCAAGTGTGTTTATCCTTGTTCCTTCCCTTTGTTTTGGGCCAGACTGTATGATCTTAACATGTTTTAATTTCCCAGAACTGTAGAAATTAAGGAAAGCTGAACAATATTTGCAAATCTCATTAAATTAAAAAAAAAAAAAAAAAAAAAAAAAAAAAAAAAAAAAAAAAAAAAAAAAGGGGAAAATTTTTTGGAAAAAACCCTCTGTGGG
>NW_009952709.1:2800892-2810489 GCF_000747805.2 Chaetura pelagica | reverse complement strand
AATTTGCAAAATTTATTAAAATAAAAAAAAAAAAAAAAAAAAAAAAAAGAAAAAAAGAAGAAAAAAGAAAAGAGGCAGATATTCTTGGATAAAGCCTGCTGTGTGGCTAATGATAACCAGTCCTTTGGTTTTTCCCTGTAGGGTATTAAAAAAGAGAAGAGATGATCTAGTTGGTACCACAATGTTTACAGCATTTCTGCTGAGCAGCTCTGAGAGCAGAGTCCCCACCCATCAGTGCTGTCCCTCTGAACTGTCCCTCTGGCAAACTTCTGTAAGGATAGGCCATTGTACTTAAATTGCAGTGCACCAGCATCCCCACTACCTGACTGTGGCACAGAGTCTCAACTCTTTGGAGGAAAATATTTTTGGAGACATGCCTGAAAGAAGGGGTGGGAACAAACAAACAAACAAACCCTTTGATGCTGGGATCAGCTCTAAAGTCACCATGATTGCACCACTACAGTGGCTGAAGGACACCTTTACAGTACCTGAGCACTGTGTACATGGTGCCAAAAGGATCACAAAAAGCTTATCATGCAAATGGGAAGTGTCTTGAATTTGTTCCAGTGATATCACATGTGGTTGCACTTAGTCAAGAATCATAGAATCATTAAGGTTGGAAAAAAGCTTTAAGATCATCAAGTCCAACCATCAACCCATCACTACCATGGCCACTAAAACATTTCCCAAAGTGCCACTTCTGCACATTTTTTGAACCCCTCCAGGAATGGTGACTCCGCCACTTCCTGGACACCCCTTTCCACTTTTTCAGGTTGTTTTTTGTTTGTTTGTGTTTTGGTTTGGTGTTTTTTTTGTTGTTGTTGTTGTTATTTTTTTTTCCTAAAGAGATATCCACAGAGCTTTTTGTAACAAGACTCACAGCAACTTTGTCCCAGTATGGAGACTTGATGGACCAGGACTGAGACAGTCAGAAGAAAGAAAGTGACTGGAAAGTGACACATCTTCCTTTGGGAATGAAGACACTGAAGAAGGATTCTGTCATAACAGCACTAATCAAGCATTAGCACTTTTTGCTTAGTTCCAAAGGACAAAAGTATTTAAGGAATAAACACTGACATGGTGAACAGCTGGATACAAGTGCTGACAATAAAGATGTAGGAGGAACAAAACCCAGTAGCATCTGAGGGCCCTTCCAGTACCATGGAAGCTGTGAAGAATCTTTAGACCCTAAAGCTCAAAAAACCTTTTTTTTGGTACCATTTCGTCTTTTTTCCACTTTTATTTGATGCCTCACCAGACTGAGGGCTCTTTTCCCTTCTGCCATTGTTAGACTGAATTTTGGCAGTGGAAATACCTGGAATTAGATGTGAGCTTTCAGTGGCGGTGGTGATGTCTTCATTGATGTGGTGCAAGGCCTGCACTAGAGGGGACTGAAGACTCTTTGCCAATGAAAGTGATGACAAGAGGGGATGGTGATGCAAAATGGGCCCAGATGGTGCCAACTGAGTCACAGATTTTGACTGAGTCACTAATTGGCATGGAAATCTCTCTCTGGGGATAATGCTGAGGGCAATACCAAAGCCAAACATAGGGTTTGAATCTTCATCCTTTTAGTCAATGAAGGCTTGAGTGCCAAAGCCACTCCCCTAGACCTGTATTTGTTAGCCTAAATACTCAAAGCAGTGTTCAGCCTTAGAAACCTCATTGACCAAGTCCACAGCCCTAACTGCTGTATGTTGCCACAGAGTGCAAAAACCACCTTAGTGGTGGGTATGAGCTCATCCTAAGCGTGTGATCCAACAAATAAAGGCTCTGCTTCTCTTCTTGGTTTCATTACCAATCACCAATGCTGCATCCAAGTGTCTGTGAAAAGACAAATAAATGAAACTGAACTGTTGGAAAAAAAGTCTGTGGAGGGTCTATAGGCTTTCTCAGGCTCTACACTGTGAAAGAGGATCTTCAGGCCTCCCTAACTGACTTAAGTGTCTTAGTCAAGATGAGGTTTCTCAAGCCAAAATGGGCATGTAGAAGGTCTGTGAGTTCAATGCCATGAAATCCGAAAACCTCCAACAAATTCAGTAAGGTAGATATCTCAAAATGGAACATACAACATGTATGAGAAGTAACTGCTCTGTAAAGGTAACTTAAGATTTTGGAACTAAATTCCTTGCTCGGGTTTGTGCAAGTAGAACCTGTGCAGCAAAAAGACTTCATTTGAAGTAGAAATGTCTTGGTATGTCAGAATAACATTAAGAGACAGTCTTTAATCTGTCAACTAAAATTTACTTGGCTTTACTTATTTCATTTTGTATGGATATTATGCCGGTCACAGAACAAGTGATAAAAGGGTACTATCAGATTAAAAATAATGTATTTTTCTAAAAATTGTCATAGCTGTTATAACTAACACCTCAAGTTCTCAGAACCATAGTGTTAAAACATTCCAATTTGCATGATGCCTTTGAGGATACTTGCTTAGTTGTGTTCCTCTCCAGTTGAACAGTATTGAAAGATTGGTATTTTTCCTTTCAATATTTTCAATCATTAGTATTTAAAGTATTTCCTCATTTGAGATTTGTTCACTGGTAACAGCCTGAAGTCAAGCTGAGCTGTAAGGATTTTTTAAAAAACAAACTCACTGGAGTTTAAAAAAACAAACTGGAAAGGAAGCATTTCTTTGCAGCTTAATTATGTGTATTTAAAGCTCCAGTAGAGCTGATAATGTGGTTTTAAAACTTCTCTCTCTAAGGAAGTTACAAATATAGCCTGAATTGCTATAATGGAAGGGGCTCCAGAACACCTCGTACTTTCCTTCTTAATGTGAACTTCAGTGTTGACAACACAGGGTGTTCTGACCATCTAAAAGTTTCCCCTCCTGATTCTATGAATTGTCTTAGAAAACCTCTCACATGGAATAGAGACAACAGAATTTCAGCTTTAGCCTTCATCTTCTGTGTCTTTGTATTTCTAACTCATTCACAGGGAACACTCTTTTTACTTAAATACTGACTCTTTTCTGAAGATGAGCAAAAGCAAGTTGGGGTAATTGTAGGCACGTGATACTCAACTGATGTGAGTTCTTCAAGGATGCCCCTCTTCAAGCTACAACACAAGGAAGCCTTTAACTGAGGATCTTATAAACTCACATCTACCCACAGAAATTTGCCCTGCCATTTGCAATGAAGTGGCATTACTCCTGTTTTCATAGATATGAAAAGAGGCACAGAAGAGTTCAATTACCAACCCAGTGTGTGTAACAGCACTGCCAGGAACCTGGGACCCACCTCCCTTCTCATAAATCCCAGACTCGGCTGCCCCTCTCCACCAGTGCTTACAGAAAGCTGCACTCATAGCTTTAAGAATATAGAATAACCTACCTTCCTTCAAAGAAGTCTTACAGAATAAAGTCTACCTAAGACTATTTATGTTCTGTTCCATGCCTGAGGGGTTCTTCACTCTCCAAACACATATGAGCTTTCTATGACATCCAATCCCCACTCCTAAGAGTCTGTGGTTGAATCAACTGTGCAGTGTTACAGTATACTGCTCAGAACCAACAACTAACAGGTCTCCCAAGGCTGGCTGCTTTGGTCTTTAGCACTGACTTTTCTTTAGCCAAGAAAGAGAATACCTATCCAACGTTAGGGTGCTATTGCAACCGTTATGGAGATCTCATGAACGAGAACTAAATACTATCAAAAGAATAAATATATCAAGAACTCTAAAGCCCATAATGTCAATAACACAAGAGTTCAAAAGCAGCAAGCTGATCAATACCTAGACACATACTCATTAAGATGAACATCAAAGGCTTGTTTGTTTACGCATTTGCCTACCTGTAAGGAGAGTATGGGTCAAAGCAGGTCTTGGTGACTTCTGTTATCTCTGGGTTACAGCATTCCCCACCATCAAAGTTATATCTCTCGTAATTACAATCCATGTCACACACACCGTTCTGCTTCTTCTTGTTGAAGAGCGTGTGGCGGACGTGCCGGCAGTCCCCGCCGTCATAGCCAGTCAAGGTGTGGTTGCACTCAGGATCACAGTTCTCATCCCCGATCTTGCTAATATCACAGTTGGCCAGGATGAGTCGGTGGCGAAGGGAAGAGTTCTTCACCTCCAGCACCTCCAGCTCCCAGGTGATGTTGTAGCGGCTGAAAGCCTCATTTAAATGCTGATGCTGGAACTCAATCTGCTGCCGGCTGACGGTGGGGTTCTGGTGCTTGTCATCGTAGAGATTTACCACACGATAGCGAACGATTTTGTTGCGGCGGAAGCTGGGGAGCTTGTTGTAGCTGGAGATCACGTCTGTGTTGTCACAGACTGTCTGTCCGCAGAGAGGAGGGTCTAGGCTGGTATCCAGCAAATAGCCATGGTGATAGCTGAACTTGCTCTGAGGACTGCTGCCATCCTTCATGGGAGACCAGGTGTTTTTCACATTCAGTAAACTGTCTTGAAGAACTAGCTGAGGTAGAGACATGTCTTGTCTGTGAATTGCCTGACCCATGTCCAACAAGATCTCCTTCTGAGACCGGGCTGTCCTCCAGAGGCTTAAGTGCTCTACGTAACCCCGATAGTTCTGGTTCAGGGCATTTCCTCCAACCATGAGCACCTTGCACTTCAAGGTCAGAAGACTGAAGATGCTGCCCACTTGCTCTCCACTCGTGGCCACCTGGGCACCATTCACATAGAGTTTCATCAGGTGCCCATCGTACGTGGCAGCCAGATGCACCCACTGGTTGGGGAGGTAGCTGCGATGTGCTGCAATGGTGGTCACTTTGCGAGCACGGTCCGTCTTCAGAGAGAAGAAATAGCGGGGGTCTCTGTTCCCCTGGTCACTGACGGTGTTAATCCCCAGGACCCATCCTCGGTCACGGGAGGTGTAAGAACATTTGTCATACAGTCCTATGTGCCCCCAAAAAAGAAATATGAATAAATGAGGATGACAGAATCAAGAAACTAGTCTTTAAATTGTATAAATATATCTCTCTATATGTATATACACACACTCACCTGCATACGTTAGAAAGTCAGTGTACAAGAAAGACATTCAATCATCTAGTGCATGATCGTGGGAGGTCGTGTTAAGACTTACCAGTGGTGGGTACAAACAGGATTTCCATTTCCTGACAAATTCCTGTCAGTAAAATGTTGTATTGTGCATTTGGTTCTTACCTTTACTCCAACCATACATCCCTGGTTGAAAGTAAAAACAGTCTTGAGAAACAGTCCCTGCTGATCTCACTCATACCTTACACCCCTGAGCCCTGTATCTAAGAAAGTCTAGAGGAGAATTAAATATAAAATCTAAATACTGCACAGTGAGCACCTGCAATGATCTTGGCAGGTTCAAGCACCCAAATCCCAAAAAGAGTGCACGGGGTGTGTTCAGGCTACCTTCACAATTCATACCCTATAAAAACCAGTAAGGAACCAGCATACACTGGTATGCTGGATGTCGTGAACAAGGTATATACCACACCAGGAAAGGGCAAAATACACACGAGCGGACAACACATTCAGAAAGATCCCTGCTCCCTCACACACACACTTACTAACAATTTGGTGCACTGCAGAGAATATTCAGTAATGATTTCTCTCAGAAAGTGTGGATCCGCACCCGAAGAAGCTCTCTCACCCAGTCACCAGACAGATTCAAGGGGTGGGAAGAGCTCACTCCTCCTCAGTTTGGGACATAAGGTTTAGCAAGCAGAAGACATAAGCTTCCAACTTTCAGTCCTCAAAGACCAAGAGCTGCAGGGACATACCTCAACTGAAGAAGGAATTGTTAGAGCCTTCAGCACCAAATGGCCCTTCTACTACCAGCATATAGAAAACAATCCTTCCCCTAAGCCTCCACTTCCAAAAGCCTAAACGAATATCATAAATCTCTGACAGTTCAGTCCACATGAAAAGACTAAATATCCCCTTACCTCACCCCTGCACCCTAACCCTCCCAGCACTACAAGCAAATAACATCTTCTGCTTCTAAGTTGCTCAACAGCCATCTGTTAACAATCACTCATTAACAGTGCAGTCTTGTCTAGTATCAACAGAGCAAAGGTTACAGGAGCATTCACTGTATTTTTCCTCCCCTCTCCCAGCACCCATGTTCCCCCCTCTCTTCACACCCTTCCCCTCTCCTCCCCTTGTAAAAAAAAAAAAGTCTTCTGATGGGAAAGTTAAAAAAAAAAAAATAAAAATTGAACAGGCCTTTTTTTCTGCACACTGGTATTTTGCTAGGGACTCTGAGTTCCCCCTTTTCCTGTTTCCTTTGGAAGAGAGATCCCAGAGTTCGGAAGGTAATGTGTTTATTCATCTGTAGGGCACACTCAGTTCAAAACCTTTTCAAGACCAGTTTCTCATTTCTACTGCTACTTCTGATCATGAGAAAAGACAGAAGGAGAACCAGGGAGGGAAAAAACAAATATGCTAAAAAATGACATTTGCTAGGATGGATATTTACCTGAGAAGCTCATTACATTAAAGACAAAGCTACCAATGACCTTCTGAAGTCTAGTTTTTAAGTGGTTTTTAATTTTTCTGTATGGAATACTCTTACAAAGCATTGATTTTCAGATGCATGAAAGCTGATAAACACCTGCATTTTATGAATCTCAAATTAAGGGATTGTCCAACGCTAGTGGGTGGATAATACTGCAATGAATAAGAAGACAGCTGGCAAGAAAACTCCCTCTTCCAACTAAATGATAAAAAAGTTATAAAAAAATCCCAACTTATTGCAATAAGACCATTTGAGCTGGTCAGACATTTTGTAAGAGTGTTTCTGCCTGCCAAGAAGTGCCAACATGGTGAGAGCAGAAAAAATGATGCAGAATTAGGCTAGTCACAACAATTTTATCTGAGAAGCTGCAGGTCTTCAAGACGTCCAGGAGAACCCCAAGGCCTCCCTCAGCTGTTTTGACTGAAAGCAGAGAAAGTCAACCCATCTCAGTCATGCTCCCCACCATCTCTTGCCCCCTTTGTTGCCTGGTGACTGAATTCTCCAGGCCTGGGGACCACAAGCATCTGCACTCTCCACAGCTGCTCCACCTGCTTCTTAAGGCATCCAAGATCCCTGCTGTTGGACTGACAGCAGGAAGTCTTGGACCAGGTTCCTGGGGTCTCCAGCTCTGGGGAAGTCCACTATGCAGTCTTTAAGGGTCAAGTTTTTTGGCTTTTTGTACTGACCCAGGCTGGAAATTTTCCCACAAAGAACTAATAAATTATTGTGGAATGGAAATTCAGTTTCCTAGCCAGCATTAAAGAACATCTTCCTCACTCTCTGAAGTTCTGCATGATGCTAGTGATTGACCTCAGCTGAACAGATGGAGCTGCTGGAGGAATACTACAGAATAGTAGCAATCCTCCCTTGCCTTTGAGCATTTAAACCCTGATGTGATGCAACGTGTCTTGAGTTTGGCTCAAACAGCTGCCATCAATTCAAGATTTACAGGGAGCCAAAGGAGGGCAGAAAAGAAAAAACAGTGACAATAGGGACACCATGGAACATGCCAGTATGAAAGCTGCTGAACTAAAACATTCTACTATTCCCGTTCCTTACATTTGCTAGTTTAGGGCAAAGGTCATGACTGAATCCATATGCCACGTACAGTGTTCTTTTCTCAAACTTTTACTATTACAGACAGCCAACTCTTGATGAAAAGGTGGATTGAACACAATCCCTTCAGCAGCCAGACTTATTTTATTCGTAAGAGAAAGGAAAAAGGGTAAGAAAAGGGATAAGGAACCCACACTCCCTATAACTCACAAAGTTGTACCAGGTCTTTTCATGACCTCCTTTTGCTTGTGTGCTGCACCTACTTTCCCAATCCTGCACTTACTTTTGGCTTTAGACTAATAATCCTCTGGCTAAGGGAGTGTCACTTTTCCGTTTTGTCCCCAGCACAATGAAACTAATTTCAGCTGGGACTCTGGATGTCATAATAAAAGAATTTATTACTTCTTCTATGACAACTAATAAGGGCAAAGCCATTGGAAGAGGGACGTGAAATAATTGCCAGAACTTCTGAAAACTGAATAATTTGATGTTTTCACAATTTATTTCAATTTAGTAAAAGGTTCCATAGACATGAGTTATTTCTCAGACATAATTAAGAACATTTTAAACAAGAAGAGGCCTCTTTTACCCCAAAAAAGGCTGGTTTTGAGCAAAATCACCCCTCACAATGGTTGACACTCCGCATTTCAAAATTCAGCTGTGACCACAACCAACATTTGCATGAAAAACATAGATTCTCATTTACACTGAGAATTCTTTACAATAATGTGGTAAAGGACATTTTTTGCTACTTAATATCCCTTTACAAACCAAAAGTGGTGTAAAGAGGCCTCATGGTAAATGAGACTCAAGACAGTGACTGAAAAACCACAATTTGGCGAATATGCCTGAAGTTTCTGAGCCAAGAAATGGTGTGAAATAAAACTGATGTTTGTTTTCCCCACAGCAATTAGATTAAAAAAATATGTACAAGTTTCATACAGCAGCAAACAGTTTTCCTCACTTCTCCTTGCCTTGAGTTGCTAGAAAGGGACAGAGCTACAGCTGAGAAGAACACTGACAGCCCTTCTAACTCCTTAGTCTGAGTATTTTTTTCCCTGTAAAGCTCCAAGGGATTTAAATGGAATTTTATCTTCTATTAAAAAACAGAAGAGGTGCTAGTTCAGCTTTCCAGAGGCATTGGTAACCTTCCTTCCCCACAAAGCAGTGAGTTGCTTTTCAGACAACTCTGAAGAAGAGCATGAACAAAGTAAGATGCTACATTCCTTAGCCAGAGAGAGACTTTGATGGCCCATGAGGCTCCTCCCAGTCCCGTGATGTTTGTCCCTTACAGGAAAAGTAGATTCTTAGACATCAAAAGAGTGGGCAAAGCTGGAAAATTAAACTCCTAAGATCCAAAGCCAAACATGGAAAACCAGAAATACAGTCTCTCTCTTTTTCTTAAAAGTGAAATTTCAGTTCTCTAGCTACTGATCCACAACTGCTCCAGAATACAACTGTCCATCTGACCTCTTCCAGGAGGCCCTAAAGCAAGACCAGTGTTGGATTTGCAACCCAGTTTGTTCTCAGGACTTTGCTGGGGACTTAAACAGAGCCACGTCCTTTCATGGGTCCCCTGTGCTGGACAGGGTTCGGCAGCAGGAGCACAGCATGTAGCATCAGCTGCTGAACTTCTGGGAGAAAGTCCTGGGTGAGGACACAAGGCATTGCTGCAACCAAGCTGGTAATGCTGAGAATGGAGAAGATGTTTATCAACAGCAGCCACAGAGGAACGGGAACTCACAGCTAGAGGCTGTAGCTGCTGGAGTCTTAAGTAGCTCTTTCTGTGGGCAGATTTTGAAAGTAGAGATTCAGAAGTAGCCCATGCAAGCTGCTGTAATCCACTTAATATTATCAATAACAGACTCCAGGCCTCCCTCCCTCACTTCAGTGCAGTTTCTTGTGTCTTGGTAACAGCGATCTTCCCGGTAATCAGCCCAGCCATAGAATTACATAAGATTGTAATGCTTTACGCAGAAAAAATTCCCTCACTTTGCTGAGCAATGGAAAGCCAAACAAAATTAAAAAAAAAAAAAGGGGGGGGGGGGGGGTGAAAAGGACTTGTTACGCTTTCC